>NC_137775.1:157809299-158409299 GCF_963455305.1 Plecotus auritus
AGCTGGTTTTCATTGTTCAAATAATTATTCTACAATGGTTAACATTTCACAGTGGCATGTTATATGTGTCATTTTATTTATGTGATGGAAGAGTACAAGGCAGTACAACCTATTTAGTAAATCCAGATTTTTGAGAAGAAATAATGAAGAACAAAATCTTTATTATGTGTTTTGATCCCATCATAAATTAGTAAGTGCTTTCTAATAAGGTTTGTAGGAAACACATCTAAGTTTCCTCACACCTTTAATTTAGCAATAGCATGTTTATTAAACAACTGAATTATTCATAAAAATCTTAGATTACCTATAAATATGCTTTTCCTTTTGTTTCTTTTTTGTCTTTAAAAATTTTCTTTTGTGGGGAGCCTTTCTTGTTGCCATAATTCCAGTTATCACCATCTTCAGCACTTTTAAATAAACACTACTTGAATATTTAGTATATGCTAAATAATTTTGCATCAATGTCTATCTAAATTTTATCTTGTTCTCTCTCATTGCTTAGGGAATAAAAGTAATTTTTTCTAACAAAGGGGTTCTTTAAATTTAGAAATTACTATGCATACTTTTATGTATTCGTTTACTTTCCCTAATTAACTAATCTTTAGTAACTCTCAAGAGCTACCATTATGCTATCAAAGTGAAGTATTTAATTGGTGTAAAGATAGCATTTCTATAATGTTTTCTTGCTCTCTTTTCTCTATTAGTTCCTGGTACACATTTATAATCTAGGGAAATGAAGTTAGAAATGTATACCTTTCTAATTTTACATTATCAAAAAAATAATTCTCCTTTCAACAGATTGTTATTAAGCATCTACTGTATTCAAATCCACTATGTGCAGTGAAGTAAATATAAGTTGAAATTTTATTGACACTATGAATGACAATAAAATATACTTAAATGATTAATAAATTGTTATTTTAAAAACTGTCCTATAAATTGGTTTTCTGAATTTATAAGCAAATTAGGTAATATATCTATGTGTCCCCTTTTTCTCTTTTAGTAGTTTTGATTATCAATGATGCAAACAATAATATTCTTTTTTAATTTTTAATCAGTAAAGCCTACTTATAAATACACATTGTGTTTAAGGCTCTATTTTTAATAGGATCCAAAGATACTAATTAGACATGCATAATTCAGATGACTATAATATTATAGAGAATGTATTCAGTTGTAAGTGCCAATAAGGTTTCTCATCATAGAAATACTTCAAAGTGGTTAATTGTTACATGGGTAAACATGAAGAGATTGGTAAAATAATAATCTATACTAATAAAAGGGTAATGTGCTAATTAGACTGGACATCCTTCTGGACAAAGCCACAGTGGTGGGGGCCGAGGCAGAGGTGGTTAGGGGCGATCAAGCCGGCAGGGGAGGTGGTTACAGGCAATCGGGTTGGCAGGAGAGGGCTGTTAGGGGTGATCAGGCCAGCAGTGGAGGGCAGTTAGGGGCAATCAGGCTAGCAGGGGAGCAGTTAGGGGGTAATCAGGCTGGCAGGCAGAGGCAGTTAGGGGTGATCAGGCAGGCAAGCAGTTAGGAACCAGCACTCAGTCCCAGACTGAAGAGGGTGCAGCCTGGCCTGAGGGACCCTGCCCCCAAACACGAATTTTGTGCACATTGCCTCTAGTATTGTTAAAAATAGCATATTATAAGTTACCAGAAAATAGTATTATGAAGTGATGTTAGTGATTATAGAGACAATAGAGGCCCGGTACATGAAATTCGTGCAAGAAGGTGTGTGTCCCTCAGCCCAGCCTGCACCCTCTCCAATCTGGGACCCCTCGAGGGATGTCCGACTACCTGTTTAGGCCAGATTCCAGTAGGCTTGGGCCTAAATGGGCAGCCAGATATCACTCTCACAATCCAGGACTGCTGGCTCCAAACTGCTCAACTGCCTGCCTTCCTGATTGCCCCTAACCACTTCTGCCTGCCAGCCTGATCACCCCCTAACCACTCCCCTGCCAGCCTGATTGATGCCTAACAGCTCCCCTGCCAGCCTGATTGCCCTTAACTACCCTCCCTGCAGGCCTGGTCACCCCTAACTGCCCTTCCCTGCAGGCCCGGTCACCCCCAACGTCCCTCCTCTGCCAGCCTAGTCACCCCTGACTGCCCTCCCCTGCAGGCTTGATCACCCCCAACTGCCCTCCCTTGCAGGCCTGGTCTCTCCCAACTGCCCTCCCCTGCTGGCCATCTTGTGGTGGCCATCTTTTGTCCACATGGGGGCAGCCATCTTGTGTGTTGGAGTGATGGTCAATCTGCATATCACTCTTTTATTAGATAGAATAGAGGCCTGGTGCATGGGTGGGGCCAACTGGTTTGCCTGAAGGGTGTCCTGGATCAGGGTGGGGGTTCCCTTGGGGCATGGGGCGGCCTGGGTGAGGGGCCTGTGGTGGTTTGCAGGCTGGCCACACCCCCTAGCAACCCAAGCAGAGGCCCTGGGATCTGGGATTTATTTATCTCCTATAATTGAAACTTTGTAGCCTTGAGCAGAGGCCAGGCAGGCAAGGAAGCTTGGCTTCCTCCATTGCTGGGGAAACCCAAGCCTCCTGCTTGCTCCGTGGCCACAGTCATTTTTGTTGGGATTTATTTATCTTCTATAATTGAAACTTTGTAGCCTTGAGTGGAGGCCTGGGCCGGCCAGGGTGTGCAGGAAGCTTGGCTTCCTCCATTGCTGGGGAAACCCAAGCCTCTTGCTCTCTCCGTGGCTGCAGCCATCTTGGTTGGGTTAATTTGCATACTCACTCCTGATTGGCTGGTGGGCTTGGCTTGTGGGTGTAGCGGAGGTATGGTCAATTTGCATATTACTCTTTTATTAGATAGGATTGCTTTGTTAACTGTACTTGTTATCAGGACAGAAGCATAAATTGTGCTTTAAAGACTGGAGAGTAAAAACTCACAACTAGAAGGTCCTCAATAGCATATTAGAAGGTTTATTTTATTTTGAGGGGCAATTAGAAGCCATTTATGGTTCCTCAGACTACGAAACATGAAACAACATAATATTTGAAAAAACATTTCTTTATGCGAGAATCGCAAGAATTTAGAGTTAAGATTAAGGATTTTTTCCATTACTTTGGTGAGAGGCAGTGATGGCTTGAACCGAGACTGTGTAACAACAGAGCAAAGGAAAATGCCAAGAAATAGTATAATGAATAGGATTTGGTAATTACTCAAACACAGAGGACAGAGAATACAGATACAAAGAAGACTTGAAAATAAATAGAGAATGTTCTGTGAGAAAAGAAGGGTGACCAACTATCTGTCTAATCACCATGTTTATAAAAAGCCACATTGCAGAGTTCACTACACAAACAAAAAATATAATTTTCCATATACAAAAGAGATTCAAATTCTAAACAGCATCATCCACTTTTCTGCATTATTTTAGTGAAGCAGAAAACAAAATACTTTCTCTGGGTACTTTTTGCTGCTTTGTTACTCTGTGCCAACAATAGTCAGTGGACTGAACAGCTATCCATACCTGGAGAAAGATTACTGATGTGTAAGTGTCAGCCTGGGATACATAACCGGTGATGTTTTGAAGGGGTCACCTTTGGTTCCAGGGCTGCTTAAGTGTTTTTTCAATGGCCTGGAAAATGGAATAGAGAATAGGCTCATCAAATTTGTAGATGAGTTCAATCTTCTAAAGAGAATAAAGACAGGGCTACTCATGGAAGATAGATTCAGTATTCAAAATGAACTTGGAAAATTAGCAAAGGAGTGAGAAATGAACTGAATATTTAAATGGCTCATATTTCAGGTAGTGCGGCAGAAGACAAGACCCATCCTCAAATAATACACATATCTCTATAAAAATGGAAAGAATGGTGATTTGGAATATTACTGGAAATACTCTCTACAGCATTGCTGTAAACAGTGGGGCATGATGCCTGCATGCCAACAAGAACGCAGGAGAACTAAACTCGCCACATTCTAGCATCTCTTGTGAATTTAAAATAGAGGCCACAAAATACTCACACAAAGACTTCCATTTAGCACTTCAGCAATAGTTAGATATCTACTAAATGAAATTCTCCATTTTGTTTTAGTGCTTCGTAACAAATGAAAATAACGCTAAATAAATCTATTTCAATGAATTAGGATCAACAATTTAGAGATGAATATAAAAACCTACACACAAAAAAACTACATTTACAAAAAATACTTTATTTTTAATATAAACATGTTCTTTATCACATTGTTTCTGATATTAGCTCATTCAACATTTATTCAGGAAATAACAGTTAAGTGCCAATGGTGACTAAAAAGAATTACTGACCTCCAGGAGCTCTTAGTCTAGGGCAGGGGTCTATAAAAGTCCAGATACTAAATATCTTAGGCTTTGCCAAACAGATGGTCTCTGTTACAGCTCAACTCTGATGTTGTAGTGCAAAAGCAGTCATAGACAACATATAAACAACTTGTGTGACAACTATCTTATCCACTAACATAAGAGTTGAAAAGCTAAGGCGCGTGGATCAAGTTTGGCTCCTGATTTTGTAAATAAACCTTTATGATGGGACACAGCTACACCTGTTTGTTTATATGTTGCCTGTGACCGGGTATCATGTGAAAGAACACGCAGAGATGAGCAAGGAGAGGACTTCAGAATGGGTGTTTGGGAAGGTTCCACGGAGAAAGTGACATTTTAGATGAGATCTGAAGAATGATTGATTCATCGTTGGCCAGTCCACACATAGGGAACCAGTAAGTGCAATGGCTCTCTGGGGCAGAAAAGAGCCAGATAGCAGCAGGTAACAGCGTGTATTGTGTACTGGGCCAGTTCTAAGTGAGGAAAGAGAGATGGCAAAGGAGTAAAAGTTGCTGCCAATTAGTGTGCCACGCCAGCACAGCCAAGGGTTTGGCGAGCCTGAGGGAGGGTGGTGGAGGATGAAGAATAAGACAGAACAAGAGAATAAGCTGGGTGTGGATCTTCTGTGCCTTGCTGAGGCCACAGAACAGATCCAGACTGCAAAGCTGATGCTTTATTTATAGTCAGGGACAAACAAGGTAATCCACAATGTTCTTGTAAGTTTCACTTGTTTTGGCAGCACTTGCTGCCCCTCCCACAGCCCATTAGCTACCTAGGAAAGATCTAGGGAGCAGTCACAAGATCAAGCTTTTTGCTTAGAGGACTGTGCCTTCCAAGCTGGGACTTGTTTGTGACTTTGCCAGCAGGTCAGTCCGAGGCTTAACCCTATAACCGCTCCCTACAAATTAGGATATCATATTTCAATGGAATAGGCATGAGCAGAATGTCATGAAAAGTTCTAACAAGAAAATAAAACAAGCTGATGTGGTTGTATGATTTGGAGGGAAGGGGTCAGTAAGTGTACGGCATTTGAGCTGAATGTAAAGGAGACACCTTGAAATCACTGGGAGAAGCAGTTCCAACCCAAGGAAAGAGCAAATGCCAAGTCTCAGAGGTAGAAACAAGGTTTTGTCATGAGTAGGGCAAGAAAGATGACTGAAGTGGCCAGAGCATCTCATGTGTATTAGTGACATGTACTGTGATAGACAAGACTGGGGGAGAAGTAGGACTGAGAGGGAATGTCAGGAGTTCTGTTTTGGTTGTGTTACGTTTGATATGCTCCTTAGACGTCTGAACCAAGATTTCGAGTACGGTGTTGCATACAGGAGTCCATGGCTCAGAGCTGGAGCAGGAAGGATAGGTTTGGGAAACGCATTAATACACAGAATGTCCAGGGGCTTTTGAGAAAAAATTAAAAAGGTAGGCAGGTGACATGATGGAGGGACTTGCAAACCATTTTTAGCAGGCTGAATTATTTCAAATATACTAAGAAAACCATCACATTTTAAACCAAGGGAGTATGACGATTCAGTTTATAGATAAAAAATGTGGACTCTTATTATTTGTAAATTTTCAAAATTATCTACTTACCAAAATCTATTTGTGATCCCCAAGTCAGTTGCAGACATGCACAAAGCAATGAAAAAATGAGCCTCCAAGTGCGCATGTCCCCAGCTGAGGCTGAAGAGGTGATTCTTTTTGTAGGCCGCTTAGTACAAAATGTTTCACTTTTTGTGCTTTTTGTTGCCTAGTTTGCTGTTTAAAATGTCCCCTAAGCAAAGTGCTCAAGTGCTGTCTAGTGTTCCTAACTCAAAAAGGCTGTGCTGTGCCTTAAGGAGAAAAATATCTGTGTTAGATAAGCTCTGTTCACGCATGAGTTGCAGTTGTTGGCTGTGAGTTCAATGTTAATGAAACAAAAGTATATTTTATTATATAAGGTGCCTTTCACAGAGAAATAACATAAAGAAGATTGCATATTGATCAGCTGATGACAATTTTGTGACCAGAGGTTTGCAGGAACCTAACCCTGCATTTCTCCTAGGAGCAATGGTTCAGTATTCATTAATTCCGTACTTGCACTGACTTTATAGAACATAACGACCGTGAATAACAAGAATTGACTGTATGGCTTAAAAAGGCTACACTGAATTATACTATGAGACAGTTGAGCTTATTATAAGGAAGCTTTTCTTATAGCTGTATAAAACATTGGCAGGACTTCTTTAGGAAAAAAAGTAATTTCTTTTTCAAATCGTATATATATAACAAGCAGTAATTGAGAAACTTTAGCCTTCAGATTATATATAGCAGTTGGTTTATTTTATTTGTCATTAGATAAAATGTAAAGTGAAGTTTCAGTTGGCTTTTTCTACCCTGGCCTTGAAACCAACAAATACAATTATGTGCATATGTGAGACTAAAGCCAAGTGCTTAGCGCATGACAAATAATCCTTGTTTCAGTAAGTGTTAACCTCTGCTGCTGCTGTTGCTGCTGCAGTTGCTGCTGCTGTTCCAAGTGCCCTGAGTAGAAATGCCCTATTTCAGCCCAGAGATAATGCTCTCAAGGGACAGAGGTGACCACACAAAGCAGATTAGCCCGTTCCCTAAAGGTAGGTGTGACTCAGGACATTCTGCTTATGCCTGCCTTCTAGTCAACATCCTCTTCGGTTGGTGGCCCCTGGCTGGTACAGTTAAGTTATATGCTCATACTTACCCAGAGACGTTTGTAAGTAAAAATACAGAATCTGGATGTAATGGTGGAGTAGCTGCCACTTCACTTTGGAATCAGAGTTAGGCAAAGGCCAAGGAAGGGAGGAGTGTTCCATACCAGTGTGTCCTAAGCAAGTAGTGGCTGCTATAAGTGTCAAAGGGTGATTTTTAGAGCTAAATGTTAAGGACAACTGGCAGTTTTAGAGCTGTTAGACTCTAACAGTTAGAGGAAGGTGTTGGGACTAATGGAGCAGGAGGCCTGGGTTTATGATGGCACCAAGACCAGAATGAGGTAACAGGGAGGCTACAGAGAGCCAGGTTTAGAGAAAGTTAGCCAAGCAGAAAATGTAAAAAGGAATTTGTTTTTTAAATGTGAGAAAGGTAGAATCATAGAGATACAATGGAAACAAAAGGGATTAAGTAAATGTAAGCATAAAATGTCAGTTTTGTTCATAACTTTCTTTTTCAAAATATATTTTAATTCATTTCAGATAGGAAGCCAGAGATAGAAACATCAATGATGAGAGAGAATTGTTGATTGGCTGCCTCTTGCACACCCCCTACTGGGAATCGAGCCTGCAATCTGGGCATGTGCCCTTGGCCGGAATCAAACCCGGGACCCTTCAGTCTGTAGGCCAATGCTCTATTCACTGAGCAAAATCGGCTAGGGATCTGTATTTCTTTAATTTTCTTCATGTCCTTCTGCCTCCGCCTTTTCCTTCATGGTGTCCAATATTTCAGGAGCCTATTTTTCAGAATTTGAGCTCTCAATTATTAATTCTATCCTCTTTTCTTTTTATCTCCTGTTTCCCCCTACCTCTTTCTTTGTTTCAATTGGCTAAAATAAAATATCGTGTTCATGTTTATTTTTTCGTTTTATTCTTTTCTAAGTGGAAGGCAGCCTATGTGTGATCTGGCTGTGTCCACCTCTCCTGCTGAACCTAAGATCACTCCTCTAGTCTGCAGCCACCCAGAACCTTCTTTCGGATCCTCCCCAGAGCCAGATTTTTCCATTACAAGGGCTATCCACTCACAATTCCCTTCTCTTTGGAGACCTTTCTTTAGTCTGTGTTACTTCTAGTCATTATTCATTTCTCAGCTAAATATCACTTCCTCAGATAGGTCTTCGCTAATTAGACCAATCAAAAATGTTTACTAATGATTACTAACTACTGTGTAGCAGCCTTGTCCTAGATAATAGGGCTATAGTAGTGAGAGATACAGATAAAGACTTGGGCTCTCATGGAGTTCCCAGTGAGGTGGAAGATAACAACTGAAACAAGAATTTAATTGGTGTTGTGTTGGATGATCTTATTTTCCATAGAAGAAAATAAGAAAGGGAAAGAGGATAAAGGCGGGTGGGAGGGGATGGGGGGTTGGGCTTGGAGCATTTGCAAGTTTGAAAATTTTGTTCTGGGAAGACCTCTCTAGGAAAATAGTATTTGAGAAAAGACCCAAAAAATGTGAAGGAATAAACCATGGAAATCTGGGGTACAACTAGCTGAGGAAGGGTTAATTCTAAAGGTCCTTAAGAGGAAACAATAGGGAAATTTAAGTAGCTTGAGCCAACTGTGCAAGGGCAATTGTAGATAAGGTCAGGCAGGCGACTGGGCAACATTATTGGCTAATTATTGGCTCTGACCTTGGTGCTCTACCTTACATTTTAAACCATACTACCATGGCAGCTGGGTCAGGACTACACTGAAGAGGAGCAGAAATGTTCTCAAAAGGTCCCTTCCTCCCCCTTTCCCCCATTGCATTCTTCTGCTCTCTTCATCTTTCAGGGCATCTTCTTCTTTCTCCTTCGAAAGTACTTATTAAAGTGCATCATTATGTATTCAATTTTATATTAATTTATTTGGTGTTATCCTTCATCCTTTGAAACATATGCTCCCTCAGGGCCAGGCGAGTCTAAGGTCCAGGATAGTCTCTTTTGTTGACTAGTGGCATTATTGACCTCCCCCTCCCCTCCCCCTCCCCTCCCCTTCCCCTCCCCTCCCCCTCCCCTCCCCCTCCTCCTCTCCCTCCCCTCCCCCTCCCCTCCCCCTCCTCCTCTCCCTCCCCCTCCTCCTCCTCCTTCTTCTCAATGGGTGTTGAGTCTAGTTCAGTGCCTAACTCTATAGTAAGTACTTAATAAGTAATTGTTGTTGAAAAGGCTAAACAACCCATGCATTATCTCTACCTTAGAAAGTATTTAATTGAATCTCTGGGAGTTAAATAAGTTGTCCAAGTAAAATAGGATAGTAGGAATTAAATTGAGGATTTTTTTTTTCTGATTCTAAAGCCAAATGCTTTTAATCATTGCATTATTAAATAATATTTTATATGATTTTACCTAACAACATGAATCAATATTTGTGTTAAAATTGTCACAGAACATATTCAAATTTAAGCAGTTCCTTTTGATTTTCTATTTTAATTGGAAAGGTTGATATTGTAAGTGCTGCTTTTTTTTTAGAGAGAGAGAGAGGAAGGGGGGGAGAGAGAGAGAGAGAGAGAGACTCCCATATTCACCCCCCAACAGGGGATAGAACCTGAAACCTCGGTTATGTGCCCTGACAGGGAATTGAACCCACCTCCTTTTGGTGTGAAGGAGGATGCTCCAGCCAACTGAGCCACACCAGCCAGGGCTTACATGTACTACTTTAATACTGCATTTCCAAATATTATTCAATGTTACTCCATTATGTGGTGAAAAAATTAATACATACACACACACACACACACACACACACACACACATACGTATATGAAATACTCGGGGAAAAACAATATTTCCTCTTCCTTTAAGATAGATGGAAGAAGTTTTAAAAAACAATTGTGGTTTTTGTTTATGGCAGCATGCAGATCTCTAAGGACTTGAATCTTTTGCAGTATGTCTTAGACTCAGTGAAGGTAGAATGAATAGAATCACATTTCCAGGAGGTTACCTAATATTATAAAAGGCTCTTGCTAAATCTCAAGTGATTTGCAGTAACATTTTACTGCCCTGTTGCTATAGCTTTCCACATGTATGTGTATACAAGCTGTTTAAAAGTCTTCAAGAGTGAACATGGACTGGCAAAACATCCTTGGCACATCTGTCCCATTAAAATAAAAAAAAACGTAGATTTTATTATAACCTAGATTTTATTATTTTCTATCATAAAAATGAAAAGAAATATTGCAAAGTAGGCTAAATTAATCTAACATTTTAAAGTTAATTTTAAATATAAGCCTTTCAATGAAATATTTACCTATTTAAAACAAGCAAAGCATCAATTAAGCATTTCTATTTTTTTAATGGAAAATGGGGGGTAATATATTAGGAATTCCAGGAAATATACTCTTAGAATCTGAAAACTCATAAAAATGATATAATCTGATCTAGAGTATTCATGTGTTTCTATATTTGATATATATACTCATAAGGAGAAAAATAATCAACAGGAATTGTGGAAAGAAATACTTCCTAGTAACATTAAAGATTTCTTATTCACAGTCTTGAAAATACCACCACAAGTATCAGCTGATCTGAACATAGAAATTAGCCTGTGTGATATATCTGTCTCATGAGCAATGAAATAGCTGAGTTTTATCATGCCCTTCCTCTCAGAACCTGTTAGTAGTCAGGCATAAGTTTCAGGGGAATAATATGTGGTGTTGAAGGATTGTTTATAATTTCTTCTCTCATTCTGTTTCCTGCTCCAGAACATACCAGAAATTATAAATTTGCCCCAGATAATGTAAATTCCTTTCTAGCACACCTCATTTTCTCCTTATGGCACAATGAATCTCTGTAACATACCAGCTAATCAATCCTGGGAATTCAATCATCCATTGAATAATTAAACTAATCTAGATGTTTTTCATTATATGATGATACATCCAGATAGCCAATTTATTTTAAATTAATTTTCTATTTTCTGTGAACATACTTCCAAATGTATCTTAAAGTTTATGAGGTTTCAGAATTCTGGAGTTTACCTATTTTTCCCTATCAAAAATAAAACAAGTGAAGTAGAAGCAGCAATTCACTTAGAAGTGTATTGTTAAAAGAATATTTTGAGACACAATTGTAGCCTTAAAATCCCGCTCCCTGTTGCCTATAAGGTTTCCCCCTTTAAGTATTGCCTCCGTGTTAGGGGCACACCAACGTTTTTATAGCTTCTGATATCTGGGATCTGGGATCTGCTTCTGTCACAGTTCTACTTATTTCTTTTCTATGTTTTGCCACTTAGAAAGAAAATCTACTTTATGAAAAATATTTCTTCTACCCTTGGGAGCCCCAGAGAAAGAAGCAAGAGGTTGAGATGGCCTGTAGCATATTGTTTATGGCAGTATCCAACAAGCAAGGTTATGTATGTCTACATATGCTGCAAGGCTCATTTTAATTCAACCCTTGGGACACCAATCCAATAATGCTGCCAAAGTACACTCTTCGAAGTTCAGTGATAATAGACTCTGAGGACAGAACACTTCCAAAGTTTTCAACCAATAGGTGGCTTAATTTTTCTTTGTGTTTTATTATACATATGCCAATTTAAATATATATTCTAGAATTTGTGACTGTATTGTATGATTAAGCTTGATAAATAAATGCCTATTTACTTTTTAATAATAATATTAAATAATGTGTTTACTATACTTTGTTGGGTACTTTTCCTTTGTTTACAGTGTGTTTAAATATACATGATCCCACTTATATGTGGAATGTAATGAATAAAATAAACTGATAAACAAAATAGATACAGAGACATGGAAGCATGGAACAGACTGATGAATCTCAGGGGGAATGGGGGGAGGGAACGAAGAGATTAATCAAATAATTTATATGCACATATGCATAACCCATGGACATAGACAGTAGTTCTGTGAAGGCCTGGGGGAGGGGGCAAGAACTGGGGTTGGGGGTATAAGCTGGGAGGAGGGGGTCAATGGGAGAAAAAAAAGGGGGACATCTGTAATACTTTCAATAAAGATAAATTTTAAAAATCTAGCTAAGAACATTAAAATATTGAGATAGATATAGATAGATATAGATATAGATATAGATATAGATATAGATATAGATATACAGACATCTATTCTGTTTAGGTCTTTGAACTTTTTTAAACACGGGTACACTTTTTTTCTTTCATTTCTTTTTTTTTGGGGGGGGGGGAGTTGAATGCTTCTTATAGTGAAATATGAAATGTCCAAACATAACTGTAATCTTCCATCTGAACTGTTGCTTTCTCTGGATCTGTTTCAGGGGTTCTTGGCCTAAGCACAGAGAGGTGTCCGCTGATTTTACAAGCCAAGCCTGACATATGTGTTTTTCAGAGCTCTAGCATGGAGTAAGGAAAGTTGTTCATATTTTGGTCAAAGCAATGCTCAGGGGAGGAGCAAGTGTGTTCACTAAATCTGTATTATACCTAATGCTTTCGGGTAAAGGTTTTATTTTGTGGTTTTCTAGATAAGGGTATTAATTATTACTAAAAGTAAATCATATATCTGTCTTTATTTCTTAAACGACTGTGGACATATAAACAGCCTAAGCCAATATCACCCCCATTAAAAGACCAACAATGTACATGCTTTCTGTTTATGTGTTTGTTTTTTTTAACTTCCATGTAAAGAAAATAGCAATTGAAGTCTTTATGACATTTTTTTGCACAGTGTTCTTAATCTACTTCTAGGCTAGAAATATTTAAATAACCAGTAAAAATTATTTTTCCCCAACTTGTCATTTTTTATTGAAAGTTTAAGAAAAATAGATACAAAGGTTTTTCTTATATTTATAACACATATAGTTTCTCAGCTCACCTCTAATAGTAACAAAAATTTTAATTCAAATATGGTATAATTTCATTATAAGTTTGTCAGAAGTGATTTACACAACTATTCACATAGTTCAAGTAATATGATCCACATGTGTAGACTGAGTAATGGCAATTTTAATATTCTTTGTCTCACTAACAGTGAAGCCTAAAATAGATTATCTAGCCACTCTCTACTAATGTCAGCAATTCATTCCTGAAAATCAGAAGTTCTGCCTGAAAGTGCTTGTTGGAAGCCCATTTCTCAAATCTTCAACCTATTTTCTATTATATAAGCAACAAACTACCATGGAAGAATGGGATGTTTTACATTAGTTTCTGATTAACAAGACAATAATATGGGTTGTTTAAAAAATAAGCAGTAGCCCTGGCCAGTTTGGCTCAATGGTTGGAGTGTTGGTGCCAAGACCACAGTGTCTCAGGTTCAGTTCAGGTCAAGAGCATATACCTCGGTTGCAGGTTCGATTCCCTGACCGGGTTGGGGCCCCTGAGGGAGGCAACCAGTAGATGTGGCTCTCTCAGATCAGTGTTTCTCTCTCTCTCTTCCTCACCCCTCCTCCCTCCCTTCCACTTCCTCTCTAAAGATCAATGGAAAAAATATCCTGGGGTGAGGATTATTAGTAAAATAATAAAATTAATTAGCAAATTAATTAATTAATTAATAGTAAATGCAGTACAAATGTACTGTTTGCAAACCTTACAGTAAGCATTCATTTATAACACATGTACAATGTAATATAATAAGAATAAATCTAGCCTCAGAAATCCCAAAACATTATTTCTGTTGTATTCTTTTATTACAAGTACATCACTAAGACCACCTCAAATTAAAAGAGAAGGGAATTAGATCCCACCGCTTGGTATCAGGTGCAGTTTAAACATACAGGTAGTGAAATAATTGATACTAAACATATTTTTATATTACCTTTCAAAGAAGTCAACAAACAACAACTTCCATACAAAACACATCTTGCCGCCTGAGTTTTTAAATAGGCTTTATTTTAACGCTGCTCCACATTTTAATTTACATATTGCCAATGATGCTTTTGCTGCTTTGCAGGAGTTAGAGTTAGGTAATTGTGACAGAGAACATATTTACTGTTCAAGGTATTTACGATCTCATAAAGCACTTCTCCATTGGTATTAGTAATTGTCACTGGGTTTTGAGGATGATGGTGCATCAGATGAATGAGGGATAATGTTAGACTCAGAGGATTTAACTGGGATTTTCCATTAGTTTCATGCTGACATTACCGAACAAAAAGATTTTGAAACAGTTTTAGGGAACTTAGCAGTGGCTTTTGAATTTTTAAATCAGTGCAAAATGGACTTCGCTTATACTTTTTAATTTTTTTTTAAGTTTGGAGATCCGTGGATGGTGTTACAAGATACATCAGACTGTTTTCAAAGAAAGGCTACTCATCATACATTCAAGGATGATGCTTACTGTTGCATAACCCATACTTCTTTAAGTTGATGTCCCGTGTTTTCACTTAATGCTCTTTCAGGTTTTTATCATTGCACATATTCTTCAGACTACTATTGCCATTTCTCTGAGTGAAATTTAAAAGCTCTGGATATCTTTTTTTTTTTTTTTTTTTTTACCTCCTCAAAGCCCATTACCATTGCAAATGCAACAATTTCCCCCTTAGCATCAACTATGTTTTCAAAGTTTTTTAAATGGGCCACATATTGAAGAATTCATTTCTTCCATTTGTAGAAAAATTTACTGCCATGACTTGACAATGAACTCTAAAGCCTTTTGATGTAAAAGTTTTTCTAAACGTCCTTCCATGAAGTTGAACTACCTTCCCCAGCCTCCGTCAATGTAAATGTGGCCACATTATAGAGTTCTTCCAATAGCACAAAAGTTGGGGCTTTTAACAAGGCCTTACATGCTGTTTCCACTATGACATTCTACTTTGGATGGTTACAGGTGGCAGATGACAAGGTCCTCAAAAAGGACGGAGTCTGAAAGGCACTGAATCATCACATGAAGGAAAGCTGCCTTCCAACATGAATGTCAGTTTTAGATCATCATGCGAACAAGAAATAAAATGCTGTGCTTATGTCATTAATAATTTGGGGAACTGATTATTATTGTAGGTTAGGCCCACCCAACTATTACAGAAACAAGTTAATATATAATAATATTTGTGCAAAACTTTCAGGCTTGTAAGTTTTGCACACTTTTTTTTTCATTGAGAAAGTAAGAATTAAACAAATTCAATTATTAAAAATGAGTAATAGAATTTTTAATTTGCATATAACCTCCAAGATTGTTAATTACCTTTATATGTTTATTTTGGCTTCTTCCCTGACAATTTTAAATATATGGTGTGGTTGCTAAATTTTCTGTCATTGCTTTTTATTTTATTTTATACTTATTTTGTGTGAAGTTCTCCCCACACAGCAACTATAAAAATATAAAAATGGGGCCATGTCACATATTTTTTATATTGTTCCATTCCACCTGTTATATTTGAGGCACCTGATAGGTTCATAATAAATGCCTGTTAGGAGAGGTTGACAACCTTGGTCTTTTCTACATGATTCCCACAAATATGTAGAGTCTTTGCTTATAAAGTGATTATATGGACAAAGATGATCACGTTCATCTCAGGCAAAAAAAGTGAAAATGCATAATTTTCATGTTTTTCCTTTTTACCATGGATATAAAGATATTAATACATTTTTATTAAAGTATTTTAAAATATATTTTTATTGATTTCAGAGAGGACGGGAGAGGGAGAAAGAGTTAGAAATATCAATGATGAGAAAAAAACATTGATTGGCTCCTCCTGTCCTCCCCACAGTGGGGATTGAGCCTGCAACCCAGGCATGTCCCCTGACCGGGAATCAAACTGTGACCTCCTGGTTCATAGGTCGACACTCAAACACTAAGCTACACTGGCTGGGAAATACATTTTTAAAAAACTTATTATGACACTAATTTATCTTGGAGTCACTTTGAGTTAAGATTTTTCCTCCTGCCCTAACCGGTTTGGCTCAGTGGATAGAGCGTCGGCCTGCGGACTGAAGGGTCCTGGGTTCGATTCCGGTCAAGGGCATGTACCTTGGTTGCGGGCACATCCCCGGTGGGGGGTGTGCAGGAGGCAGCTGATCGATGTTTCTCTCTTATCGATGTTTCTGGCTCTCTATCCCTCTCTGTAAAAAATCAATAAAATTTATTTAAAAAAAAAGATTTTTCCTCCTTAGACATAAAGCAAGAGGTGCAAAGTACTGTGTGATTCCCAACCACCAACAAGCACTTTGTTACAGCGTAGGGCTTACCTGAGGCTTCACTTTCCACGGCTTGTTGTTCATGGTTAACCATGGTCTGAAATATTAAGTGAAACATTCCAGAAGTAAACAATCATAAGTTTTAAACTGCACAGCATGCTAAGGAGTGTGATCAAATCTCACACCATCCTGCTCCATCCCATCTTGGATGGGAATCATCCCTTTGTGCAGGGTACCCACACTGTGTAAGCTGCTTGTCCAATAGTCACTTACGTAATAGCCGTCTTAGTTATCAGATCAATGGTCCCAGTATCACAGAGTCACAGTGTTTAAATAATGGCTGTCTTACTTAATAATGGACCCGAAGCACAAGAGTAGGCATGCTGATGATTTGGATATGCTAAAGAGAAGCCCTATAGGGCTTCCTTTAAGTGAAAAGGTAAAAGTTCTTCACTTTGTAAGGAAAGAAAAAAATCCTATACTGAGGTAGCTAATTTCTATGGTAAGAAGCAACCCTCTATCCATGAAATTGTGAAGCAGAAAAAATAAATTTGTGATAGTTTTGCTGTCATAACTCAAACTGCAGAGCATGAGAAGTGCTTAGTTAGGATGGAAAAAGCATAATATTTGTAGATAGAAGATATCAACAGAAAACCCTGTATAGGATTTAGTACTACTGGTGGTTTTAGGCAGCCAATGGGTTCTTGGAACATATCCCCCACAGATAAGAGAGAACAACTGTATTTAATTTACTTTATAATGGTTCATCATCATAGAATTGAAACAAAATTGTTAACAATAAATTATTACATTCTTATTTTCTCAATACAATATTTTAAAAATAAGCTAGTTTGAAATATCATAGTTACAAATAAATTGTATAGGAATCAAGTAATTCCCATTTAAGCAGTAGCTTTCATTCTAAAAAAAAATAGTACAATAAGCAAGCTCAGGTTTTGAATGAATAAATAATGGAATGAGAAGTGTATCTGTAAATACCCATCCTAACAACATCATTAAACACTGTTATTTCATCAACCACTGAAATTGCTATTTAAAAAACAAAACAAAACACACAAACTAATATTGTTCTTAGTTTTTTTGTTATTTGATTTTTTATAAAGTGCCACTCCATTGGTATTAGTAATTATTATCTGGGAATAACTAGACCATATTTATTGTTACTTTTTATGTGGTTAAACTGCTGCCAGTGGAAGTGGGCTTCCTGGGGTGCCACTGGAATAGGAATTTCAGGAGGCCCCCATGGGAGGATGAGTTATTGGGGAAAGTTTTATTTCTATGGAATTAAACACCTAAGTTTCCAAGGTCCCATCTCTCTCTGTCATGCCAAGGAAGAAGTTCCCTTTCATCTTCAGATGAACTAGAACCAGAGCCATTGCTCAGAGTTTCGGCTCTATTTTGTACAGTCCAGTCTGGCATCTGGCTAGATTAGCTTGTGTCCCCAGCTGCAGTCCATTGTGTGTGGGGTGCACATGGCCATTGGGAGCATGGCGAGTGCAAGGAAGCAGGAGCAAAGCCGGAGGAGCAAGAGAGAGACATTTCCTTTGGCTTTGGAATATGTGTTCCCAAATTTTTTGTAGGAACACCCCTCTAGCCAATGATCTTTGTTCCCAGGTTAGACTGACAGAAAAGCACTTTCCCTACATCACCCAGTCTTTACTGTAACAAGAAGCATGTCAAACTCGTGGCCCGCAGGCTGCATGCAACCCACAATAAATATTTTTGCACCCAGCCAATATAACTGTACGTAAGAAACTTTTTAATAAAAATGTTGTAACTTAATTTTTACAATATCCTGTTATACATAATTATTCATAACAAACTACAATGTTTGCTAATGACTGATTACTATAATCGTGTTGCATTCACTTTTCTTACGCGCAGGCGCACCATTTCTCTCCACTAATACCAGCAGCGGATATTTTAGCAGCCAATGCCACGTCATTAGTCTTGGACTGACTTGTTTGGGGTGCACAACAGGAAATATTTTGCTTTCGGAGAACAAGAAAAATAGGTTTATTTGTGTTACGCTTATTAATTTGTGCAGTTATTCAGAGTCTGATAAGTTAATGTTGAAGAAAAAATATTAATTTTTATTAAAATGTTCTATTATTTTATGTTAACAATTACTCATTTATTTCAGCCCTTTTATTCAGCATGTCTCTATCGAAATATGTTTCTATGAAAATTGAAGCTTTTGTGTTTTTGTGGCCCACATACACTTAAACCTTGTTTATTTGGCCCGTGTTAGCCTTTGAGCTTGACATGCTTGCTGTACATGCACCCATGTCCCCTTTAGTTGGACCCCTTCCCCCAGTGATTTGCAGGGACTAGACAGGTGGCTCCCTGGGGAGTGTACAGTTGCAGCTTCCTGCCTAGCCTCCCCTTTGCGTCTTTCCTATTATTAATATAAGCCAGCTAATTACAATGGTAACAAAACCACTAATTGAGTAAACACGTTTTGAAAAATAAACTGAATAATGTGTGTTTGTCCTTGAAGTACTGATTTCATTAGCGGTTTACATCTTTTTATTTGTTTTTAGGTTACAATTAAAAACATACTTATATAATCAAACACTGCCTAGAATATTGTGCAATTTAAAAAAAAATAAATTCTCAGGAATTCTTTTCCTATGCCACCATGTGCTGCATTTGGGTTATTAATAATATTCATAACTCATATGAGTATAGTAGTTTAGAGCAAACTTGCTCTTTGGCTGAGTCATTTTAGTGTCAGTTTTGGCATCCTATTGCGTCAAACAGCAGAATATGCATTTTGATTTCTTAAAAACAAATCAACAGAATTTTAAAAAGAACAGACAAGAAAGAACTAGACAGGTTTCCAAACAGTCAGATGCCAGGAATTTCTGTCAACCTCTTTTCCCAGAAAAAAAAAAAAAATACCCAGGAGGAAGGACACTATTTTTTTAAGCACTTTTCAGTACCTGAAGTTATACTAGCAATTCTTGTTAAAGTTAATAATAAAATCTATTATATTCCCTAGAAGAATCTTAGATGGTCTGTTCTTGAATCTCTCTCTTATGCCATTTAATTACAGCCAATGAGGCTACAGTAATAGATGGCTCTTTCCTGGGGGAAGTTTGTGTGGAATTTGAGATGGTAATTCCTCATTTACAAGTAGGTGATGCAAAGCAGTGCCTATGTTACCAGAGAACCAGGAACTCTGGTATTGTTGTCCTTTATCCTACTTGCACAACATTCACATTTCCTGTTTCTCTGTATAAGCCATGAATGATATTGTGCCCTTTAACTAATATGCTGTGCATATTGTTTCACTACTATTTATGTTCTGTTACTATTCAATTTCTACAGTCATATGAAAACATCCTAGTCGAATGGTCGGCATCATTTTTCTATGTTTAAGCCAATTCATTGTCCAGATTCTTGCTTATTTATAGAAAAAGGTATTCAGCAATTTACATTGCCCTCCAGTTTACCCCAACACAACTTGCAAGTATGATTTCTTGGGGGGTGGAGAGTAGAGAAGATAAGTTTTCACCTTAAATTTACTCACTTTAAAAAATTATCTTAAAAGAAATAGAAAAAAGGAAAAATCTTGATTGACATGACAATCTCTTTTTTTCCAACCAGTAGTGCTATAACAACATGAAAATTCCTTTGCATTACTTATGAGGTAGTGCCTTTTTGGAATTATTAAATTCCTAAGAGTTGATCATATATGTTACATATTAACTCTGTAAAAGAAACATCCCAGTTTTTTTAAAGGATCCACAATTATGGTAGACTTTATAGTCTCTAGAGAGATTAAGAAGTGGAAATTCAGTCTGAGTAGTAGAGTCACTGAAGTGCCACTTTCATACAGATGGCTGCAAATAACACCGGTGGCCTCTCCTCAAAGGATTACATCTCTTTCATGTTTAATATGTTTCAATTCTCCAAAGTTATTTCATCCTTTTCTAAGTATAAGAGCTTATGACCTAAGCCTGAGCAAGATTAAGAAAGTAAATCTAGACAGAAATAAATATTTCAATATCTTTTAATATAGAAAGTAATTGTAACCCTAGCCAATTTGGCTCAGTGGATAGAGCGTTGGCCTGCAGATGGAAGGGTCCCAGGTTCAATTCCAGTCAAGGGCATATACCTTGGTTGCAGGCTCGACCCCAGGTCCTGGTAGGGGCAAGGCAACCAATCAATGTGTCCCTCTCACATTGATGTTTCAGTCTCTCTCTCTCCCCCTTCCTTCCACTCTCTCTAAAAATCAATAGAAAAATATTCTCTGGTGAGGATTAACAAAAAACAAATAACAATAACAAAAAGTAATTGTAGACTTAGTACTAGCTGCTATTGTGATTTTTTAAATTTATTATAATAGATATTCTTACCTTTTTGAACAGTATAAATCCCCCTAATACTCCCTTCCCCCAAATTAGTCACACTGCATATATTCCTGTAACTTGGTAGGCCATTTACAGAGGCTACTGGCAAAATGTATATTTCCTTTGACCCAGAATTTTCACACCTTAACAATGAACATAAAGGAATTAAGTGAGTGCAGTAAGTAATTTAGATTCAAAGCAATAGTTATAGGAATGTATTATCACAGTATTATTTGTGATAGGACAAAGTTAGCAACAGGCTAAATGTGAATAATGGTTCAATAATCAGTGAAGTATTATTTGGTCACTAAAATGATGTTGTATATATCTATTTACATGGAAAGACCTTCTTGTAGCATCAAGCAAATAAAACATTATAAAGTAGTATGTGGAGATACTTTTGTAAAATATATACATAAATATAAGGATTTCTGGAAAGAGATAAAATTAATTAAAAGGTAATAAACAGATGTCTAATATTAGAGATAAAAACCTCTGTTCTAAACTTAGATATTGTATACTTCACCCTTTTTCTAAATTCTTTTTTGAAGAAGAAATGCTTGGTAGCTAAATGCAAAGTGCTTAACTTCTATCAAATATTAAGGTTAAAGAAAAACAATTATACGTGTTCATGAGCCACAGCCTTTCCACTTCACTAATGAGAAAGATTGCATGACACCAGTAAAAAGATTGCAGATAAATGGGGTTTTAAGTAAGCAGTTCTTAGCATGTAAAGAACAACAAATAAAACTAGAAACTCAGCAAAGAGATCATGTAAATCATTGAAAACTTCCTCACTTCGAATCTGTTCATTTGATTAAGCTACTGTTTGCCAAGACCTATTAAAAGAAACAATGAAAAGAATGTTGAAGCTACATTCTGCTCAAACAATACCACTTTCTCAGTTTTGCTCCATTAACCATGCTTTCCTTATTAAACATAGAGAGCTGTGTTTGGAATTGCCTTAAATTTTGTCATGCCAATCAAACTAAATTTTGAAGAAAAATATTTTTGGAATATTTTTTAAAAGATAGAAATGAACCCTTGAAGATTACCCTCTTCTTTGTGGAGTGTAGAGTAGCTGATCCCCAAGTCCTGAAGAGGCAGGAAAGCCAGAGGAGCCCTAGGAGAGGGGGGATCATGGTGGGAGGGGACATGGTGGGAGGGGAAGGTTGTCATCCTTGTTTCAAATGGGGCTCATCATGCCAAGGGCTCATGTGTCACATGTTCTCCAAGTGCCGAGAGTGGACAAGAGGTAGCAACAAGCCCTCCAACACTGTATCCTGATGTAGAAAGCAATAAACTGCCTCATTCCTCAGGTGTCCCTCCTCTGTTGTGCATTTGTACCCCTCCCATTAGGATAATCATGCCCCTGCTAATGGGAAGCCCCCTTTTGCTTTCCTCTAACCCCTCCTAACACCCAGCCACCTACCTGGGGTGTCCCCTCCCCCCACCCTGTGGCCAGCACAGCTAGTTTTATAAAATACTAGATGGGTACACAGTCATTTTGTTTTTCTTAAATAGGCCCAGCATTGTTGATTCTATTTAATGGACACAAGATAATGTTAGAGGTTTTTAAGTAATTAAACTTGCAGCCTATGCAAGGAAAAAAATGAAAAAAAGGAAGGAAGGAAGGAAGGAAGGAAGGAAGGGAGGGAGGGAGGGAGGGAGGAAGGAAGGAAGGAAGGAAGGAAGGAAGGAAGGAAGGAAGGAAGGAAGGAAGGGAGAAAGGGAGGAAGGAAGGAGAAAGGGGCCCTTGCCTGTCCGGTGTGGCTCAGTTGGAGGGAGTGTCATCCCATACACCGAAAGGTCATGGGTTGTTGTTTTTTTATCCTTTGTTATTTTTTTTTTTTATTGTCTAAACTTTTACATATGTCTCCTTTTTTCCCAGTGAACCCCCCCAACCCCCAGCCACCGCCCCAGTGTCTGTGTCCATTGGTTATGCTAATATGCATGCATACAAGTCGAAAGGTCATGGGTTTGATGTGGTTTCCATCTCTGGTCAGGGTGCATAAGGAGACAACCAATGGATGTTTCTCTCTCTCTCTCCCCCCGCCTCTCTCTCTCTCTTCAGATAGATAGATAGATAGATAGATAGATAGATGATAGATAGATAGATAGATAGATAGATAGATAGATAGATAGATAAAAGAAAGGAGGAAATTTTTGCCATTTGTGACTACATGGATAGACCTTGAGAACGTTATGCTAAGTAAAATAAGTAAAAAAAAAGACAAATACTGTATGACCTCAGTTATTTTTGGAATCTAAAACAACTGAGCTCATAGAAACAGAGAACAGATTGGTGTTTGCCAGAGGTGGGGTGGGTGTGGATGGTGGGGAAAATGGGCGAAAGTGGTCAAAAGGTACAAACTCCCAGTAATAAAATAAGTAATGACAGCATAGTGCCTAGTTAATGATACCATAATGTATATTTGAAAGTTGTTAAGAGAGATCTTAATAGTTCTCATCAAAAGAGAAAAAAAAATGTAGCTATGTCTGGTGATAGATGTTAACTAAATTTACTGTGGTGATCATTTCACAATATAGAAAACTATAGAATTATTATGTTTTGCACTTGAAATTAATATATGGTTATATGTTAATTATATTTCATTAATACAAAAGGAGTCAGAAGGCAGAATTGTTAGTCTTACGATGGGACCATAGAACTTATGCCAAATTCCACAGACCTGCTCATGGATACCCCAAGCCTACACTGTGTGAACACTGAATTCTCAACTAGTACAGCTTGAACAAATAAATGAACTTTGGGAGTTTGGTGAATCATTGTAGCCCATGTGGAAGTATTAGTACCTGGAATTTAAGTAAACAAATAAAGTGGTCTAAAATACTAAGCTCATATGAATAATTATTTCTACCATTAACTTTCTTTTGTATATCAAATACCTGTTATAACCATTGCCTGCATGCTTATGGGTAGAAAAAAAATAACCTAACATATCAGCATGAGAAAAAATAATTATAATAATTATAAATGGTTGTTTTCCCCATTTCAGAAGTTGTCATTATTTCAAAGTGTTGAAGTAAGTCTTACCTTGGGGTAAGACATATGGGGAGAGCATTTAATATCACTGTGATAGTCAAGAATTGACAATTTTGGAGGACAAACACCTTATTCTTAAATATACAGCATAAACAAAGAAATGAGCAAAATTTGTATGTGAGCCCAATGGATACCATTTTTATTTTATTTTATCCCCACACCTGTATAAAGCATTGTTCTAGTTCAAGGTATTGGTGTGAATATTCAGTTCGCACTCAAGCCACCTGGGAATGTTAAGATTAGTAATGTATGTCAAAAAAGAAAAGCAAATATTATGGATTCAGGTGTGAATATGTTGGCCTTGTTTCTAGCTTTAGTTCAATATTTTTCTTTTGTCAATCAAATATTTTTTTAAAGGAAGCAATCTTTATTCCATTGGTGAGATGAATTTCTAATTTTTTTACTATAAGCAAAATAGTGCCATTAAAAAAAAAAACAACATTTTTGTGGGTGCTTTTAGAAAAAAAAAATAGTTTAATTAAAAAAAAAATAGAAGCACTCATGCTTAATGTGTCACCCTTGACCTGCCATCAAAATCTCCGATTTGTCTTTAAAGGAGGGATTTTGCTCTGTTCCACAGTGTTTATGACCAAAGAATATATTTGCTTCCTTTGTCACTGCTGTGGGGTTATCACATGCAACTGGCTTAAACAAATGGAAAGTTCATTACCATCACATACTTATCTCTGAGCCCAGATGAGAAAGAAAACAATTGGACTATAAATGTCATCATTAGCTTGATTTTATATATATGCACATACATTAAATGTGTGGTTAGTGTACATATTTGGAAATAAGTCAAAAAATAATCTCCTACTATCTTTAAGAACTCTTACTTAAGCAAAATATGGTATAAAGAAGTAATGTGATCCAGAACTCTGAGTAATCCCAGCCACAGTTCACTGGGATTTTCAGTAGTTATTGAAGACTATGAATGTTTCTAGGTTTTCTTTGAGTTCCTCTGAAAACAGGTCTGTCCTTGAGGTGTCAGATTAACACTCCACTCAGAAGACAAATTGTTCGTGGGCACACTGGACATATGAGAGCCATTAGATAGTGTGCTCCACATTCTTGAAAAATGAAAAATTCGAGGCAACATAACATTTTATAAATGCAAGATGTTTATTATTATAGTACCAGCAATAAATGTTTAGAAACTGGAGTGGGTTCACTGTGGTTCTGACTAGGAACATATGCCTATCGAGTTCATTGGAAGCGGAGCCATTGATTTTTGGCATTAAATAAAGGGTCTGGAAGCTATTATGCATTTAGGCTTCTATGAGTATTTAATTATATCAATAGGAGAACACAATTTCTGTTGTGTGCATAGTGATGAATGTCTCCATTTATTCATGTTACTGTGCATGATAGATGAGTTTAAACCAGATGCTGTAACTTTCTTTCAATCTGACCAAATTAGTTAAATCATATAAATATATATATATATTTTTAATTTAGAGGATACCCTATTGAACATCATTAAGAAAACCTTGCCCATGATATCTCTTCATAGATTTCCCTCAAGATAATGTATAATTTTTTTAAAATATATTTTATTGATTTTTTTACAGAGAGGAAGGGAGAGGGACAGAGAGAAACATCGATCAGCTGCCTCTTGCATACCTCCTACTGGGGATGTGCCCGCAACCAAGGTACATGCCCTTGACCTGAATCGAACCTGGGACCCTTCAGTCCGCAGGCTGATGCTCTATCCACTGAGCCAAACCAGTCAGGGCAAGATAATGTTTAAAATTTAAAAATAAAATAAAAAACACTGTGTGTTATCATTTCCACTTCTTGATATAAAGTGATAAATGCTATTATATTGCTCTTAACCTTATGCACTTTCCCAGGTCTGTGATATTTCTACCTTGCAATGAAGCCTGCTTGGATATGTGATTGCTACTGTTTATTTTGTATTTGCTACTGCTCAATCAAACATTATCCAATGATACAATGCAAAGGCTGTTATCTGGCAGCAATCCTTCCATGTGGCTGCGTTTGAGATATAGACTCAAGCCCTCTTCTTCACTGCTTGATTGGATATGCCTTTACATACAAAGTAAAACATCTTTTTTTAAAAAAATCCATTTCTTGTATAAATAAAAGGAATAGATTTTATATTAACAAGCACTATGCCCAGCACTTAGAACATTGGAACAATAAATGACTTGCATGTCACCAGGACATAAAAAAATAAATAGCTCATGAATAAATGAATGAGCTGATGAAAGGCTCCAAACAAATGGGGGGAAAAGTTGAAAAATGGCACAATGTTCAAAAGTAAAATGAAATTCTGTTTACCAGTAAAGATGACATAGTTTAGAATTCCAGAATGGCCACTATACAAATGCTTATACCAAGTCTTCAAAAAATTAAGAGATATTTAAAAAGTTAAATGCCTTTGGAATTTAGAAAATGTTCTTGCTACTTTCTCTGTCCTCTTTTGGTTTGAGTCTATTATAGACCTATGTTTAATGAACTTCAGTTCTACAACTGTACTGAGTTCAAAGTCTTTTCATACAAAGAGCAAGTTCAGAAGCACAGTTTTCAGATCACCAGGTAGTATTATTGGCTCATCTGATTAAAAATGGCCACTTTTTAAAGTCAACTAAAGTGAGAATTTAATAGCAACTTACTCATTCAAGACTTATAATTTTTGTATCATATTCTCAAACAGACTTAGTAAATGGTTTATATTTGCACAAAATGAAAAATATCAGGAAAGACCTAAGACATAATATGACTTTAGGCTACCATATACAAATAAATTAAACATTTATGTGGATACAAATCTTGAGGTAGGCCCAGATTACACACACACACACACACACATATATATAATTAATATGTTTCCAGTGAGTTTGTTGCATGTGCACAAAGAAGTCTATAAATCTTAGATGAAATCAAACATTAGTGACAACAGTATGAAATATTTTTAAAGTGTTTAATGTTTATATGAGCAGACACCAAAAATGTCACAAACTTCACTTTGTATTTGGAATATTGCACTGATAGTTCAGATAACAGTTTATCATAGGATAAAATCCATGAAACATGAAGTAATATGTCCTTTCAAAACACCTTCACTCTATTTACTAAAATGTTATTTTAATATTTTATTTTTGATTATAATAATTCATCAAAATCAAGTAATTATCAAAAGATGCTTTTGATTAACAGAGAATAAAAAAAGCAAAATGTAAAATCTTCAAAGATACCTTATCTCTGGGAATATGTAATTATGAGGCACCATCACAATTACAAAGTATATACATGTTTACTTAGCAAAAATGAAAGATTCTCTCTCCCATAACTGTTCTGCACTGTTGGGATCTTCTGTTTCCAGTGGTCAGTTTACAACGTAGGGCCCTGTTTTAACTGCAACTTATTTTTTACAATGTTTTATTGTCTTCAAACTTAAATCATAATTATACCTATTACATTTCAAGGTGGTTGTCATCTAATTTCATTGGGGGAGTGGATGGGTATTGGGTCTTTGAATATGAAGAGAAGAGGAAAGAGAAAAAAGGTAAATTAATATCATGAGAAATATACAAATCTCAGTTTTTGCTTGGTGGCCTCCTGGTTATATCTGTAAGGACACCTTTAACTGTGATGGGTTTCTCAATCACTAGAGACCATACCCTCCTTGATCTGATTATCTCATTTTTGTTTCCATACACACCTTTTGTCTACTGCAAGAACAAAATAGCTGTGTCCATAAATGTTTCTCTACTTTGTGTTCACATTGGAATATTCCAGAGAGCCTTAAAAAGGACAGCGTCTGGGTCTCATCCCAAGATTTTCTGCTGTAATTAGCATGGGGGTGACTCTCCTGGTAGCCAAAGTTGAAAACTATGGATTTGTGTGTCCTTCTGGGCATATTTCTCTAAAAATCATACAAAAGAGAAATAGGAAGACTTATATTGGAAATGTTACCTAATTTCTGTACATGTAAACTATGTTTTAAGATTTTAGACACATAAACTGCAACATAATCCTTCACACATTCATTTTTTCATTTAAGCATGAGTTGATGCACCACTGCCACACACTGTTGTTGGCACCAAAAAATATAAAATGAGACTTTCCTACCTTCAAGGATGTGTGTGGAAGGCAATGCATAAACAAGTCCTCTCTATACATTGACTAAGAACAGTAACGGAGGTGTTGACACAATACAGGGGTTCCAGTCAGGGAAGGATGTATGTAGTCAATAAATACTTCACAGATGCTAAAGCAGTTTGATTAGTTCTTTGAGGAGAAGTTTGGAAACTGGGACCTCAATGGTTGATGCTGAGTTCTCATAAAAGGGAAATATTGATAACGTGCAAAAGAATGAGGTTTGACATACTCATAATTTCAGGGTTAACCAATTGTGGACTAATGTGCATGTGTGTTTATGTGTGTGTATGTGTTTATGTGTGTGTGCATGTGTGTGTTGGATCCTTTTGATTAAAAAAAATGGACCTCTTAGTTTGCCTGGTCCCTAAGTGTTAATCAGTATGATATTTTTGATATAGAAGATTGAAAGAGTGAATAAATAAATGAACAAATAAATAAGTAAAGCACATGAATTTTACCTATATTGTCTTTTGAACTGTTTCATTAGCCTGTTAGTTAGACATGGCAGGAACCATTGGTGGGATTTAGCATTTTATTTAAGTTTATATTTTATTCGAAAACCTGGATTATGACTACTCAATAGGCAATAGTACTAGTCATTATCAATTAGGTATTTTGCTCTACCCACATATACCTTATTTTTTGTGGATTTTGATAGATGATCTACTAGTATTTATTCTATTTACATTTTATTATTCCAGACTTCATTATAGGAAATATCTGTGTTGGAATAAAACCAACACAGATTCTGAATTCAGATTTAGCAATAGCAATGTATTCATTATTTCTAAAATAAGTATAATCATATAATTTAGATAACTACTAAATGAAGTGGAAACAAATCATTGAATAGGCTACCAAAAAATCCCTCCTGGAAAGTAATTAGTATCTGTCTTCTGCAAGTACTGAATGGGTACAATTCTATTGTGGTGCGCATTTAGTATCACTTATCATTAGGACACTGGTAGAAAGAAAAAGCACGTCTGATCATTTTAAATGGCAAGGTAGTTATCAAAACTGAAATTCAAAATTAATCTTAAAGTTATATCAATGAAAGAAATCATGACATTTGCATATTTATTCTTGTATTTTTCTACTGTAATGATGTTAGTAAAAATTAAAATTCTGAATCTACTATAACAGAATCCATGATAAATGTACATGTGTGAGTCAGAGAGAATTGAGGGAGTTCAGAACATTTTTAAAGTTTACAAGAAATAGAAAAATAAAAAAATTAAATGGTAAGGCTTTTTATTTAATGTCAAAACATAAAAAATACTGGTGTTCAAAATTTTAAAAAATCTGCAGAGGTAGCATGAAAATTGTAAAAAGAATGTTCTTTTGCCTTTGTTGTAAGCATAAGCCCATGTGAGAAAAAGTGAGCGAAACAGAAGGCAAAGGGGAGTAACAAAAGTAGGTCATTATTAATGGGCGAGAAACCAAATGATGAATATTCTAAAATACCACATAATTATTAATTGAAATTATTAAATGGTGTAATTATTGCAATAATTTTTACATCTATTTTGTCCCTTGGTATATTTTTTTCCTGCCCTGAATAACAGTACTAAGACACTGATTAAAGATATTAATAAAAGAAAAAAAAGAAGGTCAAAACAAATGAAATCCTTTTCTTTAGTAATCATTCCTTCCAGGGTATTCTAAGAATTCAGTTATCTCATTTTAGTTATTATTTATTGTCCTCAGGCAAGAGAAAAGTTTCCTTTTTAAAAGTTTATGGTAGAAGAAAATCAAGTATGGCTTTCAACACTTATTTTTCCCTCCACTAATTTTTTTTAGTCCTGTACTGTTGTGAGAGTATTACAGATGTCCCCCACCCTACCCCCATTGTCCTCTTCCACCCACCCCAGGCCTTCACCACCCTATTGTCTGAGTCCATAGATAATGCATATATGCTCATGTTCTTTGTTTAATCTCTTCCCATCTCCTCTCTCTCCCTTCCCTCTGAGATTCATCAGTCTGTTCCATGTGCCCATCCCTCTGGTTCTATTTTATTCATTAGTTTATTTTGTTCATTATATTTCTTTTTTAATTTTTTTTCTTTATTGATTAAGGTATTACATATGTGTCCTTATCCCCCCATTTCCCTTCCACATCCCCACTCATGCCCTCACCCCCCTGGTGTCTGTGTCCATTGGTTAGGCTTATACTAGTATATGCATGCATACAAATCCTTTGGTTGGTCTCTCCCCCTTACCCCTACCTTCCCTCTGAGGTTTGATGGTCTGATCAATGTGTCTCTGGATTTTTTTTTTTTATTCATCAGTTTATGTTGTTAATTATATTCCACAAATGAGTGAGATTATGTCAATTTACCAGAGCTAAGATTTGGAAACAGCCTAAGTGCCCATCAGCAAAAAAACTGTGGTACATCTACACAATGGAATACTACGCTGCTGTAAAAAGAAGGAATTCTTACCATTTGCAACGGCATGAATAGAACTGGAGAGCATCATTATATTTCTTGTTCATTTATTTTGGTTTTTAGATTCAATTGTTGATAGATATGTATTTATTGGCATTTTATTATTCATATTTTTTATTTCTTCTTCTTCTTCTTCTTCTTCTTCTTCTTCTTCTTCTTCTTCTTCTTCTTCTTCTTCTTCAAGAAGACTCTTCAACATTTTATGTAACACTGGTTTGGTGGTAATAAACTCCAGTTTTTCCTTATCTATGAGGCTCTTTATGTGACCTTTAATCCTAAATGATAGCTTTGCTGGGTACATTAATCTTGGTTGTAAGCCCTTGCTATTCATAACTGAATATTCACTCCCTTTTGGCCTGCAAAGTTTCTGTTGAAAAATTAGCTGATAGTCATATGGGCACTTCCTTGTAGATAACTGCTTTTCTCTTGTTGCTTTTTAAGATTCTCTCTTTGTCTTTAGCATTTGGCATTTTAATTATTATGTGTCTTGGTGTGGGCCTCTTTGGGTTCATCTTGTTTGGAATTCTCTGAGATTCCTGGATTTGAATGTCTATTTCTTTCACCAGGTAAGGGAAATTTTCTGTTATTATTTCTTCAAATGGGTTTTCAATTTCTCCCTCCCTCTCTTCTCCTTCTGGCATTTCCATGATGCAACTGTTGGTACACTTGAAGTTGTCTCAGAGGCTCCTTACACTGTCCTCATATTTTTGGATCCTTATTTTCTTTTTGCTCTTCTGATCGGGTGTTTTGTGCTTCCTCATATCGATGATTTCATTTTCAGTGTCCTCTACTCTACTGTTAGAGTAAATTATGGCTCAACTACAACAGGACAGTGCACACAGACCACACAGGAGCATTCCTAGAATGCCCAACTCAGGTGACTAGGCCCTACAGGGCACTTACGACACAAGGCCACTCTATCAATTCCAGGAGACACAGCAGCTCTACCAAATACATATAATCAAACACAAGGAAGCAGCCAGAATGTGGAGACAAAGAAACATGTCACAAATAAAAGAACAGAAGAAATCTTCAGAAAAAGAACTAAATGAAATGGAAGCAAGCAAACAACTAGATACAGAGTTCAAAACAATTGTTATAAAGATGCTCAAGGAACTTAATGCGAGCTTCAAGGAACTTAGTGAGAATTTCAAGGAAATTAGTGAGAACATTAAAGGTATGAAAAAGGACTAGTCAAAAATGAAGGCTACACTAACTGAAATGAAGAATAATTTACAGGGAATCAACAGTAGAGTAGAGATGCTGAGAATCATACTTCTTAATATTACTAGCTGTTTAAGTACTAGCATGGGTGCCTCCAAAGCATGAATTTGACAGATCCACTATTATAACCTAAATTTAATATTTAAAATTTTGTCATTTAATTGTTTATTTATGTTATAATGAAGTCTTGGCATTTTAAATAGCTCTGACACCTTATTTCTGATCAAATAAATATGCTTAATTAGGTTCCATTCTGTAACTAATTCCATTATTTCAATAAGAGTGACTAATACTAAACATCATGGAAATAAAAATAATATTTGCTATAGTAGTAGTAGCAGGAGGAGGAGAAGAAGGAAGAGGAGGAGGAGATGTAATAGCAGTGGTGACTAACATTATTTGTTTGCAAAATTCTAGATTCTATCCTACTTCAAATGCATCATTTAATCCTTTGAATATATTCCCATTTTAAAGATGAAGTTACTAGAGTTGGAAATATTACATAACTTACCCAATATTGCCTAGCAAGTGAGTGGTAATTTCTATTTGGATATTAATACTGTTTCTCATATGTGTGTGTGTGTATATATATATATATATATATATATATATATATACTAATTTTGCTCTTTTTGAGTCTATAATTTAGGGTAATTAATCACTCTATAGTTCTTGAGAACTATATTGACTTTTTTTTCTTCCTGTTAGTGTATGATCCATGTATCCTGGCCCTCACTAGACTACACAAAATCATCCTTTTTTTTTTTTTTTAAACTATGGTATTTCAAGGTAGTACTCCACCTGAGGGGAGTTTACATCTGCTCTCCTATATCCAAAATATCAATGTTGGCTTTCTTTGCCACTGCCTAACGAATGGAACTCAGGAGGGCTCCCTTGGTAATGAAGCGTTCTACAAGGAATTCATCATGTGCTTACTACCCCAGGAATGGACTGCCTGTGCATACTTGTATGCTGTACTGCTAATGCTATTGCAGAAGACTGCTGTTAGTGATTGCTTTGTCAGGTCCATGGTCAAAGGCCACATCATAGTGTGTGGGAGTGGAATTTTCCAACTGTCTATTACCCTAGGAGAGGTCAATTAAGTCAGAATACTATAGGTCTCTGAATTGAGGCCAGAAGGAATAACTCTGACTGGATTCAGTAAAGAGGTTTTGCCTGCACTTTGAGTTACATAGAGTCCTGGAGGGTGGGCCGGCATAAATAACCAGAAAAATAGACCAGAAGTGGTGATAGGAGTCAGTGGTAATACCCAGAGTCAACATTTAATCAGAGGGGGAAGCACAATAAATCAATATTGCTTGAGACTGTTTACTGAAGAGATTACTGAGTATCCTTTCCATCAAATGCTGGGTGCGGTCTAATTGACCCTCCAGAGATTATCTGATTCTATAGGGGTGTAACTTTCTATTGACTAGGCTGTTTTATAGCTCTGTAAGGGTGAGATTAACTGGTAGAAAAATGATAGCACTGTAAATAATTCTTACCTGTAAGAAACACAAATAATTCCTGTCCATAGCAACACAAATTAAATGTGTCTGAGATGTAATTGTTCTGCACCAGCTAGAAAAGATAACTCCAAATGTGTTTGGTGAGGAATCACTAGAGTGAGAGGTGGCACGGCAGAGGTATATGTGGACTATTTTGACAGGTGTGTTAGAGAGGCCATAACACAAGTGGCATATTGGGTAAAACACTTCTATCTGGGTACATTGGAGCGATTCTATGTCTCTCAGACCTTTCTATTTCACTTGTCAATACGATTTCAAAAACAATTATTAATCTGAGCATCACTAGCTTTTGTATTCTGGATAAGTAAGAAGTATAATATAAGATTAAAAACAACAGCAATATAACCTCTAAGTATAATCATTTCACAAGAGAAAGAACATTTTGCCCAGCCGGCATGGCTCAGTGATTGAGCATCGACCTATGTACCAGGAGGTCATGGTTTGATTCCTGGTCAGAGCACATGCCCGGGTTGCGGGCTCAATATCCAGTGTGGGGCATGAAGGAGGCAGCCAGTCAATGATTCTCCCTCCTCATTGATGTTTATCTTTCTTTCCCTCCCTCTTCTCTGAAATCAATAAAAATATATTTTAAAAAATGCTTTAAAAGGAAAGGACATTTTAACAACAACACAATGTAGAAAGGTGTCTTAAATAATATGGAAGTCATTATTGTAAATGAAAATAATTTAGCTTTATAAAATTGTTTATATAATTTTTTAGTTTATATTTAGCCCTGACTCAAGAAGATTTCTTACTAGACTGACTCCAAAGTACAAAATGAGTGGGGATACTGGAGTAGCCCTTATTTAACTTGCCAGCTTTATTGTCACCATAATTACCTGGTAGAAACTTATATCTTCAAGTACATAGGTTTGTGTAACTTCCAAGTCTCCTTCTGGTTTTCATTTGCTTATAACCTTAAACCACTACTGAGTTTAAAGTGTTCAGCATAAAACCCAATTTGTGCTTTTATTCATTTACAACAGATGGGGTCAGAGTGAAAAGGGGGAGCATATTATAGCTTCCCATTTTTTGTAGCCCGTTTATTAAAATCACTTGCATCATTTTTATAAGGATCACACTTTTTTCCTAAAATGTGATTCTTATAAAGGATACACACTTCATTTTAAAACCATTTAGTAAGTAGTAAACCTGTGCTCTCTATGTCTCTATTAAAAAGTTATGACCAAACTGACCGACCTTTATCTTAATCATAATACCCAAACCTAATACTTTTCCTAACATGCAGAAGCCCTAAACAAAGTGAATTCCCAATAACATATGCTGAAGTTACAACTGCTGACAATGAATGCTGCTAGCCCTAAAAGAACTAAGAGCCATTGTTTACCAGGGTGAGAAATGGGATAAGATATAATTATTACTCTTTTTTTAGATTGAAGATATATTGTCAGCCGGCCAAACTACTGTACTTAAAATTCCTTTTATTGAAATTGTGCTTATGTAGATATCAGTAACTATTACCTATTTTATATCTCTATATATAAAAGCCTAAGTGACCATTACGACCAGACGACTGGACCACTGGACAACAGGATGACTGGCCAGTAGCTATAATGCACACTGACCACTAGGGGGCAGATGCTCAATGCAAAAGCTGCCCCCCTGGTGGTCAGTGTGCTCCTACAGTCAACCTCCTGCAGTACCTCTGCCTGGCCAGCCCCCATCAGCCACGATTGCCAGCCAGGCTGAGGGACCCCACCCATGCATGAATTCGTGTACTGGGCCTCTAGTATATAAATACTAGTAGCCCTGCACATGAATCCATGTACCAGTAGCTCTCTGTGGGGCCTGGTCGCTCCGTGCCTGCTGCCCAAAGGATCTCTGTGGTCCAGAGGCCCATCCATGGCTGGGCGCAGAATGCTTGCCTTGTCGCCAGGGGCGACGATGCAAGCATTTCCGTCCCTCCCGGCCGCTCCGTGCCCACTGCCCAGAGGCCTTCTGCGGCCAGGGTGGAACACTTGCCTCGTCACCATGGCAACAAAGCAAGCATTCCACCAGGCCTCTCATGCTGTCTGCTTTCAGGGGCCATCCCCCTGGGACTGGGGGACTCCGGCAGGGCTCAGAGGACTGGGCACTGCCATCTTGTGGCTATGGGTGCCGCCATCTTTCTGACAGAGTGATGGTTAATTTGCATGTTACCCTTTTATTAGATAGGATACATGTAAACATATATGTATATATATTTTTCCACTTTGGGTTATAATTCAGAAATATTCAAAAAGAATCTTGAAAGAGAAGGGTAAAACACTTTAGGTATGAAACAAATTATAAATAATATCCATACAAGAAAAATATTGAAAGAAGGAATTGTAGGAAAGGGAAGCCCTCACTTTCTCCCCAGGAAAGCATGCCTTTCTTGGTATTTATGTCACTGGACCCTGTAAGGTTCCCATCAGATCTTCTCATACTTTGTCATTTAGCTTACAAAATACAGAGTAAATATAAGGTAATGTACAGTCTGGATGAGTGAATAGTAACAGTTGTCTAAAAAACTTTTAAAAAATTTGGAAATGATGGAAGACTTTTTACTACTGATATAAAAGGTAAAAATGTATTTTTTTGTAAAGATAAGTAGAGACAGAAATAAAGTTCCATTTTTATCACTAGTTATGCCCCATAGGAACAATTACATGACTAAAAGCAAGTATTGCTTTTAAGTGGAAGGTATATTTACTTTAGGAAAATTAGTCTTTGAATAAAGAGTGATTTGAGAAATTTTAGATATTTTAAATTATAAAAGAACGCCGAAACCGGTTTGGCTCAGTGGATAGAGCGTCGGCCTGCGGACTGAAGGGTCCCGGGTTCGATTCCGGTCAAGGGCATGTACCTTGGTTGCGGGCACATCCCCAGTGGGGGGTGTGCAGGAGGCAGCTGATCGATGTTTCTCTCTCATCGATGTTTCTAACTCTCTCTCCCTCTCCCTTCCTCTCTGTGAAATATCAATAAAATATATTAAAAAATAAAATAAAATAAATTATAAAAGAACAAGTGATAAAAACTTTAATTTTAATACAGTTAGATTTACATTACTTTTTTAAATGATCCTTATAAAAATACAGAGTAAAACATTTTCAAATATAATAAAAGAAATGACGAATAATTTTAAAGATTATAATCATGTTTTACATTCAGATATAATAGAAATATCAGGCTCAAGAATAGAAAAAATTATGTTTTATTCCTCAAATAAAATAAATTTCTATTCCTATTAAGACAGTAAATATTCTTATAGAAAATTAGAAAATAAATAACTCTAATATTGCTTTTTATGTTATTTGATATTTCTTAAACCTCTTTTAATCTATCATGTTTGCCTACCTCTCCACCCTTTTAAAAACTTTTACCACCAAAAATGTCTAACATTCATAAAATAGGAAAATACGATAATTCCCCATGTACTCATCAGCTAACTTCACCAATTATTAACTCAGGCCAATCCTGTTTTATCTGTATCCACAAAGACTTACTTGCTCTCCCTGAACAAACCCAAATTATTTGAAGTAAATCTCATTCTTAATGTTATCATATAATTTCATCCACAAAAAATGCAATTGTGTTTCCATAAAATAAGTACTTTTAAAAAATATAACCACAGTAATGTTATATATTTATAAAATGTATATGAATATATGCATATGTGTGTAATGTATATGAATCTCTATATGAATGCATTCATATATGTAAATATATATGTATCTCTATATGCATTTGTAAATACATATATATGCACACATTTTCTGTATGTGTGTTTGTAATTTTATTTTTGTGTGTCAGACTAATAGTATTATAATTACTAACAAAATATCTACTGAGAACAATTACATTTTTTAAATTGCGTTTGTCCTTGCTCTATTATGCATAGGGGTGTAAAGTCAGATTATTGTGCTAAAAGGCCATTGAAATAACTTTACCATCAATTAAATACATAATTTCATTTGTTTCCATTTGCTTTTGGGCTTCAGGAATGGCTATTTTTTCCCATTTTAAATATATTTGTTTTTATACATATGCAGAAATTTACATGGCTCCAGAATAAAACCTGACAAACAAAGCATATTTAGAGAAGTCTAGATCTTACTGTTGTCCTCTTTATCTTTTCATCTTTTGTTCTTATAAGTGTCCATAAGTTTTCTAATTTTAAAATCATTTTCCATCTCTTAACATAAGCTATACACATATGTATATATTAACAGTCAATACTTGTTGGTTATATTTTAATATGTTACCATTTTTACTTAACATTTTGCGTATACTATCCCTTTCTTAGATTTTTTAAAAAAAATAGCTCATTATACCCAGTTTTCTCCACTTAACTTTATGTAACAACCTATACTGGAGAAAAATCCTTAATGGTTTGTAGACAAATTCTTTTCTTCTTGTTAGTATTACCTAGAACCTATGGCATTGCTTTATTCAAACAACTCATGTCTCATAGTGATGTACATTTGGTTTTTTCTCACGCTGTTATTAAGATAATGCAACCATAAATAGCCTTGCACATGTTTTAGCTTTCATATTTTTGTCAGTGTGTCTTTGATAACTGTTCTTAGAAGTAGGCTTACTGGGTGTCAGCAAATGAATAGGTGTTGTGGGAGATTACTAAATTTCCTTCCAAGTAGTTTTAACATTTTACATTCCCATTACCAATATTTGAGAATATTTTATTCATCTCTACCCACAGAGGATATTGCCAAACTTTTGGATTTTAGCCAATTCAATATGTGAGATATGGGGTCTCAGTGTGTTTTTTAGTTGCCATTTCTTATTATGGGGAAAGCAGAATAATTTTTCATATTTTCTAGAGCATTTCCATTTCCATTCTCTTTTAGTTGTGTACCTATTTGCCCATTTTTCTATAGTGTCGGGGCTTTTTTTCTTTATTTTTAGATCTTAATATATTTAGCTTACTAGGTTTTATCTATTATAAAATTACATTTCCCATTTTGTCATTTGTCCTTTTCATTTTGCAAAGATGAGGTGTGTGGTTTTTTTTGTTTATTTGTTTGTTTTTTGGTGTACTCTGTTTTTACACTTTTATATTAGCATATTGATTAATTTATTTTTATTTTCCATTATTTTATCTATAAATTGAATCATAATATAGACAATTTTATCTATTCTAGATTTAGAGTGAAATATACCTATGTTTTCTTCTACTAGATATATGATTTTTTAAAAATGTCTAACTCATTTAGAAGTTATCCTGGCATATGATATAAGGTCTGGATCCAAGTTTATTTTTCTCTGTATAACTCTCATTACACAATCTCACATTAAAAAGTTGTATCTCTTTCTAACTAACTTGAGATGCCATTTTTATCTTATACTAAATTTATATTCTCAATTTGGACTATTTCTGAAATTTCTATTACAAGGTAACTTAATTGACACTGATTTGCTGATGTGAATAGAACAGTTGTCCAAAAGAATGTCCTGCCTTCTGAATTTTGTGTGCTTACTTCTTCTTAATGTCTTAGCTTATTCCTTTTCTTTCTATTTACTTTAAACATTTTCTTTTATTTTTTAATTATAGTTGACATACAATATTATATTAACTTCAGGTGTACCACCTAGTGATTAGACATTTTATAACTTACAAAGTGATCACTTCAATAAATCTAATATTCATCTGACACCATTCATAGTTATTACAGTACTAGAGGCCCAGTGCATGAAATTAGTACACAGGGGGATGTGTCCCTCAGAGCAGCTTGCACCCTCTCCAATGTGGGACCCCTCAAGGGATGTCCCACTGCCCTGGTAGGATCGGGCCTAAACGGGCAGTCGGACATCCCTCTCACAATCCAGGACTGCTGGCTCCCAACTGCTCGCCTGCCTGCCTTCCTGATTTCCCCTAACCACTCCCCTGCCAGCCTGATTGATGCCTAACTGCTCCCCTGCCAGCCTGTTTGCCCCTAACTGCTCTCCCCTGCAGGCCTGGTCACCCCTAACTGCCCTCCCCTGCTGGCCTGATTGCCCACAACTGCCCTCCTTTGAAGGCCTGGTCCCTCCCAACTGCCCTCCCCTGCTGGCCATCTTGTGGTGGCCATCTTGTGTCCACATGGGGGCAGGATCTTTGACCACAAGGGGCCAGCAATCTTGTGTGTTGCAGTGATGGTCAATTTGCATATTACTCTTTTATTAGATAGGATAGAGGCCTGGTGCACAGGTGGGGGCCGAGTGGTTTGCCCTGAAGGGTGTCCCGGATCAAGGTGGGGGTTCCCTTGGGACATGGGGCAGCCTGGGCGAGGAGCCTGTGGTGGTTTGCAGGCCAGCCATGCCCCCCTGGCGACCCAAGCCTTGGCCCTGGTATCTGGGATTTATTTATCTTCTATAATTGAAACTTTGTAGCCTTGAGCAGAGGCCAGGGCCGGCCAGAGCAGGTGGGAAGCTTGGCTTTTCCAATCGTGGGGGGCAACCCAAGCCTCCTGCTCTCTCCAGCTCCGTGGCTACTGCCATTTTTGTTGGGATTTATTTATCTTCTATAATTGAAACTTTGTAGCCTTGAGCAGAGGCCAGGGCCGGCCAGAGCAGGTGGGAAGCTTGGCTTTTCCAATCGTGGGGGGCAACCCAAGCCTCCTGCTCTCTCCAGCTCCGTGGCTACTGCCATTTTTGTTGGGATTTATTTATCTTCTATAATTGAAACTTTGTAGCCTTGAGCAGAGGCCAGGGCTGGCCAGAGCAGGCGGGAAGCTTGGCTTTTCCAATCGTGGGGGGCAACCCAAGCCTCCTGCTTGCTCCAGCTCCGTGGCCCCCACCATCTTTGTTGGGTTAATTTACATACTGGCTCCTGATTGGCTGGTTGGCATGGCTTGTGGGCGTAGTGGAGGTACAGTCAATTTGCATGTTTCTCTTTTATTAAATAGGATTATTGACTATATTCTCTATGCTGTCCCTTACATCCCCATGACTATTCTGTAACTACCAATTTGTATTTCTTAATCCCTTCACTGTTTTACCCATTACCCAGCAACTTGCGCTGGGCTTGGAGGTCCCCAGGATAGGCCAAGCTGCAAACTGAGGCTGGCTGCTGCTAGGGTATGCCAATGCCAGCTGCTGCTTGTTTGAGAGATTTTAGGAAAGTTCAAAGCATGAGCCAAGTGGGGCAGCTTGTATGGAAAAGCCCCTGGAAACAGCTTGGGTATGCCCACAAGTTGGCTGGGGTGGGGTCTCAGGAAAATACCAGGGTGGGACTAAAACAGTGTTAGCCAGGTTGCTGGAGACTCAGATACAGCACCTGCCTGCTGGCTCTGGTGGGGGAGGGCTTGCAAAGGAACAATGGCCTCTGCAAACACTTCTCTCTGGGTAAAAGCTGCCCCTCCAGCTCTTGCCCTGATGCCAGACAATTTAGTTTCTCCCTGCATGTCTCTGGAGCCTTTCCAGTTGCTGCCCCTGTGCTGGAGCTTGAGGGAGTGAATCAGATTAAGTCTGTGCACAAGCCCTTTAAGAGAAATGCCTGGGGCTTCAGGAGTTCTCTGTCTAGCTCAGCCACAATCTCTGCTAGTTTTTGCAGCCGGAAATGATGGGGATTTCTCTTCCTGGCACTGGAACCCTGGGCGTGAGGGCTGGTGGGGCTCCTCAGAGGGGACCTCCACAGCTGAGATATCCCACTGATGTTTATCTGCCACAATTGGGTGTGGACCTAGCCTGTTTGTCTCTGCCCCTCCTCCCGGTCTCAATATGGCTTCTCCTTATGTCCTTAGGTGTAGGACTTCTATTTAGCTAGATTTCAGGCAGTTCTGAATGATGGTTTTGTTTTGTTTTGTTTTGTTTTGTAGTTTAGTTGTAATTTTGATGTGGTTGTGGGTGTATTCACATACCACATTTACCTACACTGCTATTTTGACTAGAACTACTTCCTTACTCCTGTTTTATTTATGTTTTTAACCATATTTTTAGTTAAATTTAATTTAAATGTAAAAGTTTGATGGGATCAAAAGAAACCTTTTGACTAGAATAATCATCAGTGAAATTATATACTTTATAATATTATATAACAACCAAAGTTACATAATATTTGGTTGACCTACCATTAATTATGCTAAAATTATCCACTGCATTAATAACACAGATAATCTGTGGTACATTTTTAACTTGAGATATTAAAATTAAAATTAGGATTGTTTCTTGCCCTAGCTGGTCTAGACCAATGGATAGAGCATCAGCCTGCGGACTGAAGGGTCCTAGGTTCGATTCCGGGCAAGGGTATTTACCTGGTTGGGGCGCATGCAGGAAGGCAACCAACCAATCGATGTGTCTCACTCACATCGATGTTTCTCTCTCTGTGTCTCTCCCCATCCCTTCCATTCTCTCTAAAAATCAATGAAAAATATCCTCAGGTGAGAATTAACAACAACAACAAAAAAGTAAATAAATAAAATTATAACTGTTTCTTTAAAATATATCAATATAATTTTTGTAAAAATAACACAAATTAGAAGATAACGACAATTGAAAATTTGTTTGTCAAAGTAGCTAGGATTATAGGTATATTCTTTTTAAAAATCACCCTGAATTTTGTTTTTTCATATACTTTTACTCTAAAAAAACTTATATTTTAATTATAGTTGACATACAATATTATATTAGTTTCAGGTGTCCAACATAACGATTCAACATTTATATGCCTTACAAAGAGATGACCTTGGTACGTCTAGTAACCGTCTGTAACCATAAATAGTTGTTATGATATTATTGACTATATTCCCTATGCTGTACATTATATTTCTATGCCTTATTCTATAACTCGTTGACAGTTTGTACTTCTTAGTTCCCTTCAGTTTTGCACCCACGCCTGCCCCTCTCCCAACCGGTTAACCATCAGTTTGTTCTCTGTATCTATGAGTTTGTTTGTTTTCTTTTGTTTGTTTATTTGTTTTGATGTTTTCAGATTCCACATGTAAGTGAAATCACATGGTATTTGTCTTTCTCTGTCCAACTTTTTTCAGTTAGCATAATACCCTCAAGGTCCATCTATCTCAATTGGCATGATTTCATTCTTTTTACGACTAATATTCCATTGTATATATGTTCCAACTCCTTTTTATCCATACATTGGTGGACATTTAGGGTGCTTCTATATCTTGTCTATTGTAAACAATGCTATAATAAATATAGGGGTGCATGTATCTTTTTGAATTAGTGTTTACAAATTCTTCAGATAAATACCCAGGACTGGAATTGCTGGGTCAGATGGCAGTTCTTTTTTTATTTTATTTTTTGAGGAATCTCTTATATTCCATAGTTACTGCACAAGTTTACAATCCCACAAACAGTGCAGTAGGTTTTTTTTTTTTTTCTGCACATCCTCTCAACACTTATTTTTTATTGTCTTTTTTATAATAGCAATTCTAACAGATGTGAGGTGATATCTCATTGTGGTTTTTGATGTTCATTTTCCTGATGATTAGTGATGCTGACCATCTTTTCATGCGTCTCTTGGCCATCTATCAGCCTTCTTCAGAGGGATGTCTATCTAGGTCCTCTGCCCATTTTTTCATCAATTTTTTAAATATTGAATTGTATGAGTTCTTTAATATTTTGGATATTAAACCCTTATTGGACATATCATTTGCACATTTTTGGTTGTTGTTAATGATTTCCTTCGTGGTGCAAAAACTTTTAGTTTGATTTTGTAACATTTGTTTATTTTTGCCTACATCTACTTTTACTTTTAAAAACTTACTTATATCATTATTAAAGCGAGGGTCTAAATGATCTAACCAAATCATGCCATCTCATCAGAAGACATTTTAATGACAATATATCAGTCAAAAATTTTTCTCTTTACGGTTTCCTTATTTATTCCAGGAAAGCAAAGGAAATGTAAGAATAAAACCATATTCAACAAAAATGTGCATATAACTTGAAAAAGAATCAATGATTATAAATTCTAAATTTAAAAAACATTTTTCTGTTTAGTTTTATTACAGTTACTACTAGTATGCATCAATCAATATAACTATGTTTTGATAACTATTTACCAAAATTTTATTCATATCTTAATGATATGCATGGGTGTTTCTTCTAATTATTTTATGCATGCATGGATTAATATAATATCTTTCTAGAATCATACAGTATTCAGCCTCAATTTTATTGCTCTTTTTCATTTTCATAAATGTCAGCAATAAGCAACATATTTCATGTTTCAAAAAAGTAAGTTGATGGGAATGAAAGGAATTCTAGCATAGATATATTACTAAATTATTTAAACTCCTCTGTGTTGCATGCCAAAATTATATTGTGATCTTTTACCAAAATTACTTTTAATGATTTATTAGCTGACTACTCAGTTAGGACCTCCTTCAATTTTGTTGAAAGCAAACATTGGAAACCACTTGAATTATAAAAACATTTGTTATCCAGTCATCAAAGTCATGCACATCCTCAACTTTTGGGAAATCTAAATACAGGCTTTACCAAGACCTATTAAGTTTCTTAGTTTTCATACAAGTGTTTGAAGTTAAAGGAGATTTCTCAGGCAATCGTTTGTATTATTGTTCTTTTGTTTGTTTGTTTGGTACACTGAGGATTTTTACACATAGGGTCCAATGCACCGGAGGAAACTCAAGATGTGTCAGAGTATGTGGGAGAGGGTGATGGGGGATGTGGTCAGAAAAAGGAACATCATCTTAACTACAAGAGTGTTCTCAGGCAAATATATTTTAGCAGAGTTGAGAATTCAAGTTCAGAATTGAAGCTGAAAAGTGACTTCCTTAATCCTGTCCATGCCTGGTCCTCCCTTGGAAACTGTATTTTTCAAGGGAACATTTCTCCCAATTTGTAAAGCACTGTCCTTGGTCATAACAAAGTCACATACAGGACCTCTCAAAGTGAAAAAAAAAAGTTGATAGAAGAGATGCTAAATAGTTCAAGAAACTAATTTAGCGATTAAACTTCAACTTTGTTTATATCACTGCTTTCCTTGATCTTCTGGAAGCCTGTCAGCTGATATCTATTGCTACTTAGGTGACCATGACTGGATCCAAATACCAGGCCCTCCACATGAAAAGATTCTCAAGTTTAAATGGTCAGAACTCTTGCTGGGACCTGGCACTCAGCTTACTACAATAGTGGCAAGTAGACTCATAAAGTACAGGATAGATGAAATGAACTTTATTAAATATTATCTTCATCATTAATATAATACATATTTGTGCCTTAATATACTGCTTAAAATACTATATGCTTACACATGCTTATATATTGTTTTACATTATATATAACATATTACTTAACATGTCATAGATTAGTGGTTAGGGGAAGATAGAACAGTTTCATCTAATTTTTGGTATTTTTTTTAAATATATTTTTATTGATTTCAGGGAGGAAGGGAGAGGGAGAGAGAGTTAGAAGTGCTCTCATCATGATTGCATCAATGATGAGAGAGAATCATCGATATGCTGCCGCCCACATGCCCCCTATTGGGAATCAAGCCTGCAGTCCAGGCATCTACCCTTGACTGAAATCTAACCTGGGACCTTTCACTTTGCAGGTCAACACTCTATCCAGTGAGTCAAACCAGTCAGGGCTGGTATTTTTTTTTTTTTTTTTTTTTTTTTGGCAAGCTGAATTGTGACCTTCTCTGTGAACAGTTTCTATTACTACTGAATTAAGATGACTTCTTTTTTTATTTGGATGCCTTTTTATTTCTTCTTCTTGTCTGATCGCTTTGGCCAGCACTTCCAGTACTATGTTGAATAGGAGTGGTGAAAGTGGGCATCCCTGTCTTGTTCCTGTTCTTAAGGGAAATGATTTTTGTTCTTGCCCATTGAGTATAATGTTGGCTGTAGGTTTGTCATATAAGGCTTTTATTATGTTGAGGTATGATCCTTCTATTCCCACTTTGCTGAGCATTTTTATCAGAAAATGGTGTTGGACTTTGTCAAATGCCTTTTCTGCATCAATTGATATGTTTATGTGATTTTTGTCTCTCAATTTGTTTATGTGATGTATCATGTTTATTGATTTGCGGATATTGTACCAGCCTTGCATCCCTGGAATAAATTTCACTTGGTCATGGTGTATGATCTTTCTAATGTAATGCTGGTCATCTCACAGCTGTCAGAATTGCTATCATCAACAAATCAACAAATGACAAATGCTGGCGAGGATGCGGAGAAAAAGGAACCCTCGTGCACTGCTGATGGGAATGCAGACTGGTGCAGCCACTGTGGAGAACAGTATGGAGTTTCCTCAAAAAACTAAAAATGGAACTCCCATTTGACGCAGTGATCCCACTTCTAGGAATATATCCCAAGAAACTAGAAACACCAATCAGAAAGGATATATGCACCCCTATGTTCATAGCAGCACAATTTACAATAGGTAAGATTTGGAATCAGTCTAAGTGCTCATCAGTAGATGAGTGAATTAAAAAACTTTGGCACATCTACACAATGGAATACTATGCTGCTGTAAAAAGGAAGGAACTCCTACCATTTGCAACAGCATGGATGGAGCTGGAGAATATTATGCTAAGTGAAATAAGTAAGTCAGAGAAAGATAAATATCACATGATTTCACTCATTTGTGGGTTATAATGAACAACATAAATCGATGAACAAAAACAGATCCAGAGACAGAGAGGCATTGATCAGACTGTCAAACCTCAGAGGGAAGGTAGGGGAGAGTGGGGGTAAGGGCGAGAGATCAACCAAAGGACTTGTATGTATGCATATAAGCATAAGCAATGGACACAGACAACAGGGGGTGAGGGTCAGGGCAGGATTGGGGGGTGGAGGGACAATGGGGGGATAAGGACACATTTGTAATACCTTAATCAATAAGGAAAAAAAAATGACTTACAATAAAAGGCAGTCAGAAAAGCATTGGTGGTAAAATGATATACACATGTCAAAGTAACTAAAATGTGTGTTATATGAGATATCAATTATGCAGAGGTGGCAAAATGAATATAAAATTGCATATATACTATGCTTGGCAAGAATGTATTTTATTCAACTCTAATAATATTTTGATATAAGGCTTAGACAAAATTCAAATCTTTGAATCAATTTTTGACCCATTGGCAAGTATGAATGCTTTTTTATTTTTAATTTTTCCCTTAAAAATAAGTTGTGACTTATCATAGTGTATTCAAGAAGCCATTTGCTTATTTAATAGCTCTATTTAATCAGAAACACTCAGACTGTTTCCTTGAAAATACATATGTGTGTAAATTCTAATGGAAAATGTGCTTGGCAAGGTAACTTTGGAGCTTGCCAAACTCCAGACATCTTAGAAATGCTTGAAGATGTTATAATGAGCAAAACATACTACCAGTTCAATGAACCTTGGACTTATGTGTCAGGGAAGTAGACAAAATACCAACTATGTTGTCATGCTTTCACTAAACCAAAGCCATTCTCATGTGTTTGAATTTAAACTGAAGGCTTCTCCCACATTTAGCTCAGCTGTGAGATGAATTAGTGTGATCAAACCAAGGCAGATCCCAATATGACTTGTCATCAGTAGTGCACAATCATCTCTGAAGGAGAATCGTGCATGCGTTTTTTTGAGCTCTCCATAGAAGAATGTGGCAGCATTTAATGAGTTGTCTAAAATGTACATTGGTGAATGAATTTACAGCAAGTCATGGAAGTATTTTAATTAGAAAGAATAGTAAACTTACATGCTATATGCAGTTTAATAGACACTTTTAGAGCCTTATAATTATTTCCCTCTTAAAAGAATACAGAGCTGTGCAACTCCCCTAGTTTTACAGACTACCCTGCTATTCATCATGCTAAATGTAAATGAGTAATAGACCCTCTTCTACCTGACCCAAGACTTTATTTTCTCCTTCAATGTATTACCTAAAGCCTACACCTAAATAATGATTCCTTTAGATTAATATCAGATATACATTTCATGCACTATGCCAAGTTCAGTATAGTTTATGTGTATATGAGGAATTTTACTTCTAAGTTGAGAACAATCCACATGCTATCATACATTATATTATTTTATAAAGTTGGTTGGAAGAGGGGAGACCTTACTATAAAAACTACTTGGTGAATATTTTGTTTTTACTCTGCTTAAGTTCAGCTGTCTCAAAATTGAGAAAACAACATTCTGAGGAATTACTAAGAAAATTCTGTCATCCATGTGAGAAGGCAGAAGGAATAAAGAGGCAAGTGAAGCTAGCAGCATAGTCTCAGATGCGTTCTGATTTAGAAATATCCAAAAGTCTGGGCCACAAGTGGAAAAATACTGGAATGCCATGAATACACATATTTTAAGAAGACAAGAATTCTAATTAGCCTGGATGGGAAACTCAGCAAGAGGCTAGATAATTAGTTTGATGTTTAGAGTCATTATTCTGGACTGTGTCAGTAGAATTAGACAATCACTATTGTGCTAACTTAAATGCTAAACACACCACCCATCTCAGAATTTCCTAAACAGCACTTTACAGCATTTGGAGACATTTTTTTTTTCTTAATATTATAGTGTTTTTCTTTGTTGGATTCCCTAATGAATTTAGCAGTCCTTATACTTAGCAGGAAATCTGGACTGATCATTTGAGGCCTGTTTTCTTTATACATTGCGGAGTAAGGGTTTACTTTTAGACACCTAATAAATCATGATCTAACATCTAAGAAACAGACTTATTGCCACATTGCCGAATCAAGGGAAGAAAAAAACAGTGTAAGTGCTTGGTTTGCCTATCAGACAGAAATGAACCAAGGAGTGATATTCTCTAGTAATGATATGCTCTAGAGTCTGCTCTATTAATGGTATGTTAGTGCCCCTGTCTTACGATGTGGGCTTAGTAATGATTTGGTGTATGAAAATGTTAACCCCTGCCTTGTTTGTAGCTCACCAAGGAATATAACCATATACAATGCTTTTCTATTTAAGGCAATGCTCCACTGTTGGATAGATTACTGTTGACAGCTTTTGACCAGAGGGAGCCATTAGATTTTGCTGACTAGCAAACAATTACAGCTTTGATATAAGCTACAAGGTAAAGATTAAAAGGAATACCAACGCAAAAAAAAAATATGCCAGCTCTGTGTGGTCTCTAGACTCTTCTTGAGCAAATAAAAAAAATTATTTTCTAACAGGTAAAATGAACATTGAAAGAAGCACAGGCGAAACTTCATACCACTGAAAAAAATGCAAAAGATGTAATTGAAGATAACTAATACTTTTCAACTGATACTATTGTTGAAAAGGTTTAAAAATGATTTCTGTATTTGGAAATATATTGCTTTTATTGCTAGCAATGTAGTCTTTGGACAGCAGTTGTATTTTTATCTTATATATAGTGATGCCACAACACCTTTAAATTGAGCAGGCATATGGGCCAATTAATGCTATAAAACAATAAGATAAGAATTATCTGTATTATTTGGCATCGTTGAATACAAAGCTAAATCACAGTTAGTTTAAAAACGTTGCCTGGGCTAGGAAAAAAAGACATGAACTATGACAAATTTAAGACAACAGAGACCCTGTGTTTATTAGAAATATCAATCTCAAGAGTTTATATAGATAAAGCATACCTTCCTTTGGCAGATACATAAATTGTAAAGGTAATCTTACACAGTGAAGATAAAAATGTTGTCTTCTCTGTATGTAGTACTCTGTGTACTGAGATTTTATGAATTGGAAATAAGTAATCACTATTGTGGGTTAAATTGTGAAATAAAAAGGTTTTGATATTCTATGACATAAAATTTATATTGTTTTACTATGATAAAATGAAATATATTTTATAAAAAGTACATGGACATAGATTCAGCAATTTGCAAAAGTACTAATGCACCATTTAATTTTTGTTTTGTTGTTACCTTGTATGGATATTAGAATCCCCATTTTTTTTCCCCCCTCTGGATACTTTTGTCAATATCCATCTAATATGGATAGAGTGAAAGCGATTTATTAAACCAATATGTTTAGTTTGATTTTAGCTTATTAGATAAAATGTGTAATTTTACAAGTGTATAATGCTTTAAAGGTAGTTATTTTCTATAAATACAAACTGACCTTCCTTTAGAAAAAAAAAGTTAAACATTTCCCCCACATTTTTTCTTGCAAGATTTCTGAAACAACCTTGGGCTGTTTAAATGTGGTTAGTACCCTCTTCAGTTAAGATCAATACCCTGGTTTTTTAAATAAAATATGATTATGCTGTGATTGTCATGACACCTAAAATAGACTTTCTCCCCTGAATCTAAAGGCACTATTTCATAATCTGCATAGGGGAGAAATGTAACTTCCTTTTTAATAATGTGGAGCCAGATACTAGTCCCCTAATCCAGGCTTGGAAGCCTGCCTTAGTTGGCATTCTTCCTTCAAAGTTAAGGATCTGAAAAGTATGGCTCTCTAGCATGTAGAGTTACAAACGGTTAATTTCATTCTTACAGAATTTTTGGTATTTATTTTTCAAAGCACACTATTTGTTTTATGTTGCTTCTATTTCCCCATACACCTAAAAGAGAATAATAATACTTAGCATATGGGTTGTTGCGAAGGTTATAAATTGCTTTGCAGTGCCTGCTCAAGAAAGGTTAGATAATTTTATTCAATTGTGATTGTTTTTACCTATTTTTAGGGTTCAGAGTCCTTGTCATAGCATATTTAAAAAAGCAAATTAGTAAATTTTAAATCAATGGATCCTCAGCAGACATCACATAAAAAACATGTGATTAACTGTCTTTACACATTATGATGCTTTTCTCTTTGGTTGCCATGTATCTAATTGCAAGTATTCCTCTTTTCCCTATATAGAAACATCTGAAAATTTTAAAAGTCCCACATATATTATTATAAGCAACAAATTATTAATAGTTTAATCAAAATTGCAATATCCCATATACTATATAGAATACCCAATCACTAACATGTTGTTAGAATTTTGATAATTGGGTTTGAAAAACTGTATTTGATATCCTAGCCATTTAATCTTCCATATAAAGATCAACCCATGCATATGAGCATAACCAATGGCCACAGACAGTAGAGAAGATCTTCTTTACAGCTAAAGAAGATCAAAATTACTTGAAACTCAATACACAAAAGCAACTCAAATACCAAAAGAGAATGATTTTGAGAAGAAAAAGGGGATTTTGAAAAATAAGAAGTAAACAATCCTATTTAAAAAAAATACTAAAAGAGGAAGCAAGGGATACATTTTATTGGACTGAGAAATATATGTTGATCACTACTTGATTTTATATCTGTTTTGGGACATTTAAAAATATCTACCCACTTTGGTGTCTACATTTTTTATCTCTCCAACCCTTCCCCTAACCCAGCCTTGGGCAAACTACGGCCCGCGGGCCGGATCCGGCCCGTTCGGCTGTTCTATCCGGCCTGCGGAGCCGAAAGAGCGGAGGGTTCTCTTGCTCTCCCCTCCGCTCCTTCACCAGCAGCAGTGTTAACATGGCAACGTCGGGAAACATGGCCGCAGCTCCTTCTTCTGAGTGGGCGGATTTATATCCGCCCATTCAGTAGAAGGAACAACCTCTCAATCTTCCAGAGGCTCCTTGTAATGCCCGCGGACGCGTCCCCCGACATCACCCTGGGAATGCGTAGACACCTTATCGTGGTGATGTAGGGAGACACGCCCCTGGAGAGCACAGTATCAGAGCATTAGCTAAAAAGGAGACCAACAACACTGTTCCCACTGAAGTTGATGTTTAAAGACCAAAAACCTTTCAACCCAGTCTACATTGCCATCTACATCTACATCCCGGGCATAATTTGGAAGTTGAAGTGAAGAAAATGTTTAATTTACTGTTTACACATTTTGTTCTTTTCTATTTGTTTTAATTTTAAATTATTTTATTATATTTAAGTTTAATTTGAAAGGCTTTTGTACCTTTCCTTAGGCAATTTTATTTTGCCTTTGCCATCTTCAGTATAAGGTATGTTATTGTGCTATGATTCCTCCATTTTTTGAAGTTTCAAATTATAATAATTAGTGTTTACATTCTTCTTGTTAAAATGTTTGAAATGAATAAAACTATTGAAATAAAAAAAAAAAGACAGTACACTTTTATGTAATGATGTTTACTTTGAATTTATATTAGTTCACACAAACACTCCATCCATGCTTTTGTTCCGGCCCTCCGGTCCAGTTTAAGAACCCATTGTGGCCCTCGAGTCAAAAAGTTTGCCCACCCCTGCCCTAACCTGTTCTTTTCCCAGTTTTCCCTCTCTTTCTAGTCAAAACAGTACTGGCCTAAGTCAGAAGTCTGAGAGCCACACTTCAGAACTCCTCTCTATTACTCTCTACAGGCTGTCTATCCCAAAGTCCTGACGATTTTGCTTCAAACTGCTCCTTATATTGGTCCACTTCTCCTTGTCTACGCTACCATTATTTCATGCCTGGATAATTGCAACAACCTTCAATTTAGTATCTCCTAGTCTCTTCTTGTTCCCTTTTATCTAGTCTTCTCAAAATAAAGTCAAAGTGTAAAACAAACTTGATTTTAAAATGTCCCTACTTAAAATTATTCCATTCATTTCCTATTGTTCTTAAGTAACACAAATATTCCTTTGCCACAGTCAACTTCACTGGGTTCATTTCATCTTTCATTGCATTCACGCCAAGCTGGCTTTCTCTCTATCTCTAGAAATGTCTAAACCCCTTCCTACTTCAGAGCTTTAACCTTCTCTCCTTTCAAGCAACACAATGGCAGAGCTTTAAAATCTGCCCTTTTCTTTATCTGGAAGGCTCTCCTCCCAACCTTGCCTCAGGAAATCACTATTTAAACAAAGTCTCAGTGTAGGGCCTTAGAGAGGACTGTCCTAATCACACAGTATAAATTACATCCGTTCTGTTATTGCATCCTGAAGATCCAATTTATTTTTCTTTCTTAGCACTTATTTACTTTTTTAAAGTTTATTTTACAAAAGTTGGTCAAACAAACAAAAATGCAGGGAATAATAAAGTACACAAGCATATACGGACAATGGAAATCAATTCTCTTGAATATTCTGCCCAATGTTCTTGAATATTGGGCTCAATGAAAAAAAATGTGATAGGAAAAAAAGTATTACCAACATCAGCTTTCCTGGTAGTGTACCTGTTTTTACCCCTTCTAGCAGTGTATGGAGCTATTGCCTCTTCCTAATCCTTGTTAACACTGGACAGGCTGATGAGTATGAAATGAGTAGTTATAAATTAGTGCTTCTCACTAATTTCTTAGGAAACTTTTCCCCATTTTTACTGCCCCCAAATATTTCCTTATTCTTCTTTTGTGACTCACCTTTATAATATTTATCTATTTTCTTTTTGAATTGTTTCTTTTTATTTATTTTTTCGTGATTAAATTCTGGAAGGGTTATTTAATATGTTTAGGATATTAATTCTTCATATATATGTTGAAGTATGTTCTCCTAGTTTGTATATTGTTTTAATTTCAACATACTTCTACTTTGCATTATGGCCTTTTGTTTTACAGAAATGTTTAATTTTGATGTCATTAGGTTATCAATTTTTTAAAATTTATAAATCTTATATCAATGTTTTTTTAAAAACTTTCTTTCCCTACCCACTGTCATTTAAAGTCTTAAATCTTAAAACTGTATTTGATATCCTAGCCATTTAATCTTCCATATAAAGTTGTCATTTCTTGACAAGGTCAATAAAATCCCCTGAAAAGATTGTAATAGAAATTACATTAGATATGTAGGAAAATTAAAATTGTTGTTAATATCAAAGATTTTTTCAACAACAAATACCTTATTTCTCTATTTTAGAATTTTTGTGTACTGCAATAACATTTTATAACATATTCCATAAAAGTATTATAAAAAATTAATAGTTTCACTTATTTACTTGCTAAATAGAAAAGACTTTGCATTTTTGTGATAACCATCTTTTTCCTTTTACTAATGTATGTAAACTATTAATAGAGTACATGAAGTTGTATATGTATTATCCTTAGGGTTAAATCCTACTTGATCAAAATATATGGTTAGGGGAGATTTGACTTTGGATGGTGGGCACACAATGCAGTATATAGATGATATATTATAGAATTGTACACTTAAAAGGTATATAATTTTATTAACCAATGTCACCCCAATAAATTTAATGAAAAGAGAGAAATAAAGACATATTTTTAGCCTTGCTAAATTTCATTTGAAAATATTTTCTTAAAATTTTTTTCAACAATTATAAGTGAGGTAGGTATATAATATTATTTTCTTTTATAATTTTTTTAAAATTTAAATTCTTTATTGTTTAAAGTATTACATAAGTCTCCTTTTTCCCCCATTGACCTTTCCTGGGCCACTCCCACCCATAAGCACATGACCTCACCCCTCTACTGTCTGTGGCCATTGGTTATGCTCATATGCATGGGTTGATCCCTACCCTCAACCCCTGCCTTCCTTCTTAGGTTGGATGGTCTGTTCAATGCTTCTCTGTCTCTGGATCTATATTTGTTCATCAGTTTATGTTGTTCATTATATGCCACAAATGAGTGAGATCATATGATATTTATCTTTCTCTGAGTGGCTTATTTCACTCAGCATAATGCTCTCCAGGTCCATCCATGCTGTTGCAAATGGTAAGAGTTCCTTCTTTTTTACAGCAGCGTAGTATTCCATTGTGTAGCTGTACCACAGTTTATTAATCCATTCATCTACTGATGGGCACTTAGGCTGTTTCCAAATCTTAGCTATTGTAAATTGTGCTGCTATAAACATAGGGGTGCATATATCCTTTCTGATTGATGTTTCTGATATACTAGAGGCCTGGTACATGAAAATTCATGCACTGAAGGGGGTGGTCCCTCAGCCCGGCCTGCCTCTTCTCACAGCCCAGGAGCCCTCAGGGGCGGGAGGCAACCCGGTGATCAGGGGAAGGCGATGCCTCCATCAGACCTCTGCTGTTGCCACTGCCAGCAATCCTTGGCTGACCCTGGTTACCCGAGCCTCGGGCGGCCCTGGGCATCTGGGCAGCCACCATCCGAGGCTTGCCTGTGCCTCGGGTGTCAGCTGGGCAGCCAACATCTGAAGCTTGCCTGTGCCTCAGGCTGGCCCTGGGTGGCTGGCAGGGGGGGGGGCGGCTGCGGGGACTGGGCACCACCATCTTGTGGCTGTGGGCACTGCCATCTTAGAGGGCATGGCAGTCAATTAGCATATTCCCTCCTTATTGGCTGTGGGCACCGACATCTTTGCAATGGCGTGAGGGTCAATTAGCATATTCCCTCTTTATTAGATAGGATTCCTAGAAGTGGGATTATTGGGTCAAATGTGAGTTCCATTTTTAATTTTTTGAGGAAACTCCATACTGTTCTCCACAGTGGCTGCACCAGTCTGCATTCCCACCAGTAGTGCACGAGGGTTCCTTTTCTCCATATCCTCACCTGCACTTGACATTTGTTGATTTGTTGATGATAGCCATTCTGACAGTTGTGAGATGGTACCTCATTGTCATTTTGATTTGCATCTCTTGGATGGTTAGTGACTTTGAACATGTTTTCATATGACTCTTGGCCTTCTGTATGTCCTCTTTCAAAAAGTGTCTATTTAGGTCCTTTGCCCATTTTTTGATTGGATTGTTTATCTTCCTTTTGTTAAGTTGTATGAGTTCCCTATAAATGTTGGAGATTAAACCTTTATCCGTGATAACATTGGTAAATATGTTCTCTCATGCAGTGGGCTTTCTTATTGTTTTATTGATGGTTTCTTTTGCTATGCAGAGCTTTTTATTTTGATGTAGTGCCATTTGTTTATTTTCTCCTTAGTTTCCATTGTTCTAGGAGCTGTATCTTAGATGTCATGTATAATATCTTGGGCAGCCAAAAAGTTGAAACAACCTAATTGCCTATCAACTGATGAATGGAGAAACAAAATGTACTCTATCTGTACAAATAACTGACTACATATTATTTGATTCCATTTGAATGAAATTTTTGGAACAAATTTATTTCTTTTCCTGTTATGTGTAATATATTTTAGAAGTTAGCAGTAACTTATTTTTTGAAGGTTTTAATATATCCTTTACATCATTTGTGCTTAAGATATATTTGAGGGATAAACATTTACCAATTATTACACTTTCAAAATGCTCACTGGCTTATGCAAGTTTTATTCTTCACCTTGAAAAAATGTGGGTAGTGAACATTTTCTATTTGATTTAAGTTTTTGTTAATTATAGTGTATATTACATTATTATATAACATGTTGTGTATATGACAAAAACATGGTTTCTGTATCTTTTACAGCACGCCTTTTATTGTTTTGTTCAAATCTTTTATTTCCTTCCCGTAACTCGTTTCGTCTTATATTTCATTTGATTAAGTCCTGATCATTCTGGGCCCATTGCTGCAGAGGTTGTTCACTGGGTTCCCAAGATGATTGATGCAGAGTTTATGGGTTTGAACTCTTTTGCCATATATATCCTGGTTATTGTCTGTTTATGCATTCAGTCTCACACTATAAATCTTTCCTACAATGTCTTAAGCTATTCAATATCTTTATTTACCTTACCATACAAAATAAGTCTTCATTTCATCTTAATGATCCAGAAAACATCCTACCTTTCTTCTTCCTTACATCATTCTTTAGCATTTAGCTCTATATTCTTAAAAACAAAATTTTGTAATTATTTTATATGCAGAAATAGTTAATGAAATAGGTCAATACATGTTAAAATATGCTTGGCTTTCCATTGTTTTTGCATCCCATTGATTTCTTCTGATTTATTTATATTTCTCCTAAATTATATCCTGTGATGAAGATGGTACAATCTTTTACTCCTGGCGAGTCAAGAAATGCCTTTATTTTGCCCTTACTTTTGGATAATTGTTCATCTGATTGTAAAAAAAAAAAAATGTTTAATGAAAGCTATCTTTCTCTTAGGATTTTAAATATATTGCCCCATTGTATCTGGCATTTATCGTTGTTAAGAAGTCTGCTATAAGACTATTGAAGAAAATTTGTCTTTTATTTATGGTACAACTAAATATTTTATATTTAAGTTTTATCCTGATGTTACATAGTTTTATTAAGTGTGGATTGATTTTATTTGTCCTGAGTAATTTTTGTTTTAATTTTTAAACTGATGGGCTCATATTATTTCCAACCATTATCGCATTAAATATTTGTTCTCTATAAATTCACATTTGGTCTTCTTCACTTACTCTTTCATTTATTTTGTCATCTTAATTTATTTATTGTTTTTATGACTCCTTATTATATTTTATATCCTGTCTTTGTGTTTCATTTTGTGTTAATTACTTGATACCTTTTACTTACAGTTTACCATACTCCTTTGGAATCATGATTTTTTTTCTTTCAAAAACTGTTATATTCCCAAGATTTCTAAATTGTTTATATTCACCTATAGTTGTTTCATTTTGTTTTTAGTATATTTTAACTGATATTGTTTCTTGAATTACAATTTTTAGAATCCCAAGGGTAGTGACGATAAATGTTTTGATTATTTTCTTATTTTAATTTCCTCTGGAATCTTGTGATTATTGTTGTTTTTAATTTTATTTGGTAGTATTATATTTATTCATATGTTTTGGTAATTTGAGTTCTAGGAGTTCTCTCTCTTTCCTCCCTCCTCATTTTCTAGTATTATTGGGGTTACCTCTACCTGGTCCCTGGGACCCCAGTCCATAATCAGGTCTTATATTGAAAGTCTGAGGGATTTACACGGTAGAGTATTTCAAAGATCCAGGAGTCCAACCATAGAGAGTTTGTCTCAATTTCTGGTTGGAAGGTTAGACCTGTAGCCTCCCTCCTGAAGCAAATTGCTTCATACTAGGCAGAGCCCCAGCACCAGGAATCTTTTCCCCTTTTTTTATGTGCCAAGTAGAAAGCCCTATTCCAGCCACTGGTTTCCAGCAGTGAGGTTGGCTCTTTTCCCAGGATAGACCCAGAACAGTTAGTGGATTCTATGCCACAGAGGTTGACTTCCTAGCAGCTTCTGACTGCTTCCAGATCCAGAATCCAAAAGACCATCAGCTGCAATTCTGATTATTTTATTCTACTTTTCAATTTCCTGAGCGAGAAGATACTTCTCTTTTTATTATTATTATTTGTTTTATATTTGTTTAATATTTGTTTTTTATATATTTGGTTATATATTTGAATTAAGAGAAGGTTGGATCAAATCATGTATTTTCAATGCCATTTTCCCAAAGCTGCATTACATTTTTAAACATATCTTACTTTGACTAAATTATAAGCTGAGTGAAAGCAGTGATCTTGTCTGTTTTGGTCATAATATTCAGGCTTCAGTTTGTCTTTAATAAATATGTAAAGTACAAAGCATTATTCAATTCATTACCAGGTGTTCCAGGAACAACATGACAATAATAATGTAAAGCCTAGAGAAACTTCAGCAAATCAAAAAGAAAAATGTCTTGTAACTTAGCATCACTTAAAGTCATTGCATATAGAGAGTTTGATCACAGAATTTTAGTGCAGTTGACTAAGTACTAAAAGCAGCATCTCCAAAAAATAGTCATATTTTTTAAAATAAAGAAAATTGTCTAAGCATAAAGGAAAATTTTTAAAAAATGAAATAAACAAGGAAAAGGAGAAATAGTACTTAACAATGAAAGGGCTTCATCATTAGATATTATGAAGTAGGCTTCTTATTCAGAATCTGAGAAAACCCTGTAGTCCTCATTTATTGATAGACATTAAACAATGCTAGCGTTTTTGGGCCTACTATGTGTCTAGCTATCTATTAAATGCTTTATCTGTAAGTAATTATTTAAATTTCAAAACAGCTTTTTGACACTGGTGTCATTCTAAGTTAAAGATGACTCAAATAAAACTGAGCATTTGAGTTATCTTTCCAAGATCAAGAAAATAATACTATATGTCTCCCTCACTTATAATTGATATTAGGGCATCAAATCCTGAACTAGGAATTGAGGATTAGGGATTGTGTGAATAGCGGGAAAAATACAGGAAGGATCTGTGAAGTTGAGAGGAAGGAAAGGGCTAACAAGGTGTGGCAGTGAGGGGAAAAGGAGGGGCAGTGTCACGGGGCTGGGACTTTCTTACAGTAGCTTAGGGAAGAGGTATGAAGGCAGAGTAGGGGCAAGGTATTGGCATCTACAGGCAGGTACAGAATGGATTAAGAGAGGACTGCTCAGAGCTAACCCTGAGCTAGGAACTGGGGAGAGAGAGGTTTGGGAGCATTCTTGTCCTGTGAGCTCAAGGTCTCCAAATGAGCAGAGAGAAAGGGACACACAGAGAAAAGTGTGTTTGTGTGCAGGAGTTTCTACCAAACCATTCTGTACATGCTGTTTTCCTGAGGCTAGAAGGTCAATGCCATGAGTCCAGTGTTCAGTGAGTGTGACATAAATGTGCAGACCCTGTCATACCTGAGTTATTTTGTATACCATAGTTAATACATGCCATGTACCCAGGGAAAGACTTGCCTAGGGAATAAAGAGAACCAACACACACACACGCACACACACACACACACTCACACATACACACCCCTCCCAAAAGCAAACACTCCTTCTCAGAATAGTACCAGTTTAACCCAGAAAAAGTTGGGAAAATCTTTTTTAACTGCCTCACAATGTGCAAGGCTCCTCTCTATGAAGCAATACTTCATTTTTGAAGTCAGGTCAGAAGAGTGTCATTTCCTTTCTTTATCAATGAGTTCAGAGTGTACCCTTCATGCCTTCCTGCAAGAAAGGAGCTGAAAATTGATAGGTTTGCTGTCTACTCTCTCAGCTACAATAAGACGGGGTCAGAATTTTGACACTACCCTTCATACAGATTATATTGAAATCATAGCTCAAGATTCGTATTTTCTTTACTTCCTGACCAGGGGGACAAGGAAGGAGGGAGGTTTAGTCAAGTTATTCTTTTGACTACATTATATTAGAGCAATAATTCAAGGGCTTGTTATATTACTTGGATAGCTGAAACAAATATATGTGGCATACCTAAGAGTTGATTTCTAATTTACATGCATCAAACAATTGTCAAAGTTCTATATACTACTACATATAAATTACCTCATATAGTCCATTTTTTTTTCAACAAGCAATGATTGAATATACCATGTTTCAGGAATGTGCTAGGGGCTGAGGTTATACAAACATGTCAGATGTAATGTTTGCCCTCAAGGAATATTCTAATAAGGGATAAAGGCATGTAACTAATGACTACAATGTCATGAGTGCTAAGATTAGAATCTGATATGGAAGATATAAAATTACAGGAGTAAGTATTGTAATAAGATGAGAGATTTAAGGAAATTTTCCTGAAAGGTGAAATATTTCAGTTATACATAATAGATGAAGGGAATAATGGAAAAGGTAGAGCATAAAAGTTCACCAAGTTATTAAGTTATTAAAGAGATTAATGACTATTGGGAAAACTAAGGACTGCTCTTATTCATCACTGAATCATGAATAACTATATTTTCTTTATATAGATTTAGTTAAAACTGATTATTAAAAATGATATAGTTAGTTTTGTGGCAATAATGCTAATTGTCCCTGAATGCACATTGCCTTTTTTATTAGTAACTAGGAGCCCAGCGTGTGATTCGAAATCGCGTGGTGCTGCCCACCCTCAAGTCCCCGGTCTAACCCTGCCTCACTCTCTGGGCCCCGCAGCAGCTGTGGCCGCTGCTGATCAGGCCCTCCCCCAGCGCAGGCACACAGAGGCCCCTTGCCACCTTGCCCGCAACGCTGTGTGCGCAACCTCCTCCTGTCCAGTCGACCTGTTATGGCATCCCAGGTAATTAGCATACTTCTCTATTATATATATATAGATGGAATCACTATTTTTAGATAGGCACACAGCACCTTGTGTAAAGCTTGCAGCTAAGACTGACCTGTGATTAAACTGTAATTTATAGGATACAAGCCAGAGAAATGTCCTTAAAGAACAGCAAGATGTTCTTCTCCACCCTTTCCTCCTTCCAGGTGACAGAAATATGGACATGGTGCCCAGAGTATGGTGTCCAATGCAGAGAAAAATGTGAGGTCAGAACAGCAGAGAAAACCATAGAAGGAGCCCAGGTCCCTGACCTGACAGAAGACCATTTACCTTTGGATTAGTTACTTTGAACATCTTCTACTGGAGAGATAAATAAATGTGTATATTGGAGATTTTCTATTACTTGCAGCAAAAAAATATAATAAATACAGTTTTATTCTGACATTCCTAATTTTAAAATATATTTTGTAAATAAATGCAAAAATTAAGTACAACAATATTTATAAACCTCATCCAGTGGGATAAAACTTTGCCAGGGTGTAGGTATCTCATGACTATAATGTCCTGCAAAGTAGGCACTATTATTACCTTTCTGGTTTACAGAGGAAAAGGCTCCAAGTTGTAGAGTTAATACAGGGCAAAGACAAGATTTGAATCAGGCAGTTTAAATCAAGTGTCTGGTTCTACTAGTCCTGAATATTCTGCCTCCCTAACTAGATACAGTTTAGAAGAAAGCAATTCATTTTCCCCTATAAATCAGAAAGACCAAATTATAAATTTAATAAAATTACTTAGCACTTATGAGATGTTTTTTATGTTTGTCAATAAGCATATAAAAGAAAATATATTTAAAAAACAGAGGCATAAAATAATACATTTTAGGTATATATATATTATAATGTGTATGTACTTGAAATAAAAATAGAAAACAAAATATAATAGAAAATAGAAAGAGAAACTTGTGAAAATATAAATTAAATAATAAATTGTTAACATTTCCTTTTAATGTCCAGATTGTCCAAATTTATATAATTCTATAATTTCTATATTCTTCTCAATTGATAAGACTTCTCTTATTAAGTAGTAGTTAATAAGAGTAGAGAGTTTTCTTACAAAATATAGGTAGTCATATAATTTCCAAGCTGGAGTAGACCTTAGAGAAAACCTAATCCAATCTTTTAAATTTATTGATAAATTATTGCTCAGAGAATTAAGAAAAGTTTATACTGTAGCAAGTTAGTTTCAGTTAGAATTGGAGTTAAACTTAGTTCTCCTAATGATCAATGTAGTAATAGTTCCACTACATCTCATGCATGAACAGCATCTCCTACTGCCATTTAATGGAAAGGGGCAATATGTTTAGTGTGACTAGGTAACATCCCTGAAGTACAGTAGAAGATGAAAGACACAGATTGAAGCCAAGTAACAGATTTTTGTACTCAATGAACTAGCTCAGTGGTCGGCAAACCGTGGCTCGCAAGTCACATGCGGCTCTTTGGCTCCTTGAGTGTGGCTCTTCCACAAAATATCACGTGTGGGCACGCACGTACAGTGCAATTAAAGGAGTACCCTAATTAAGTTAATAACAATGTACCTACCTATATAGTTTAAGTTTAAAAAATTTGGCTCTCAAAAGAAATTTCAGTTGTTGTACTGTTGATATTTGGCTCTGTTGACTAATATGAGTTTTCTGACCACTGGACTAGCTGGTCCAGAGTCTTCTATCTGGATGCGGTTAATGTAGGTTTATGAACTACCTAAAACTGCATTGCTAAATGTTTACATGTATATTTACCTGATGATAGAATGCATAGTTTTTGTCAAAATTTTAAGGTACCTAGTAATCTAAAAATATGGATAGGCAGTGACCTCCTCAAATGTTCTGACTATCCTCACAAGTAGTGTTCTTTCTCACCATCTTATGTAGTCTTCTGCTCTTACAGTTTTTCCTTCTGGAGAACAGATGTGTATTTAAGGAATCCTGCTATAATTTGGAAAGAGAGACATGATCCTTGAAAGAGAGAAGGGAAACAAGAATGACTATAATTGCCCCTGGATAATTGTCCCATTCAGTAACACAGTAGAAAATACCGATGTGTGGGTGGCTTGGATAAAACAATTGAAATATAAAGGAAGTGGCTGTGAAGATAAGATGCAGTCCTGGCTCATATGGGCAATTTCCCAGGATGGGCCAGTAAGAGGAGTGTCCCTTGAACCCCTTCCCTCCTTAACCCTTAGCAAAACAAAGTGAATTGGCATTTACATAATACAATCCTTTATGAAAATCCATTAAGAAGCTCGTCTGATTTCAGGGTTAATTCATATGAGCTTGTTCTTCACGTGTAGGGATGGCTTTGGGGCTGGACTAAAATCATCTAACTTTTCAGCCAGTTCCAAAGCCATCACTACACCTAAGGAACAAGCTCATGTAAAGTATCTGTGAAATCAGATGAGCTCCTTAAAATGCTGAGACTTTCAAAAACACCAGTCACGCCACACATCCCACACTCTTAACTAAGAACAATTCAGCACAGTTAGGGGTCTTCATCTATAAAGAGTTTCAGTATAAAGTAAACATGGCAAATGAATTCCCGTCCTTCCCTTGGAGAGGTCACGTTCAAGGTTCACTGGCAATGCAAGATGGGAAGGCCGGGCCTGTGCCCACCTGCTAAGAATTAAACAGAGAGCTGCAGTCTGTTGTAAAATCAATGCTTGGTCTTTAATGGGAGGCCCAAAATCCATCACCAGAAACTCTGACAGGCTCATAAGCCATTTATTAATATGTGTTAATTTGGGCATCATGGAATTGCTCTAACTTAAAAATAACAACCTTCCCAAAATGTGAGAAAATTCTCAGGCAAAATAGAGGCATGCATTGCTTTGGGTAATCAAGTTACCAAGCAGGTTTTATTGTGCTCTTCTCAGCATGGTGCTTAGTATATAAAACCCCACCACATGTTGCAACAATAAAGGTATTGCTTATCGACCAGACCTAGTTGACAACCAACAAATGCTGCCATGAATAATTTCAGTCTTCTCCTTGGTAACCCATCATTGTGTGTGTGTATGTCTAGTAAGTAGTGATCAATAATGTTCAGGGTAGCAAACGCATGGAGAAACACACTGACAAATACACAGCAACCGCAACCACAAAACAAAACAAAAACAGGGAAGAAAGCCTATGTATGGAGAGACATCTTCTAGAAACAATAAACTAATTTACAACAAATTTACAGTAAATCATAAACTGAAGTACACAAGGGGGAAAGTATTTATACTCTTTTTTTAAGGCATGAGTAATTTTAGACAACACCATGTTTTTTATTAAAGCCTAACCTTACAAGGAACACTGGACTATTCTTAGGGATGGAAGGGCATTTATCACCCTCCTCTTTGATGGAAGGTGTTGATACATTTTTGGTGGTAGCTTAGCTACATGGTTCTTTAACTTCTTCAGAAGTTTTTAGATGAAGACCATTTGAACTTAGTGATTTATGGCCACTTAATTTCTCATATTTTTTCAATCAGGTCTTTGTTTTGATTTCTCTGACAGTTCTTCACCTTCCTTCTCTGTACAAAGTAACTCCAGGATAGATACTTCTTCATCATCGTGGATGGAAGGCCAGGCACAAAGCACCCATTCAATTCCTTTGCGTACTTTGCAGTCTCTTTGGTTAGCTTCATTCCCAACATCGTGGTCTCCGAGACTAAGTAAATCTCCAGTGGATTTTGCAGTTATGATATACTTATCTCAAAAGAGTTATTTTTGTTTTATGAATAACTGCTTTTCTTTGGTTTGTTTTAAACATTATCCATGAAAGTCAGTGTTACAGGCTTTTATCACTTGTCGTTCGTCCTCCCCAAACAAAACATCTTTTCTTCATTTATTTTACTTTTCTCAGGGTTCATGAATCTCTAATTCTGTATCATGGTGCAAGTTCTATGCTATTTCTATGGATTTTAATTTTCTACCTTTTCTCTGGGGAAGCTCTCTGGTGAGTCTTCTTTTTCTTAAAGTTTTCTTTGAAAACTTGAGTATCTGCATGTGTTCCTTTAATATAAAGTTTTCTATGAAAAGTTAAACCTGATTATGTCATTGCTGCTGCAAATTTTTAATTTCTCATTTTTTACTCACAGACCAATAAGTCAGAACTGGCAGAAGCTATACCAACACTCTCTAAGTACTCAAATATGGTTGTTATAAAAAATTAATAAATTCATGATTATCTAACAATGAGACAAACTTCATGACTTAAATTTTTAACAATGTACAAATTTCAGTATTGGATGTGCCACCTCTTAAAATGTGCCACTGTGTTAAGTAGCAAGAATAACAAGTTTCCCCATCTATCAACCCTGCCCCCACCCCTATGCTCTACAACAGGCCTCTGCTGTAATGCAAAGCTTATGTCCTATATTTCATATGATAAATCAATCACAGTGGAACATAGGTTTCTTATTAACATATGCCAATCACTCTTTGGTAATCTACCAACACTTACGTAGAGTAACCATAGTTTATCCTTCTTTATATAAATAAAACAATGTGTCTCCCTCACTTTTCTAACCATTTCAATATAACACCTAGTGGCAGAAAAACCAAACTGAGAGGTGCTGAACCTGTTCTTACTTCTTCCAGATTGAATGTATATAACCCAATAGTTCTATATTACCACGGATTCTCTTTTGCAAGAAACCGTGGAAGAATCACTGAATTTCTAATATAACTGAAAAGCAGACAAATCTGTCAGCAAAACCTAAAAGCAACTGTGTAAAAAAAAAGTCATAAATCCAATACATACGTTACTGTTACTAGGGAAATTTTCTCACAACCTGGATCTCAGAGCACCTTATAATCACCCATTTCTGTTACACAGATCATTCCAATATCCAGATCACTTGCAGACCTCATTATCCCTATGTCCCAAGCACCCGCAGTGCACAGGAAGTCCACCTGGGTCTTTATTCATCTGGTAATATTTGCGCCTAAATTCAGATTCCAAGTATTCCATTCTTGGAAAAAACTCAGACCTTTTATCAAATAAACAAGGTTTAGATAAATGTTATTGGTTGAGTAGTGTTTCTCCCAAATTCGTAAGGTGAATGCTTAGTACCTCAAAATGTGGCCTCATTTGGTAATAAAATTGTTGCAGATGTAATTACTAGCAGTTAAGATGAGATCACACTGCAACAAGGTGGACCTCTACTCTAATATGACTGGTATCCTTCGAGAAAGGGGAAATTTGGGCACAGAATCATGCACACAGGAAAAACGCCATATGAAAACTCGAGTTATGCTGTCACCAGTCAAGGAACTACTCAAAGCTAGGAGAGAGGCTTGGAACACATGCTAGCATCCCCTAGTGCCCTCCAGGGAAACATGACCCTGCGGAAGAATACCTTGACTTTAGATTGCTAGCCTCCAGAACTATGAGACTATGAAATTAAATTATTGTTGTTTAAGCCACTCAGTTTGTTATACTTCATTATGGCCTTCCCAGCAAATCAGTGCAATGGAATTCAGCATAGTTCATCAATATCAAATTATGAATCAGATAAATGAGGTTGGTAGGTAGAGATATGGGAACTCTATAGGAGGATTTTGGAGGCTTATTATTTTTAAATTGAAGTGATACATTTCCCCTAATTTTGGGATAAGTATTGGCTTGCTCCTCACTATCTCCATAGCATTTGTTACATATCTATGTTAATATTTCCTCATCATGCTATTATAATAATTTGTCTGAGGATGGCAAAGACTATATATAGTGCCTTCATCTCAGAATCTAATATGATGCATGATGCATAGTATTTAGTATATATTCATAGTACATGATGAAGCTAGATTTCCCACAATATTTTATATATTTAACCAGATTGTTCTGTTAAGTAAAGTTTTCACTCAGAATACTTATTTGTTCTTAACTAAGACTCATGAAACAGTTTAACAGACTGGACTCTGACCATGTCTTTTCTCAACCCTATCATTAAAAAGGAGATGCTGTCTTTTTTTAAAGGGTCCTGAGAGATCATATATACTGCTGATAAAGCAGACTGAAAGTAAGAGTGGAAAGACAGAAAACAGTCCCTGGCCTCTAACTAGATTTCTATTTGTAGATTTGTTCTCTGTTCCTTAGAACCTACTACTAATAGGAGGCATGAAAATATTGACATGTATTAATCTCTATTCTAGGCTCTGATTGCCCTGCTTGGCCGAGGATGGAAGTGTGCAAGCTGACATACACGTTGTAATGGGAACCAGACTCAGTGGGGGATTCACCACTGTCTCCTGCCAGGTATGCAAGCCTTCCAAATTCTCTGCTGTCTTTTGATGATCTGCCTATAAATACTTTCAGTCTCTGAAACTGAGCCCAAGTTTCTCCCTCCTCCTCCTCCTCCTTCTCCTCCTCCTCCTCTTCCCTCTGACCTCCACTGTGTCTTATCTGCACTGTGCAATCTGATACAAGCTACTATGATTCAGTCTCACTTTCATTTTGCTGCATCTGTTTTACCGTATAACCCTAATTTCTGTGTTTCCAAGAACAGCCTGGCAACTTAACTCCTTTTCCCAGAAGATAACTCAGTTTTCTTTTTCTGACTCTGGATTTTAGCCTACCTCTAGTTATCTAAGACACAGCACTTCACTATCAGTGTGGGAACCTAGATATTTGATATTTGTCCCCAAGCCCTGCAGTTCATCCAGGAGGATGTGTTCCCCCAGTGAACTACTATTGTCAAGTTTCTATATATTAACCAAATGAGAAAAATAAAGCATGTATAAACACACTATTTCTCAAACTCATTGGTTTAAAAGATATATTGAGTATACTCATAGAGTAGGGCTAAACAAGTCTTCTTTGTATAAAAACAATTTCTTTTGGATTTTTAACAACATTCAACAATTTTTCATAGGATTTAAATTATTTAGAATAATCTGCCTATTTTGCTTTCATTGTTATTATTTTCCATCATCTTTTAAATATTTGATATAGTTACAATGGAGATGAAACATGTAAGGACTCATTTAAGACAATTTAGACTTGTATTATCTTGAGTTGATAAAATGCTTATAAAGAGTATTTATTGTTAAGATGTAAAACCAATATATATTCTACCCCACCTACAACAAAACCAAACATAACTAAAACAAAACAAAACATGAATTTCTAACTGATCTTGGGGAAAAAAAGGACAAAAGATCTGATAACATTATGTTTACATTCTCACATGGCTGGCATTGAGCTCTGGTGTAGCGTCTTTGGTTTGCTATGATCCTCACCACTCCCTATTGTTCCTACCAAGCTTGTTCCCTCATCTGAGAGAGACGTTGGCTTCTGTGTAAATTTAAATCGCCTGTAGGAAACATGATATTTTGATGTTATGCATATGATTGTGCCCAAATCCCACACCCTACTGAAAAAAAATTTCAATGGTAGAATCATGCTTATTCTCAAATATAACTTGCACATGAACTGACCTGCTCAGTACAGTTACATATGTCTCAGGTTGTAGGTTTTCCTAAAGCACAGAACTTTGACCCTATGGCTATAGGCTTTTTGTTCAATAAAGAAAACCATCAATTATGTTATGTTATTTGATACGAAAAATGCTTTGATCTTTTGAAGGATATTTATTACAAAGGAAAACAGGGTGAGAGTCCTTTGACAGACATCAGACTTTATATGAAAACCTCACGCTCCGTGACTTACTGTCATGGGACCATTGGTGTAAAATGTTTCAGATCTGATCGACTTCAACTTTCTGGGTTTGATTTCTAGGTTTTCCATTTACTAGCTGGGTGTGTGTGTAAATCTCAGTCTTTGTGGACCTCAATTTATTAATTTGTCACATTATTTCTAAAGTTTAATATGTGATCTCTGAAGTCCCACTGAGGTATTTAAAAAAACTTAAGTCCCCATAATTAGCACATTAGAAATTCTTGGCCACAAAACAAATATTTGTAGAACAACTTTGCAAAAAAGTGAAAAAATATTAAATTCATTGTTGTTCCATAGGTGGAATATTGAATTATTTTTAAAACTAATTCCATATTCACCAGAATATGCTCAATTTCTCTTGGATTTTCACCTTGAATTCTTTATTCTAATTATCTAAAACTTTAAATTGATTAAACTGCAATAGAGCTCTGTGACACCTCACTTATATGTGAATCTTAAAAAAAAAAAAAAAGTTGGACTCATAGAAACAGAAAGTAGAAAAGTAGTTGCCAAGGGCTGGGAGAAATAGGAAAAAGTTGGTAAAATCATACAGACTTTGTTACAAGATGACTATGGTTTGAAGATCTAATGTATAGCCTGATCTTATAGTTGATAACACTGTATTGTATAATTGAAATTTCCAGAGACACTAGAACATGAATGTTCTCACAAAAAATGGGGGAGGTAAATATGTGTGTTTGTGGATGTCTTACTGAACTCAATGGGAGGAATCCTTTCACAATGCATATGTTTATCAAATCATCATATTTTATATCTTCACATCAAAATACCTTAGAATTTTATTAGCCAATTATACCTCAATAAACCTTAGGTAATAGAATGAAAAACATATTTCCACAAAGATGAGCAACCCTTATTTGGCTGATCTTTCTAATATGATAAATTAGAATCTGTGAATTAGTTTTAGTTTCCTCTACCTCCCTGATACTGAGACAACCAATCAGTCATGTGACTTGTAAATGACTCCCACCTGGTCCCGCCCAACCTTCTGGGTCTCCTAACCAGCCACCTATCCAAGCTTTGCTCCCTCAAAACTCTGTGACATTGTCTTCAGAGTGGTATTTCTGCAACATGTGTTTAATGATTTCTCTTCTCCTTAACATCATTCTTCTCATTCTCATCAGCAGTGTGAAGGCACTATGTTACCCTGGTTAAGAGCACAGGACTTAGGAAGGTGGCAAGCCAGGGGTTCTGTTGCTGCTTTAACAGTGGTTAGCTATGTAGCTCAGACAATAGCTGAATATGCCTGAAAGGTAGGCTCTATTTGAAATATCAAATTAGAAAAAAGACTATACACTTTTTAGATGTCACCACCGAAGGCAAAATTAGAACCTATTGATGGGTATAATTGGGATATATATTTTAATGCAATATGCTGAAGAATCCTCACTCAACCTCAAAATGGAATTTAATGTTTTATATAAAAAAAACAAACATTTCCCCTTCCCTAAATGTATTGAAGTAGTGAAAAAAAAAGCCACAAATTTAAGAAGAAAATGAAAATGTCAGATAGGAGAGACAGGAAGTATAGGAAATAATGAAGGATGTTTACGGTCTGAGATTTTCATATTCTGTGATTTCAGTTTAATTGAATTGACTTAAAATTAAATTCTAGTTCAAGTATATATTATACTTGACTTTTAGGACTATTTTTATTTATAGAACCAACGTTCAGTTTACTGAATGTTAAACTTCCTTATAACACAGTTATGCATTACAGAATAGTTCTCTTGAAATTAAAATTATTATATTTAGAGATATATGAGTTTAATTCTATGCTAGGATCCTAAGAAAACTTAAATACATCTTGTGGTGATCTACTCATTCACAGACACACATATACATAGACATGAAACAGATTTTGTGATTATTCTGCCCAAATATCTATTGCTGTGTTCCCCCGCCAATTGATCCAAAATACCAACACATTTAAAGTGTCATTTTGTGCTTTGAAATGGATACATTATTTATCAAAATAATTAAACTACTAATCTTAGAGTGTGTATGGTTCAGGTATCATTTATAAAAGGCTAATAAAAGAGTTTTATTTTGAAATATTTTTTCTTTCTGAATGTATTTTAACCAATCCCTGTTTTGCCCTTGATAATTTATTTTGCAAGTAAATCCTTTGTTTCTTTTAAGCCTGGATGTAAAGAGATAAATTACCACAAACTCTGATGGCCTTCTTAATGCCTGTCCATGGGATTAAGTTGAGACCACCAACCAATTTCCTATAAGCCATCAAGCAGCATCATGTGTTAACAATTTTCAGTTTCTTTTTATGTGGATTGGATTCAAAATGGTAACCTAGAAGTGAAAGGTCTGATTTTAAAAAAACAACTCCCCTGGGCCAACCAACTTTTTCAATTTTCTGATTTAAGTTAATTATATAATTTGAGTTTAATGAAATTATCAACATATTCACCTTCATTGTGAAATAACACTTTACCTGTTCAGATTAGAATCAATATTTAATGTTTACATAGACTATAAAGAAGAAAAAAGAGAACATAGTGTCAGGTTTAATGTATTTTATTATTCAATTTAGTAATTATGGTGCATTTTAGGACTTAATGAGGATAATACTGTTTTTATTCAGGGTAAAGAAGACATTTTGTGATATTCTCTTGGAGTTTCTATATGAAATTTGAGCACAGCATTACTTTTTGATGTGAGCTTTATCATTTTTTATTTTAGTAACATCTATAAAAAGAAGGGAACTTATAGCATTAGTTGAATATATTTACTGTTGCATTTTCTAACCCTTATAAATGTACATTTAAAGTGAAGAGCTCATTATTCTAAAATTTTATAAATTAAGGTTAAATTATAAAAAGTTAGTCATTTATATATTTATATCTCATTGTTGTTTTTTCCCTTCACAAATCCTTTCACACCTAATTTTCTGTTTATAATTTCATCTTCTTTTTTTTTTTTTTTTTTCCCCCATGAGGAAGAATCCCAAGGTTGATTAAGCTTCAGTCTTCACACAAGTTGGGTCCTCTCTTTTGTTCAAAGTAATATTATTGCAGAGAAGACTTAAAACCCACCCAGATTTGCAGGGCATTTCTACAGCCATAGATGTCTTCAACTCTGTCTCTAGGCCAGATAAGTCTTAAGACCCAGATTTACACTCTAACATTTACTACATATTTTTTATCCAATTAAATCATTAGCCTTAAATTAAAGATATGTATTTGAGAAAGGTAATATTTTATACTATCCTAATAAATAATTTTAATATTTTAGATTAAAGTATTTTTTAACATTTAATTTCAGTTGTTGAGTATTATTAGCTTTGTTTGATTTAATAAATTGATATGAGATGAGAAATTTCCTTCGCTACCAAAGCCAAATTTTACTTTGAGTTTATTTACAAGATATGGAGCCACTAGTCTTCTTCAAAGAGTTCAAGTCAGCTGGCATCCTTTTTCCTACTTGATTAGATTTTTAAAAATTGGCATATTCACTGATACTTTAGAAAACTTGAAATAGTAGAGAAATAGGAATATAGAAATGTGAAGATATTAATTAAATTTTTCTCTGTGGAATAATTATTTTAAACTGTTTAATTATTTGAAACTTTTATGACTTGCATAAATGATGCATATATCCATAAATAGTTTTAGCATCATATAACTCATGTTAGCTTCCAACTGGTATACATTTTAAAATTACTCATACATTTATTGACTATATTAAATTGGTGATTTAATTTTCTTTTATGCATGTTTTGATTTGCTTTTGCATTTTCTTAAATAACACATGTGTTGTATTTCTCTAATTCAAATCTGAAAAATAAGTATAATACCAAAAATACATGCATTGCACCTAATATGTCATTCCCTATTATTAGCTTCAACAACACTATTACTGAAGTACCAATATTATTATCATTTTGTTGTTGAAATAGATGTGGCAAAATAGCTCACCTGGTCATTTTCTGCTTTGAAATGAGTAGATTTATTTATCAAAATAATTAAACTATTAATCTTAGAGTGTGTATGGTTCAGATATCTATACTAATAAAAGGGTAATATGCTAATTAGACCAGACATCTTCCCGACATCCTTCCAGACAAAGCCACGGTGGCGGGGGCCGAGGCAGAGGTGATTAGGGGCCATCAGTCTGGCAGGGGAGGGCAATTAAGGAGCAATCAGGCTGGCAGGAGAGCAGTTAGGGGTCGATTAGGCCAGCAGGGGAGCAGTTGGGGGCATCAGGCCAGCAGGGGAGCAGATGGGGGCAATCAGGCAGGCAAGCAGGTGAGCGGTGAGGAGCCAGCAGTCCCAGATTCGAAGAGGGATGTTTGAATGCCAGTTTAGGCCCGATCCCACAGGGGGAATTGAGCCTAAACCAACAGTTGGACATCCCCTGAGGGGTCCCAGATTGGAGAGGGTGCAGTCCGGGCTGAGGGACCGCCCCCCCCCACCCCGTGTACAAATTTTGTGCACCAGGCCTCTAATCATTTATAAAAGGCTTATACAAGTTTTATTTTGAAATATTTTTCTTTCTGATGTATTTTAACTAATCACTTTATTGCCCCTGAGAATTTTTGCATGTAAATCCTTTGTTTCTTTTAAGTCTGGATGTAAAGAGATAAATTACCACAAACTCTGATGGCCTTCTTAATGCCTGTCCATGGGATTAAGTTGAGACCACCAACCAATATAGCCTGGGTAAGTAGCACAGCAAAGTATTTTTATACACAGGCAATATATTTCTAAACTCCATACCCTAACCAATTTCACATACTCAAAAATACTTATATTTCAAGAAAGCGGGACAGGGACATATCAATGACAACTCTCAGAATTTAAATATGGTGGCCCTTAATTTAGGTGTCCCCTTCAGGACTAGAAAAACATTAAGAAGAGAAGGTGGGAAATGAGTTGGGCATGCCACTCAAGGCCTGTTCCATTAACATTTGATTTAATTATCTGCATAAGTAGATCAGCAAGTGACCCAGGGGAGGAGTTAATGCACATGCCCAACCTCTTCTGAGTCTCTATTTAGCTACATCGTTTTGTACACTAATAGGTTTTAAAGCTGCTATTTTCTCATATTTCTTCTCTCTTGATATTTATCCAGTGATATTAATTATAATTTCATATGAGACTAAGAAAAAATGGGACAAAAATATACCCTTTTTTTTAAAATAAGAAAAGATAACCAGTGGCAGTTGAATCAATAAACCTGAAAATCAAGTAGAAGATACAAAATTGGGACTCATAATCATATGGGTCAAGGATGAAATCATTTATGTGATGAAATAGCTCAAGCAGAGGATAAAGAGTAGCAAAAGCAATTAACTGAGAAAAGGGGCCCACAAAGAAGACTAATAAGCAAGAGTAATAAAAGGATTTTAAAAAGTCACATGCATTCAATAAACCAATCAATTTTAATTCTGTAATTCTTAGTAAGTCAGACTTGTCAAAATTACACTTAGCCCATGCATTGATAGTTGTTTTTTTCACACAATTTGTTATTTAGTCCTTTCAGGTAAAACCCAAATGTTCTAAATGCTAATATTTTCTATTTCTAGTAATACTTGAGTACATTAAAAAGATTTTAATCCATGTAAGTACAAATTATCCTATATAATAAAAGGCTAATATGCAAATCAACTGAATGGCTGGTTGCTATGATGCTCACTGACCACCAGGGGGCAGACACTCAACACAGGAGCTGCCCCCTGGTGGTCAGTGTGCTCTCACAGGGGGAGCACTGCTCAGCCAGAAGCCAGACTCATGACTGGCGAGCGCAGTGGTGGTGGTGGAAGCCTCTCCCGCCTCCAGGGCAGCACTAAGGATGTCTGACTGCCGGCTTTGGAGATTCCCTAAGGGCTCCTGGACTGTGACATGGTGCAGGCCGGGCTGAGGGATCACCCCCACCCCCTCGCCCCCGCAAGTGTACAAATTTTGTCAACTGGGCCTCTAGTTAAGAATAGTCATGTAAATATTTGCACAGAAACCCTATCTTTACTTGGGTTTGAAAAGACATTTTGGTTACAGTGAAAAAAACTTAATAAATACTGAACACATTGGCTCAGGAATCAAAAGCATAGCTGGATCCAGGAATGCAAATAATATAATCAAATATTATGAAATATGCCTCTTCTCTGTGCCCTCTGTCTGCTCAATTTTACTCTGTGATGGTTTCATACTCAGGAAGTTTGTCTTCTTGCTGTCATCAGATACAGTTTGGATTATACTTATACCTAGCAATGCCAGAGGAAAGTACATAGCACCCCTTTCCTAAGATTTATATCAATATTTACAAAGGAAATTGACTGAATCTTTTCCTTTTATAGGCAGCATGAAATTGAGAAAGTAAAACCAGGTGATTATAGGCTCTACCAGGTGGGAGAGAGCTGTCCTTCTTAAAGAAAAAAAAAAAAAAAAAAAAAAAAGATGCAAAGGAAAGGATGCCAGAAAGATAAAAATAACAAATATCCTCTACACTACTGAAACATATTTTAGGTTAAACACTCAAACATAAATATTTGAAAGATTTTATGACCCATTAAAGTGTTTTCTTCATATAAGTATAGTATCCTTTACTTCCTAGTTTTACATAGGATGTTTCATAGTCTATATCAAAATAATTAACTACTACTCTGTTATATAACCAGACATACAAAGACCTCAAGTGTTCTAATGAAGAATTGAAATTGTTCTGTTTTGAATTTGTTAACTATTTGTTTAACCTGTGCTGTCAGAGGTACTATAAATCCATCTTGGATAACTGTTTGTGTCTTTTCTTTTGCTAGTTACCCTTGAATGTCGCTAGGGACTATCTTTTTTTCACAAATGGCTAATTTTTCTTAATTTAGACATTTGTATTGAAACAGAATAAAATATCAGGAAATCCACCCAGGAAGGAAAGCCAAAAATAACACACCTGAAAAAGTCAAGAATATAACCATCATGCCAGTGAAATATCAATTTAAAACATAATCGTAAACTCAACTGGGAATTTGTAAAACAATTTTTACATAAGCACATGAAAGCAATGCCAAATCTTACTTCTTTGCTTCTGAAAGCTATCTATGGTTTGGGAAAAGATTTACATATTCCACATAAAAATAATTTTGCTACTGCAGTCATTCACTATTCAAAAGATATTTGATGAGCACCTATAGTGTAGCAACCACAGTTTTGATTCGGCAGATAAAGTTCCTACCTCATTGAGTGTACATAATAAATAGAGATTAAAAATTATGGCTATAAAGGAAAAAGGAATTGAGAATGACTGCTAGGCCTTTGACTTAACACATTGAGTGTTACCATTTACTGAATGGGGGAGAAAAGCAGAATGGGGTGATAGGTGGTGGAGGGGAAGGTTTTACTTTGTACATAGTTTGACATGCCTCTCTAAAGCCAAATGGAAACATCAAGTAGTCAGTTGGATATAGTGGCCTGGAATCAAGAAAGAAGTTAAGGGGGGAGATACACATTTAGAAGTTAAATACAGATGCTATCTAAATTAGGAGACTGAATAGGATACTGTGGGGAGTATATGCAGTTAGAGAAGAGGAAGGGACCATGGATGAGTCTTCACGCAACTGATACTTTAGAGATAGGGAAGTGAAGGAGAAGTCCACTACAAATATTATGAAAAAGTTGCTCATGGAGTGGGGAATACAATTTTGAGGCCAATTGGAGAATTTCAAGGTGATGCAAGTGAATTAAATGTTGCTGAGAACATAAGTAAAATAAGTACTGAGAATTTAGAAATTCGTTGATTATTAGTAACCTCAGTAAGAAAATTTCAGTGCAATGATTAAAATAACAAAAGAATGAAAGCTGAGGAAATAAAGAGAATTGATAATTGTTTCAGAGCATTGCTATAAAAAGAAGTAGAATAATAGGGTGTTAACTAGGAAATCTTTTTATTATTTTTTATTTTTTTAAGGAAGGCTAGGAAAAGCTTTTTAAAATACAGTTGTAGGCTGATGGGAATAATCTAGAAAAGAGCAAAAATTTGATTATGTAGCAGAAATAAAATGGATACTTTAGAAAACAAAGCCTTAAGGAGTGACCAGATCTAGCAAAGCCATGGAGGGATTCATCTCCAATATCAGCAGCGATGGTTCACACAAAGAAAAAGAAGAAAGAACTGATATAAGTATAGATGTAAGTGGTTTGGTATATAGATTTGCTTCTTTTTATCAGTGATATTATAAGGAAGGGATTAGTGAGACAGAAAGGTGGAGAAGAGTTGACTATTTGAAGAGAGAAGAAAAAGTGTGAAGCAGTTCAGGAGGCAAGAAGGGAAATGCTGGGGCCCAGGAAGAGTTAGACCCTCTAAGAAAGTGCTGAGAAGATGAGTTTGTTAATTCATCACAGGTTCAAACATCACCCATAAGGCATGATCCTGATCCTATCCAATAAACAACTGAGATATGGCTGCAGTGAATTCCATCTCTGACTGGGGTGCATGCTCTTGATTCAGTAGTGAGTTTGGGGTAGAAAGTTTTGCAAGTTGCAGCAAATATTTAGATAATGAGAGTACAGATAAAAAGCCATACCTGCATTTTCACCAGAGCAGTATTTGTAATAATACAATAGTAGGGAAGAGAGTAAGTGTTTTCAATAAGTATAGAGATTTTTTAAAATGTCACAAAGTCATATGCTGAAATGAAAGAACTAGAATTACATAGATGGAAAGACATTTGATCTTACGATATATAAGGAAATATAAATTACAATAATAAATTACATAATTACAATAATACAAAACAAGAAAAAGATGCTGTTTCCTCACCTTGAAATTTGTTAAAAATAAAAATGCCACAATATCAAGTTTTGCCAAGGTTTGGGAAAATGCTCCTTCTCTGCTAGTAGGAATATAAATAAGTACAGTCGCTTTGGAGAATATCAAGTAAAACTGAAAGTGTCCAAATCCTATAATACAAAAATCTCACTTCTAGGAATGTGCCTTAGAGAAATTCTTGTCAGTTTCACTAGTTGTACACAACTAAGTATCAAAAAACTGAATATTCATAGGAAATTAGATAAATGGCGTGGTACTGTTATACATAGAATGTTCTGGAAAGTTTCAAATTGAATAAGCAAACTATATAGACCAATATGGAATGTAACAAGAGGGTGATTAAAATTTTGAGTGCAGAAGGATGATTTGGTTTGTAAATCTGATAGTGAATTAAATGATGAGATCAGAAGCTGAAATAGGGTGGAGGAAGGAAGAGGAATGTGGAGGTTTGAGAAATAGTAAAGGTATAAAGTAGTTTTCAGAAAAATATATGAAGAAAATTGAATAGAAAAATCTAGTATTAATAAGCAGAGTTACAAACATTAATAGTTTCATCATTTTGGCACAAATAATCATTTAAGTAATACTGAAAGTGACTTACATGTACAAGTTTCATATATTAGGATTTTTCAAATTAGGGGTGATTAGACAAAATAAAATGTTGCCATTACAATTTTATTAAAATACTGGAGGCCTGGTGCACAAAATTCATGCATGGGGGGGGTGCATCAGCCCAGCCTGCACCCTCTCCAATCTGGGACCCCTGGAGGGATGTTCAACTGCCCATTTACAGGAATCGGGCCATGGGGGTGTGGCCAGCCTGGGTGAGGGGCTGAGGGCTGTTTACAGGCTGGCCACACCCCCTGGCAACCCAAGCTCCCAGCCCCTCCTTTTTTCCTTTTTTTTTTTTTTTTTAATATATTTCTTTATTGATTTCAGAGAGGAAGGGAGAGGGAGAGAGAGATAGAAACATCAATGATGAGAGAGAATCATTGATCGACTGCCTCCTGCACATCCCCTATTGAGGATTGAGCCTGCAACCCAGGCATGTGCCCTTGGCTGGAATCGAACCCGGGACCCTTCAGACCATAGGCTGATGCTCTATCCACTGAGCCAAACCAGCTAGGGCTCCTTTTTTCCTTTTTTTTTCTTTTTTACAGTGCCTCCTTGAGAGGAGGCCAGGGCCGGGTGAAAACAGGTATCTGGGATTTATTTATCTTCTATAATTAAAACTTTGTAGCCTTGAGTGGAGGCCAGGGCTGGCCAGGGCGGGTGGGCGGGAAACTTGGCTTCCTCTATCACCAGGGGCAACCCAAGCCTCCTGCTTGCTCCAGCTCCATGGCCGCTTCCATCTTTGTTGGGTTAATTTGCATACTCACTCCTCATTGGCTGGTGGGTGGCCAATTAGCAGAGTGATGGCCAATTTGCATGTTTCTCTTTTATTAGTATAGATTCCCAGAAGTGGGATCACTGGGTCAAATGGCAAATCCATTTTTAATTTTTAAGGAATCCCATACTGTTTTTCATAGTGGATGTATCAGTCTACATTCCCAACAGCAGTGTATTAGGGCTCCCTTTTCTCCACATCTTCACCAGCACTTGTTGATTTATTGATGGTAGCCATTCTGGCAGGTATGAGGTGATACCTCACTGTGGTTTTAATTTACATCTCTCTGATGATTAATGACTTTGAGCCTTTTTTATTAGTCCATTAGCCATTTATATGTCCTTTTTAGAGAAGTGTCTATTCAGGTCCATTGCCCATTTTTTCATTGGATTGTTTGTCTTCCTGGTGTTGAAGTATAGAATTCCAAAGCACCAATCAGAAAGAATACATACACCCTATGTTCAAAGCAGCATTATTTGCAATAGTTAAGATCTGGAAACAGCCCAAATGCCCATCAGTAGATGAATGGATAAAAAACTGTGGTATATTTACATAACAGAATGCTATGTAGCTATAAAAAAAGAAGGAAGTCTTACCCTTTGAGACAGCATGGATAGATCTGGAGAAAATTATGCTAAGCGAAGTAAACAAGTTAGAGAAAGACAAATATCACATAATTTCACGTATAAGTGAAATCTATAAAACAAATTATACTAATGAACAAAATAGCGCCAAAGGTATGGAAGCAGGGAACAGAGTAACAGACCTCAGTGGGTGAAGGAGGTTGGGAGGAGGGGACAGGACGAGATTACCCAAAGAAAATATATGCATATAGCCATAACCCATGGACACAGACAATTGCACGGTGAAGACCTGTGGTGAGAGAGGCAAAGAGGGAGAAAATGGGAGACATCTGTAATACTGTCAACAATTTAAAAAAAAATTATTAAAATTTTTAAAAAGCTATTAAAACATTGTAACCACATTTGCTCAATAACTACATGTAGCTAGTGGCTGCCTTTTAGAACAGCATAGATTTCTACAGAACATTTCCATCATCACGGAACATTCCACTGGACAGCCTTAGAGAATGGCAAACTTTTCTATAGTACATCAGCAGAGTAAATAGCGTAGTCTCTGCAGGCCACAGGTCTCTGCAGCTATTCCACAGCTCTATTGTTGTAGTGCAAAAGCAGCTATGGACAATTCATAAATGATGAGTATGACTGTGTTCCAATAAAATTTTATTTATAGAAACAGCCAGATTTGACATGAGAACTATAGTTTGTTTAACCCACGGTCTAGATCATTTCTACATGAATAAAATTCATTTACTCAAAGGTACATACTCTTGGGAAATATATGGAATATGCAGCAAAAGAAGCAAAGGAGATTTCCAAGAGAAAGTTTAACAAAATACTGGTGTAAGAGAATAAATTGTAGTGAGACAGAGAAAACTGTTTTGCACATAACTTAGAGAACTTAAATCAATATACGAATGCAATAGACAATGCTCTCTTTGTTTTATTTTATTAAAATTTTCCTCTAAAGTATCCAACTTTATTTTTAAACATTTTCCGTAATGCTTTATATGTATTTATATGGATACTAGAGGCCTATTGCACGAAGAGATTCATGCAATAGGCCTTCCTTTCCTTGGCTTCCAGCACCGGTTTTCCTCTGGCACCTGGGACCCAGGCCTTCGCTACAGCCAGAGTCTGCCATCTTCGTCTTTGCTGCAGACTCCAGAGTCTTGTCTTCGCTGCGGCACTCCGCTCCTGTAGATCCCTTCGCCCCCCGCCCTCCCTCTCATAGTAGGAGTCCTGCCCAGCCTGGCCACTCCATGCCTGAAGCAGCTGGCGGCAGCCATCTTTGGCCTTCTAATTTGCATACTCACTCTGATTGGCTGTGGGCGTAGCAGAGGTGCAGTCAATTTACATGTTTTTCTATTATTAGGTAAGATAAGCTGCCTATAAGAAAGTAACAATACAAGTTAAAATCTATATCTTTGTATTTCAAAAATTTGGCTTATTGTCAATTTTAAACAAAGGCATCTGCCTAACTCTGAAAGACAGGAGTTCACAAATAAAATGTTACTGGAAGAAGAGGGCATATTAGCCACTATTCCAATGGAATTGTCATTCTGCCAAAATGCCTTACTGGTGTCTATTAAAACTTCACTACACAGAACACTGGGCCTCTCCAATGCCCTGTAATTTTCAGAGCTTTGCAGTGGTTTTTGCGGTGTGTATTTATAGGGTGAGACTTTCTCTCTGGCTTTAAGCTATGTTTTTCTCTCATCTCTATGCCTCTCTAAAAATAGAGGCAAGCCCTATTTTAAGTGATAACTTAAAAATTTAGAAAGTTTAAGTTACCTGACTTTTTAAGACAGTGAAATGAAACGTAATATGTGTAATTCTATAGTTTCATACTTTTTAGTTTTATATATTCTTTCTTTCTCTTTGGCTCATTCTAATTTATTTTCATATGGCACTCTATACTACATATGTAGATATAGTATTTTTGTTAACTATTATGTTTAATTTTTAAACAAATTTTTAAGAAAATAATTCAGTGTCAAATTTGATTTCCTTTACTAACATTTGTGAGTGAACTTCTTATTTGTGGATTCCTAAAATCTTCCATAATTTAAGTCATATTATTAATTTGTTGGTAGTTTCAGTTAGATAATTATTTGTAATGAAACAGTTTAAAGGCTACATTGGAAAGAGTATAAAAAGTAAAAAATATAATCTATAAATAGTCATTAAAGAAACATTTCTGAAACATAACTAGGAGAGAATCAATTGACCAGATTAAAGTTGAGTTGATCCTTTTCTGCATTCACCCTAACTGGCAGGGCCAGGACTCATAGGTATTTGTGTGTATATATATATATATATATATATACACACACACACACAGTATATCATATCTTTTTCTGGCTCTTCAGTTCACACACTAAGGCCATGCTACAGGATCCAGGTTTGCATGTAAGAGCTACAACAGTCTGTTCTTGGAACTGTTGCTCCCTACCCCTTGCCCCTTGCTGAACTATTAGTTCCTTAGCACAAAAATATATTGGCTAATTCTTTGGTTTTCACAGTTTTTAACATAACGTGTGATAATTCTCCTAAACAACTTCTATGAACCCTTTAGAAAAGAAAAACATGGAAGAGCAAAAGTATTTGTTTATTTTGTACTTTTATCATCTAGGAGTAGGTTGCTAAGTTGTGAAAAACAATATAGAAAGATTTCCTACAACCTAGAAATGTTTAGAAAGGCATATATATATATATATACATATATATATATATATATATTTGTCTACATATATATATCACATATTAGTATGTTATATTAATATATTTAGAATATCTGTAATGACTAAAGAATAATGGTTGATTTTAATGTAATAAGAGAGTTATTTAATATATATAACAAATTTATGTGCATAAATGCATATAGTATAAACACACACATTCATGAACCTAAAAACTAATGTTTGAGACCTTTCTCTGAAAAATCTACAAGCATTTTTGAAGGTGGATTAATTTCAAGATTATTAACTAGGTTTTGATAATCAAATCTTCCATTAGTAATGGTATAAGAAACAAGAAATAGGTAATGAGAGATACATTTTCCCAACACACTAAGAATCTTTTCAATTAAGCTATTTGTTTATAAAATTAAAATGGAATGACATTCATTTCCTGTAGCAAAGATTTTGTTCCCCTAGAAGCTGCCAATCATTTATTTCCTTGTCAATACACTTTAATAATTAAGATCTGGCTCTACTTTTGGTTAGTAACAAGTATGACTAAGAATGAAGGCTAAAATATTATATGTATATTTAAAGATACTCTGCTGTCTGCTTCTTCTAGTTATTATTCTTATTATAACTCAGGTTATTTTAAAATTAAGTACCTTGAATTGCAATAAAATGGGTTTAGAGAGCCTGATACATTTTTCCAAATTAATGCTAGTTGCAGTGTATAGATTGTCTCAAGATTAAATAAAATATATAGGAAGAAGTATTCAGATATGTTTTGAGGACTATCTAAAACTACTTCTAAGATTAATTATATATAAAAATGTTTATAATTCTCATTCTTTAGATAACTGATATGTGCTATTCTTTTGGTATATATTTCTTTTGGCATATTCTATCTTTTGCTTTATTTCCCTCACATTCTCTAGTTCTATTAACTAACAACTTCATCCTTGATTACTATTTTAGTCTTCTATACAAGCCATAACTACTTTTATTAAATCACTAGAAATTAATTTAAATATGTAAGAATAATTCAGTTTATTATTAACATAAACCCTAGAATGTTACTTTAACAAAATTTGCTGGTGAGTGAAATTTAGCAAAATATGAATCAATATTTGATTCTTTCAATAAACATTTACTGAATTTTTTTATAGGATAAGACTGTACTCAATAGTAGAAATAAAAGATAAACAAGAGACATTTCCTATAAGCCAGGTGCACAAGCATATAGAGGAAGTGTTTTTAAAGTGTTTTTGTTTAGAGAAACTACTCATCCAATTATACATGTAATTGGAGTAGGGGTGGACTCTTGACCTAAGAAGGGTAACTAGCTTTTCTCTCCTCAAAACCTGAAATGAGTGAGTAGAATATACAGAGGTGGTCAAAACTGGGTTTACAGCTGTAATAAAAATAAATAATGCAATCATTAATAAATAATAGTACAAATATAAATTCTGTGTTTTGTGTACTCACAACTGTAAACCTACTTTTCCTACCCCTTTGGATCCTAGATCATCATTTTGGTTTGGCCATTATGTGTGGGTCATATGCCACATGCAAAAAGATTAATAAAGCACATATACTAGTAAAAAGAGAAGTAGAGACCAAAGGCATTAACAGGGCACAAAGAAAAAAATTTATTACATTCGGCTTTCTTGTTCTCATATGACCCAGTGATTCTAGCTGTAATTGAATTCTGTGAGATTTCATATAAGCTTCACTTACCAGCAAAAAGGGGCGGGAGCAGGGGAGGAGAAAGGGGAAAGTCAGGGTAGGGAAGGGAAGAAAAAGGTAGAGGGAGAGGGAGTGGGAGGAGGAGAAATAAAAGGAGAAAACAAAATAAGCAAAATGTCCCTACAACCATAGTGGCTTTTAAGAAGGGTAAACAACCACAAAAATAACAATTACAATAATTAACATTTATTAAGCCTTTTGTCAGGGTTTAAGTTTACATGTATTAAGTAATACATATGAGGTCATTACTACTGTTATCTCTGTTATACAGATGAGGAAACCAAGGTACAGAGAGCTTAAATAACTTGCCCATGGTTTCCGTCTATACCATGGACGAGTTTGGAACTGATCTCTGGCAAAATACAAAAAATAGTCTCTTGGGATTTGGGGTTATAAGTTTAAAAATGCAAGCTGTATTGAGCTCACTTATTGTGGTTAATAAAACAAGAGGAATTTGGAGCTCTTGGGAAAACCCAATGAGAAATATGTGGTCAAGAGAGGAGCAAGTGGGAAGAGGTTAAAGATTGCAGCAAAGCAAAGAGAGCCAAGAAAAGTATTCCTGATGGAGGAGATATTTAAAGAGATTGTCAATAACTGAAATTTCAAACAGAGAGTGAAAATTTGTCTTGCCCTATAATATAACATCTCCCCTGGCACCTTAGTAATATCCATTAGATTTGTGAATGTTTGTGTAAGAGAAATGGTGTATCTATTTAGGTGTGTGTCCAGGGAAGGAACAATGGAGAAGAAGCGGGATTTCAAGTTTGCATCCATGAGGTAACTTCCTTCAAGAATCAGGCTGAGCTGGGGCCGTGAGAATGCTATCTGGCCTCTTCTCCATTCCAAGCAATACCTAAGGCCTTAGGGGACTGCTTGGACTTCCTTTGGTCCTAGAAGTGAGGAATTTGATGTCGTTTTCTTGGATTTGAATAGGTTGAGATTCCTAAGTTTATATCTAGGTTTCATTAATATTAAGCCTCCTATTTTTGCTTGAATTTCTTTGAATAAGTTCTGTTCCTTTACACCAAACAAACCCACTTTATCATAGAATATGAGCAATAGCTTAGAATTGTAACAAATTTTAATTCTGAGCATAACCAGATGAATATTTGTGAAGAGAATACATGAATTAAAGCTAATTATTATGATAAATGCCATAATAGGTATATGCATATAATACTAAAATACAGTAAAGAGAAGACACAACAAAGGTATTTTGAAATATGATAGTAAATGCTTTAATGGGAAAGTAACCCATGACTGAGTCTGGATGAGTAATTTTTGGATTAACCAATTGACAGGCAAAAAAAAAAAAAAAAAAAAAAAAAGTGTAAAAGACACAGAGAAGTGAAATAAAGTATTTAAGAGATTATAAATCATTTGGTATAGACTTAATACCAGGTATGTTTGTGCTTATCTGGATTCTAGGTTAGAAAATATTTTACTTTCAACAAAATGGAAAATATATGTCAGTGTGTTTTGGGTGAGGAGAGGCTGAATTCTGTTTAATAATATTCAAAAGTGAGAGTCATCAGGCAACAGACAATTATTTTGATGATCAGAATTAAAAACAGATATTTGTGAGCCATAAGCTTATGAGAATTAGTTAAAACCATAAACAAGAGGCAGACCAGGAACAGACTCATATATTCAGAGAACATTTTGAGGGATGTCGGATGGGAGGGGTTTGGGTGATGGATGAAAAAAGTAATAGGATTAAGAAATACAAATTAGTAGTTACAGAATAGTAATGAGATATAAAGTACAGCATAGGGAATATAGTCAATAAGATTATAATAACTATGTATGGTGTCAGGTGGGTACTAGATTTATTGGGGGGATCACTTCATTAGTTATATAAATGTCTAATCACTGGGTTCTAAACCTGAAACTAATATAACATACATCAACTGTAATTGAAACATTTTTTTTAAATTATTTTTTAAAAGACCAAAAAAAGAATCATATTTTTCAGAGTACATAATTTAAGAAAATAAGGATTGCCAGAAAACTAATGTTTTGTGAGAGAGAAAAGACAAATGGAGTTAGAGCCAGGGAGATCATTCATACTGAAGCTAAGGAAGGAGAAGGTTAGTCAAGAGAAAGTTTTGCAGCAGATTAAGGTAAAAGTGTCAAATTTAACAATTAACTATTAAGTTGACAAATGACTCTTTAGAGTTATCATGTTTCTGGCTTGATGCAAATCTCTGGGGATAGAATGGTAGATCAGAGGCATGGTCCTACTACTTGTCGATTTTACTGTCCAGTGGAAGAGACAAATAATGAATAAATCAACAGATAAATGATGATTATCACTAAGGTGATGGTCTCTTTGGGATAATATTTTAGCTCAGAAATGAAAGATGAGAAGGAGCTAACCAATGGGGAAAACATGCGAGGAAGAGTAAAATGCATGGTCTGAAGACTTCAAACAAGAAAGAAATTGGCATGTTTTCAGAAACATGAAAAGGAATCTACAGAGTTGTAGAGATAAGGTTTGAGAAATAACCAGGGTCAAGTCATATTTAAGACTGAAGACTGTCAATATTGTGACATTTTATTAAAGATTAGGAAAAGAATGCTTATACTGAAGCATAAGGCTGTTAAATTGCAAAGATCCTGGAAGAAATTAAGGAAAATTGCTACATTCTATTAAAAATATTGACAATAAAATGATTAATTACCTGCACTTGAGGCATGCATTATTCTGACATCTATTTCAACACCTACTCCTACTTCTTCCCCTGTGAAATAATTCTTCAAAGAATGTGATTCTTAGATGATCTTCATTGGAAACTGCTATCTGCCGGAAGACAGGCGAATGGCCTAAGGTGAACCAACTGACGCGCTTCCCTAACGTTTTTTAAGTTGGCTCTATGCAGTCTGCTAAGAATACCACATCTTCACAGCTCACCAGGGGGAATGTTGCTTATCACTTGGGGAAGTTTTCAGAAAAATGAAATCAACACACTGAGCAGCATAGAGAGAAAAGCGATGAAGGGCATTATTAAGATTTTCAAGTTCTTGGGGCCAGTCATCAATGAGACCTCAGCCCAACTCAGAGTTTGCTCATTTGACATGATACATTCATCTTTGTGTTAGTTTAAATCATTTGAGTTTTGGTCTTTTGAAAGCATATTGTACTGATTCATATGATGGCCACATTTTTCTAGCATGGTTTGGGAATAAAAGTGAAAAACTTAGTTGGCAACAATTACACAAAGCTTGGGATGGTCAAATATGATGAGGATAATACAGTCTTAGTTGCATAATTTGCCTTGGAGAGCACTTGATATGGCAGTAGGTATGGAAAGAGAATAAAGGAGTCCATAGTCAGTTTTGACATTCAGAGTCAGACTAGGCAACAGAGATGAGCATAGAACCAGCAAGACTCAAGCATTACCTCCCCCGCCCCTCAAGCCCTTAAGGACTGGAAACCCTCTCATAGTCATGCATCTTGGAAGAAGGGAAGCAGAGAAGCAATCCCTCAGGGGATGAAATGTTACATTGACTGACAGTTTAACTGAGAATAACTAAGTTACTCTTATTGACAAGTTTATGAATCCCCATTAACTAAAAAGTGGGTGGTTTGTGAGAAAGATTACAAGAATTATCGAAAAAAATTCTAAAACTACATCTTTTTTGTCCATGTGAGTGTGAAGGTGTGACCCTTCCACATTACCAATAAAAGGGGAAAAAACACCAGATAGCTTTATTAAAGGATCACCAATGAGGTGCTCAAGTTAATATATATTTAATAATGTCCAGCTGTTAGCCACATGCCCCCCACTACTGACCACCTGCTGGCAGAAACTTTTTTATTATTTTTAATTAAAAACATTATCTTTTCAACCCTACCTCTGAAATAAACATGCCATCACATGACAACTTATTTTATCAAGAGTTTATAACATTCATAAATGGATATGCTTTGATCTGGCAAGTCCCCTATCTCTAGTAAAATCTTCCATTCATTTTTATTAAGTAACCCTTGTGACACAGCTTTTTATTAGTGCTGGGAGATAAAAATCTGAACATCATTCAGATTTAATGCCATTGATGTAAGAGAGGTAAAGTGCAGGACTTGACAAGTTTATGAAAATTACAGGAGGGATTAATAGTACCAGGGGACCATTAAAACCTCTATGATTGTGCAGACTATAAAGTTCCCATGCCTAATCGTTTGGGATTATCTCCTTGTTTTTTTCTTTTTTTCTCCTAAGGATAGGTCCAGCAGATGACCATTTTGAATATTATTTTTATATATTCCTATTGAAGAAGCATTCTTTCTTGCTTTGATGTAAACCGAATTTGGAAACAAACATTAATCATTAATTACTCTTTAAGCAAATAAAAACTGTCATTAAATGGGAGCATTTCATGGAAATTGGTTTTCTGAGCTAATTTTCAATGTTCCAGAAAACATCAGTTTATTAAAACCCACATTTGTACATTTGACATGTGTATTACTAGTAAAGCTGAAAATGGTATGATAAGGGGGAAGTGTTTGTCACCTACTTTTCTTGTCTAAATAAAAGTTCAATAGCACAGTGAAGGGAAACTCTGAACATCACAAAAGCATAAGTACTCATTGGTATGTTTGATTCAGAGTAGACTGAAATTTTGTTGTTGCCATATTTAAATTTAAAAAAATAGAAACCACTGCAGCAATTCAGTATTAAATTAGAGTTCACAGTTTAAAAGGCTCTTTAAAATCACCCAGGATGAAAATAACTTGCAAATTGGGTGCTAATAACTACAGCTTTCTTTTTCTATTTACTATATTAAAGAATTATGTCACCAGAGAAGCAATGTATGGCAGCTAGTCATTGTATTTCCAAAAGAAAATTCCAAAGAGAGATAACACTCATCTTTATTTACTTTTCTTTATGTAAAATGAATATACAATATAAGCCTGAACAACATGTTAAGTTAGAGTTGCTCAAAAGGTGTAGGTGTAATAAGTCATTTTAAATACTAGAAATTATTAGCACTGCAATCTTGTCTAAAGTCTGTTTTATGGCATTGAAACTCCTCATTTGGAATGATTCAATTATGATTTTTATTTAAATACTAGAAGCCCGATGCACGATATTCATGCAAGAGTAGGCCTTCCTTCCCCCGGCTGCCGGCACCGACTTCCCTCTGGCACCTGAGACCCGGGCTTCCCTCCAGCCACCGACAGGCACCCAGGACCTGGGCTTCTTCACAGCCCTGGCTTTGTCCTCTGGAAGGTTGTCCGGAAGGATGTTGGGTCTAATTAGCATATTACGCTCTTATTATTATAGATAGTATTTTACTCTGATGACATTGTAAAAAAATTAGAATCTCTTGAAAGGCTTTCAAATCCTTAACTCTTTTTCAGCATTAAAAACAAAAAACAAACAAAACAACAACAACAAAACTAAAGGCTCCCCCTTCCCAGGAAATGAATTTCTGGAGCTCTAGATTAAGTGAATATTCTAAGGAAAAACAAACTGAAAATATAGTCTCTGTAAATCTATCTGCCTTTATGATTATTTTTCATATGTGGATAGGAATGTTCCCAATGATTAGAGACTAATGACAGTATAACTCACAGTGCAATGCCGTGATTTGCAAAGAGTTTAACTAGCCAATGCACAGTTCAAATATTTAGGACTCTTTTCTGAACGTGTTCTACATATGAAATACATTACAAATTAAGCTGCTGTCAGTCCTCTTTGCAGATTGGTTGGGACCATTAATGTAGTCCATCAACTCACCAGCAGACCATTACTTTCTCAGCAGCGTTTCCTGTAGACTTGCATCGCTCACTTTGGACATATTGCTTTAGTAAGATAATTATTTCAGAAAGCTTGAGTTATCTGAAGCCTGGGAAGGAGCACTTCGGAACCTGGCAAAGTGCTTTCTGTAGTAAACAGTTTTAGAGATCACAGAGTAAAATGTATATTGAGCCTCATTTACATAAAAACATCCAGCACAGCTTTTCACAAATTAACACAAATTCGATAGAATAGTGAATGATATATGACTAAGTTCTTCCATTTCTAAGACTCCAGATGTGTTTTTTATGTTGGTTAATTTACTTTATAATTATTTGTTAGAACTTAAGACATCTGTTGCCATTGTGTAGTATAAAATATCTTAATGGTATTACTAAATGCCATGTGTCTATCAGTGCCTAATCATGTATCTAATGCTAAAGAAATGCCCTGGGTAGACTTTTCTACACAGATGTGGAACACCAGGCTGCTGATCATGAAATTCTGCAAAGAACAGAATTTATCCAAATTCTGAATTTAGGTAGAAAACAAAGTGCTAAAATCAGGCAGAAATAATTCAGAGTTTCATGCTTTTATTTGATTCTTTATTGCAGCAGCTGTAATTTTATATAGTTTCTGTAATTGCACACTAAGCTTAATAAACTTAATATCACTATTACTATTGATTACACCATACATCTCCATTTTATCTGTAGTTCAGGAAAGTAAGCAGTAGTATGCCCAATGTCTCATAAAAACTCAAGGTGGAACTAATGCAAATCAGACTCTGATTAGAAAGATAATCATATAGTTATCCCTGCATAAACTGTATATACACTTCCTTATTATTGCGTTATTATCTAATTTTTATGGAATGCATGTCTGTGGGGGGAATTTAGAGTATTAACTGCCAATTCAAGCTCAATTATCTTTAACTATTGATAAGAAAGGCTATAAAAAAATGAGGTGATGACAGGATGAACAACCAAAGACCTGGTAAATTTCAGAAATCAGAAGATTATAGCTCAAATGAGATCTTACTTGACAATTTTACTTTACGCATGTAGAATTCACAATAGTGTCCACAGTCCCCTGTGCTTCTTTAGGTCATAAGTACTATCATTAGACACATGTATATTAAGAGGAAGAACACACTGTTCTTTTTGGCCTATGATATTCAACTAGATTTAGAGTAGTGATAACCCTGGGTCAAAATGCTATGGGAAAGAGTGCAAGTTAATATTATGTTCCTAAATTCTCTTTGTTTTGAATTATATACAGATAACTTGACACCATTTTAGATAAAAATAGAATATCCTTTAATCAAGGAAAAGGATGTGGGTCCTTTCCTTGGCAGTGTCAGTCTTTCTAAATCTTTTATTAAGAAAGCTTTTTTTTCCCTCTCTCTATTGCTTTTACTTCTCCTTGACCCATTGGTTTATCCTTCCTGAACTTTTAAAATTCTCACTTTCTCAAGAAAGTTTCCATAGAATGTTGACCTGAATCATTGCAAAATCACATTTCTCATTTGTCTACTTTTCTTCCTTCTTAAATTAAAGATGATTTTTAAATTTGCTTTGTCCCACAGGCTGTGGCAGAACTAACACTGTCCAAGTTTCAGATCCTAGGAAGTGAGAGATGTTACAGATTCCATCACTGCTCCTTTGGAACTCAGAGACGGCCACGCTGTGAAAAAGCACGAGACTGCTGGAGCATAAGAGGCCAAATGGATGAGAATTGGACAACCCAGCTGACAGCCACCACCAAATGCTACCATTGAGGCCATGTTGACCCCTTGACCCTTTCAGGCTTTCAGATAACTGCAGCTGCATGACTGGTCCTAGGTGACATTAGCAGAGGAAATGCTCAGACTGCCAATCCACAGCAATAAAAATAATAATGAGTTGTTTTAAATGACTGAGGATTGAGTTACTTTATTATACAATAATAGATAAGTGATAGACTAACAATAAAGGTTCTTTAACCACTACCCTTCTTCTACTCCTCCTGGTTATTTTTATTAGTATCTTTATATACTTTTTAGAACCAGCAAATAATTTTTTTTCTGTAAAATTACTCTTAACTTTGCTGATACAATTTTAAGAATTATTTTCCTATTAATCATAAGTCTTTCTAAGTTTATAAACCTACAACTTCCTTTATGTACACATTTGTTGTAGTATTGTAGAGCGATATATATCATTTCCTGACCTACACAATGAAGTTAATAGCCCCTTTTCCTCTTTTTCTCTACTTTGTATAAGTAAGCTTCCATAACTGCATGGTTCACTCTCTACTGCAACATTAGGAGTTTGCTTGTCCATCTCTCTTTGTTGACTATGTACTTCTTGTCAAAGACTGTGTCTTGTCAACCTAGGTATCCTTTGTACCCATACTCTGCCTGGCACCAATTCAGGATTAAGTAAATGTTTAGTGAATTAATGAATGAAGAAATGAATAAGTAGGTCCTTTTTAAAAATATATCTTTTTAATTTGTTTCTTCCTTTTCGTTTCTACTCCAAACATCTCTAGAGACATATACCAAGATATGTGTCATCTTTTATTAAGTGTTTTTATTTGTGTTTCTTTTTCTTTCCAAGTAGATTTTAACCTCTTGGGATGTGGGAGCATAAATTATACTATGGCACATTTCCTGGAGACAAATGATTTTGACGATTGCTACCTGCTTCCATGTGTTAGATTATTTTATTCTTAGTTTTTCTACCTAATACTCATAGATCTATGTGAAACATTTGCTCCTCATAGTTAAATATTGTTGGTTTTAAAAACTTTCTGATAATTGGCATGATGGAAACATCACAGCTTGTTATAGAAAAGGCTGGAAATCTAGGAATAAGCGCTAACATTATTGTTGGCTAAGATAAACCTTGATTGCAACAAGTCCCTCATCCCCATCCATCAGTGCAAGTGAAGCTTTAACTGTTAAGAAATTTGGTAACTGCCAACATTTTACATGTTTGTTTCTGTTATTCAGCTAATTCAGTTGTTGAGATCATGGCAATTATTTCTGGTCCAAGGATACCTTATTCTAGCCAGGAAAATCTGCTTCTTTTGCAAAGGGATTCAACACTTGTATTAGAAAAACAATTCAGAGCATGTCCTCATGGTCATGGGTCAACAGCATCAGTGTCATACAAGAATAGTGACAAACCTTATTTTTGCATAGATATTTTTTTAAGTTTTCAGACTAAGATGTGCATGTGTGTTTTTTTCTTCAAATTAAGTTGTGTATACTACTATGTTTCCACTGTGTGGCATGGAAGTCCATATATATAAAGTAACATATTTCTATTTTTTTATATTTTGGGGAGAGTGGGTTGCTTGTGAATATTTGGTGTATAAAACTAATGAAGTCCTACAAAACCTCCCATCTTTTAACTTAATCACTTAATATTATATATTTTCTATGTGTGAAAGTGTACTTGTGAGATTAGTTCCATAATTAGCAACCCCATTTATTGTACTTGCCACTGCTGTTTTATTGCTCTGGTAGAGACAAACAGTAATTAGAACAATTACTGCACTTATTACATGCAGTCTCTCTAGATTTACAATAGGGTATTCTCCAAAATACAATGAGAAACCAAAAGTGCTTAATTCCTCGCATACTTGTCAGAAAATCTTCTAAGAATTTATATATTTTTTGAGAAATAATTCTCTATGCAACTCTTTGTTGAACAAGTAGATCTGCCAAAGTTTATAATTTACTTTAATGAATACAGACTTGAATCTTACTAACTTAAATATCTTTTGAAAGTTGTAATCTAATAAATGTTTTGATATAAAAATAAATGATAATCATCTGAGTTTTGTGTAAAAGTGTGTGTGTGTGTGTGTGTGTGTGTGTGTGTGTGTTGAAGAACAGGGCTAGTTATTAAGAAATGTTGGGTGATAACGCAAATGGACTTTTACTAAAAGAATAAAAAATTACTTCAGAGTTTTCCCAAGGCAACCACTTCACCCAGTCACCCTCTCCCCCCTATAAACACTGACTGTTCTTTTGGGTAAAAAACATTTGGCTGTATTCAAAAAAAGCTTTAATGAGTCAAAAACAAGTCAGAAAACATTTGCAACTTGTAAAAATCTTCTCCTGATTCAAAGCAACCGCATCTTTATAGGCAATTTTCAAACTGGATCACATTCAGCTCACAGCACAATTTACTTAAACAGATTCCCTGTGACGGAATTCAGTGTTCAAACAGAATTAAAGTGTACTCACAAAGGAATCTGTCTGAACAATGACATTTAAATAAATAAACAAATAAATAGCCACTGTAAACACAGTAGAGAATATACTAGATTAAACAAATGGCATGTCTTCAGGAATCTTCCTACACAAACAAACAAAAAATGCTGATTCATGCAAATATAACATTTGTATTAATTGAATGCTCAAATAATTATTTGAAATCGCCCAGCATAATAAAAATTATAAAATTACATTTTTTTGCATTTTCCAAGACAATTAACTTTGTGGGAAATGCTGTACTATACTAACTGTCTTCTCAGAATTAATAAGACATGTGTGTACTCTTTCTTGCAGTTAACTCTACTATAAATCACAGAACAATGGGGCTGATAGTCACTACTCCCAATTTGAATTCTTGCTCACTGAGCATGGCTCCTCTCCCAATCAGATTTTCAATCCCCTGGAATCCTTTCCTGTAAAGGTCAGACACACTAAGTCTGAATAAAATACAGAGATGCCAGTAGAAGAATTCTACCGATTTCAAGAAATACAAATTTACACTGAAATCCATTGTTAGAATCTCCACATAGTGAGATTCTATATTTAGAGCTCCTGCCACTTTCAATATATGTGCATCTATAGCTTAGGGCAGTGGTCAGCAAACTGCGGCTCGCGAGCCACAGGCGGCTCGCGAGCCGCGGTTTGCCGCTCTGTTGACTAATGAGTTTGCCGACCACTGGCTTAGGGCACTTCAGAAATTATAGTAGTTAGGAAGTCTTAGTTGATCCCAAGGAAGAAAAAGTTAGCAGATTTTTTGAATTTATAACTCCTGTTCTAATGCTCCATCCTCGCCCTAGATATCAAGCACATATTTTTCTTATTAAAGATATTTGGGGAGGGTAGGTCATCATATTCCTGTCAAGATCACCCCTTGTCATGAGTCAGAGTCATCCATCTCATCTCTAGTGACTTCCTTCAAGCACACTGTTTCACTAGAAAAGATATTGACACCAATTTTTAACCCCAGTATTTCATTCCCAGCAGAAAACACTTAAGAAACATTTAAAATGCTCAGGTTCTGGTGATGTGGAATGAATTAAAAATTAAAGTCAGGAGGTCTCTTATGATGTGTGTATCTTCAATCCGAAAGTGGCATTCAAAATATTCATATTTCACTGCCAACTTTAATATTAAATGTTAAGACCATGACATTTTCAGTGAACTTAACCTGATCCTGTGGCTATATAGACAAAAGGCAGGTTAGAGAACTATTAGTCATTAACAATTTACCGTGATGATTAGATTCTTGTAACATAAATTTAGAGTAAAATCATCCTGCTTACTTCATACCTATTTTCCAGAAAAGGAAGTTAGAGCATATATACTGTAACCCAATATGTGAAACATTAGGGAGTTTTGAGAAATTCCTTTTGCCCCCAAGTGTATTCTCTTATTTTATATGTCTGAAAAGCGTTGCAAGACCAAGAGTTGTGATGAAAGCAGCCAGGATTTCACAAGGGGATAAAAATTTAAGAGAGAGGAAAATAATATACAATGTTCTATACGAAGCGCTAACTTTCCCAAAAATAAATAATCTAAAACACAATTCCTCATATATTTTAAGTTGTCATGATATTTTCCTTATTATTAGAAATTAGAAATGCAGCTATAATAACTGTAACCATTATGGAATAGAAACGAGTTTTTAAACACTATTTATACTGCAAAATTTTACACTATTTTAGTATCATTTATTATTCTGGAATCAGAATAATTTATTTAAATTCTTTTGTAAAAATATTTTTATTTATTTATGGTTATAACATTTATCATTTCTTTCAACTAGATCCAAATTAAATCAAAGCTTTCCAAATTTATGATTCATGGATAGTTATGTTTAATATTTTCAGAGAATAATTTCCCTCTAACACACTTTAAAAATGTTTTCTGATAGCCTTCCAAATAAGATCTATCACATAAGTAACTCATGGGTTCCTCAATGTGGTATTCTCAGTGTCTAGCACAGTACTTGTCACATTTGTGGCTCCCTTACTAGCCAATGAATAAGTAAATGATTAACTATCTTCAAATTCAACTACATCCCTCTTTAAAGATTCAAATTTGTATGTAAAGTCTCACTTCAAACACTTTATTGTTTTGAATCTAAGGGGGGGAATCACAGAAATGTTATTTCTTTTCATTTTTTATTATTTTATTTTATTTTTATTTTATTGCCATATGAATGCCTACTTCTTTCAACAAGGTTTGTGAAAAGGTTCTTCTTACCTCATTGGATCATCTGGGAACCTTTGTTGAAAATCAGTTGAATACCAAAAAGGTTGTTGGTTAAATCCCCGGTCAGAGTGCATATGGGAAAAAAACTGATTGATGTTTCTCTCTCGCTCACTCTCCAGCATTGTCTCTCTTTAAAATCAATAAAAACATATCCTTGGGTGAGCAGTAAAGAAAAAGAAATTGAACATATATACATGGCTCTTTTCTGGGATTTCTATACTATTCTTTTTATAAAACTATATTTACATCAATACCATACTATATGATTACTGTAGCTTTACAGTAAATATTAAAATCAGGTAGTGAAAAACTTCAACTTATTCTGATGCCATTGTAATAACCTGGTTATTATTTAACAGGAAAGGAGTAAAGGGGAGACCAGATAATATAGGCATGCCATTTACACTGCTTTGCCAAAAAAGCTGCACTTCACACTCCAAGTCTGTTCCCTGATGATTGATGGGGGAAGGGACTGGTCAAAGGCAGTTTGGACCCATGCCCATTAAGGTCTGAGTGTGTTGGGAAGGTGCTTATCCTTCGCTCACACCTGGGAGCTAGCTAGTCCGTGGCCAGAATAGGCGTGGCCGCTGCAAGCTGTGAAACCCGAAGATTTAAACCTTTAAACAAAGGAGCACCACTTGCTCTCTCTCTCTCTCTGGTTGGCCAGGCTCCTGTGACTCCTGCTGCAGGGGATGGCTCCCCTGCCCACGTGGCTCATGGCCATGCGGGATTCCACACAATGGATTACTGGATGAATCTGGTCAGAAGGCTAAAACTACACGGAGCTGTAACATGGAATGGGAGCTTTGGACACTGGCCTTGCTACCGGCTCCACTGGAACCCCAGCTGCACCTCTGTCAGGACTCCTTTAGGGCACATGGATTTTACAACCTGAGAAATGTAACCCTATGCACATAAAGCCTCTTACTCATCCCATTCTCCTGTGGGGGCTTGTGAAAATTCTTGTTTTAGTGGTACTCCCAGAACCTCACTCCCAAAATATTGGACTTTAATTCCATGAATACAGCATGAATCGCTATAGAAATCTTTCATTTCCTTCAGCAATATTTTGTGGCTCTCACTGAACAGTCCTTGAACATGTTCTGTAAAATTCATACCCAAGTTTTTCTTGTTTTATGCTATAGTATGATATTGTTTCTTTATTTCGATTGTCAATTGCTCATTTCTATTATATGGAAAGGTGATTACTTTTTGTATATTCACATTATCTATTGATTTGCCAAACTCTTACATTAGGTATAGTATTTTGCTTTTTATTTATTTACTAGAGGCTCGGTGCATGAAATTCATGCACGGGGGTGTGTGTCCCTCAGCCCAGCCTGCACCCTCTCCAATCTGGGACCCCTACCTGGATCGGGCCTAAACAAGCAGTCGGACATCCCTCTCACAATCCAGGACTGCTGGCTCCCAACTGCTTGCCTGCCTGCCTTCCTGATTGCCCCTAACCACTTCTGCCTGCCAGCCTGATCACCCCCTAACCACTCCCCTGCCAGCCTGATTAATGCCTAACTGCTCCCCTGCCAGCCTGTTTGCCCCTAACTGCCCTCCCCTGCAGGCCTGGTCCCCCCCAACTGCTCTCCCCTGCAGGTCTGGTCACCCCTAACAGCCCTCCCCTGCAGTCCTGGTACCCCCCAACTGCTCTCCCCTGCAGGCCTGGGTCCCCCCACAACTGCCCTTCCCTGCAGGCCTGGTTGCCCCCAACTTCCCTCCTCTGCTGGCCTGGTCACCCCTAACTGCCCTCCCCTGCAGGCTTGATCGCCCACAACTGCCCTCCCTTGCAGGCCTGGTCCCTCCCAACTGCCCTCCCTTGCTGGCCATCTTGTGGTGGCCATCTTGTGTCCACATAGGGGCAGCCATCTTTGACCACATGGGGGCAGCCATCTTGTGTGTTGGAGTGATGGTCAATTTGCATATTACTCTTTTATTAGATAGGATTTTTTTACTAATTCTTAGGATTTTCTATAGACATGATTGTTTTTTCTGTAAAAATAGTTTTCCTTCTTCATTTGAAATTTATATGCACTGTGTTTCTTTTTATTGTCTTCTTACATTGGTTACAAGCTATAGAACAAAGTTAAATAGAAATGTTGATAGTGGAAAAACTTGCCTTGCTCCCTACCTTACTTGTTAAGTATTCAGGCTTTCACCACTAAAAATGATTTTAGCTGTAAATATTTGAAGATGACCTTTATAAGGCTGAGGAAGTTCTGTTCTATTCCTTTTTGTGAGAGTTTTTATGATGAGTGGGTGTTGATATTTTCAAATTCTTTTGCTGCATCTATTAAGATAATTGTATCATTCTTCTCCCTAGTTCTGTTGATACGGTGAATTACACTGATTTTTGAATGTTAAATCAAGCTTACATTGCTGAAATAAAGTGTAGATAAAATTATTCTTCATTATATATTGTAGGATACTATTTTATAATATTTTGGTAAAGATTTTAGCTTTTATGTTTGTAAATGACATTTAACTGTAGTTTTATGTTTTGTAATATCTTTTTTTATTGGGTTAATTCTGGCTTTATAAAATGAGTTGAAATAATTTTCTTCTATATTTTTGAAAAGCATGTTAAAGTATTGGTATTATTTGTTTCTTGAATGCAAAGTAAAATTTACCAATTAAGGTATTCAGGCCTGGAATGTCTTCATGCGAAAGTTTTTAATTAAACCATCAATTTCTGCAAGTTATATAGAGATTTCACATTTTTAGTTCTTCTTAAGTCAGCTTTGTGATTTTTTTTTTGTCCTTCAATGAACTTGTCCTTTTTATCTAAGTTGAATTGTTGGCATATTCATATTATGTTCTTATTATGCTTTTAATGACCCCAGAATCTCTAACAATGTTTACCCTTTTTTCCTGATACAAGTAATTTGTGTTTTCTCATTTTAATTTTACTGATCAGTCTTGTTAGAAGTTTTCCAATTTAATTAATCTTTTAAAATATAAATCTTGTAAAATTTTTGAATTTTTTCTATTTTTATTACTTCTCTATTTTATTTATTTTTATTCTTCACTTATTATTCCTTCCTTATATTTACTTATGGCTTAATTTGCTCCATTTGTTTTAACTTTTTTAAAATATGTTTTTAATTGATATTTTTAGAAAGAGAGAGGAAGAGAGAGGGTGAGAGAGATAGAAACATCCATCAGCTGCCTCCTGCATACTCAAACCGTGGATCAAGCCCACAACCCCAGCCATGACTGACCACCCCACAGGCAGGATGGTGGAGCAGGTGAGGGGGCAGTGCTAGGTCAATGTGAGGTGCCAGGTGGGACTGCGGGTCTGTGAGGTTGGGGCGGGAGCTGGGGCCTGATTCCTGCAGGCCACCCTGGGGGACCCCACCCATGCACAAATTCGTGCACCAGGCCTCAAATCCATATAATAAAAGCCTAAGTGACCATTACAGCAGAACCACCAGAACAACCGGTCACTATGATGTGCACTGACCACCAGGGGTCAGACGCTCAACACAGGAGCTGCCTCCTGGTGGTCAGTGTGCTCCCACAGGGGGAGTGTTGCTCAGCCAGAAGCTGGCTCACAGCTGGTGAGTGCAGTGACAGTGGTGGAAGCCTCTCTTGCCTCTGCAGCAGCACTAAGGACCAATTAGCCAAGCATTAAGGAGCAGCGAGCAGGCATGCTGTAAGAAGTGAGGGGTCCCAGACTGTGAGAGGGCGCAGGCCAGGCTGAGGGACACCCCCCAGGCCCTCCAAATTGGAGAGTTTCACATCTCTGAATTTAACAAAGAATGACTCAAAAATACTTGCAAAAATATTATGTTGATAATGACGTGGACATTGTAGTTAGGCCTATGATGGCTGTGTCTGTGCTAAACATGTACTGTTTTTCTTGTTATTATTTCCTAAACAATAGGAGAATGTAGTATAACAACTATTTCATAGCATTTACATTGTATTAGGTATTTTAAGCAATCTAGAGATGATTTCAAGAATATAGAAGGATACACATAGGATATATGCAAATACTACATTATTTCATACTAGAGGCCCGGTGCACGAAATTCATGCATGGGGGTGTGTGTTTCCCTCAGCCCAGCCTGCACCCTCTCCAATCTGGGACCCCTCGAGGGATGTCCGACTGCCCATTTAGGCCCGATCCCACTGGGCCTCACAATCCAGAACTGCTGGCTCCGAACTGCTCGCCGGCATACCTTCCTGATTGCTCCTAACTGCTTCTGCCTGCCAGCCTGATCACCCCCTAACCACTCCCCTGCCAGCCTGATTGATGCCTAACCGCTCCCCTGCTGGCCTGGTCACCCCTAATTGCTCTCCCTGCAGGCCTGGGTCCCTCCTAACTGCCTTTCCCTGCTGGCCTGATCGCCCACAACTGCCCTCCCTTTAAGGCCTGGTCCCTCCCAACTGCCCTCCCTTGCTGGCCATCTTGTGGTAGCCATCTTGTGTCCACATTGGGGCAGGATCTAATATGTTGGAGTGATGGTCAATCTGCATATTACTCTTTTATTAGATAGGATAGAGGCCTGGTGCATGGGTGGGGGCCAGCTGGTTTGCCCTGAAGGATGTCCCGGATCAGGGTGGGGGTTCCCTTGGGGCGTGGGGCAGCCTGGGTGAGGGGCCTGTGGTGGTTTGCAGGCCAGCCACGCCCCCTGGTGACACAAGCAGAGGCCCTGGGATCTGGGGTTTATTTATCTTCTACAATTGAAACTTTGTAGCCTGGAGCGGAGCCAAGCCTTCTGCTCACTCTGTGGTGGCAGCCATTTCTATTGGGATTTATGTATCTTCTATAATTGAAACTTTGTAGCCTTAAGCAGAGGCCTGGGCTGGCCAGGGTGTGTGGAAAGCTTGGCTTCCTCCATTGCCGGGGGCAACCCTAGCCTCCTGCTCTTTCCAGCTCCATGGCTGCTGCCATTTCTGTTTGGGTTTATGTATCTTCTATCATTGAAACTTTGTAGCCTTGAGTGGAGGCCTTGGCCGGCAAGGGCAGGCAGAAAGCTTGGCTTCCTCCATTGCCAGGGAAACCCAAGCCTCCCTCCTGCTCTCTGTGACCGTAGCCATCTTGGTTGGGTTTATTTGCATATTCTCTCTGATTGGCTTGTAGGCGTGGCTTGTGGGCGTGGCTTGTGGGTGTAGCGGAGTGAGGGTTAATTTGCATATTACTCTTTTATTAGATAGGATGAGGGACTTGAGCATCCAGATTTTGGTAACTATGGAGTTTCCTGAAACCTATCTACCACAGGTACTGAAGGATGACTATAAAAGTTTATAATTTCACCTTTAAAAATAACATTAACTCTTCAATAAAGTAAAATAGAAAAAATAAGTCATTTATTTACCCATATATTAGCCATTTCTGGTGTTCTTCATTCCTTTGTATAGTCCCAAAATTTCCATCTGCTATTACTTGCCTTATGCCTAAAACTTCTTTAACATTTCATATACTAGATCTTATAGAAATGAATACACTGGGCATTTGTTTGTCTAAAAAAAGATGTTAGATTATTTTTTGTAAAATATGTTCTCTAGATATAGAATTCTAGGTTGATCTTTTAAATTTATCTCTTAGCTTTGTAATGGTGTTATTGTGTAATGTTTGGCGTACATTTATTTATTTTTATTTTATTATAATTTGTTGGTTTATTTATTTATTTTTATTGTCTAAAGTTTTACATATGTCTCCTTTATCCCTGATTAACACCCCCGCCCCAGCCATTCCCAACCCCGGCAAGCCCCCACAGCCCCATTGTCTGTGTCCATTGGTTATGCTAATATGCATGCATACAAGTTGCTCTCTAAACCCCCCATTCTGCCATTTGTCTCTGGATCTATTTTTGTTCATCAGTTTACATATGAGTGTTACTTTATTAGTCATAGAGTATGCTTTATCCTCTGTTCCTTTTTTCTTTATATAGGTTTCCAGCAATTTGATTATAGTTTTTGTATGCTTGTATGTGTTTATTCTCTTTGAATTCATTGAGTTTCTTGGATTTGATTTCATAGCAGTCAAAATATTCAGAAAAATATTAGCCCCAATTTCTACAAATATTTTTTCCTTTTCTATTTTCTTAACTTTGTGTATTACAATTAATATTATCTCACTTGTAATGAAGGTGTTTTGTTTTCAATCTTTTATCTCTGTGTTACATATCTAGTACTATGTCTTTAAGACCATTGACATTTGGTTTCTACGATGTCTAATATATTAATCCTATACAATATATTTTAGTTTTAGACATTTATTTTTCATAATTAGAAACAAAATGTAGTTATTTACATCTTACATTCTCTCATTTTATTAGTTTTTCCTTAAATATTCATATATATATATATATATATATATATACACACACACATACATAATGTCTGTTTTACCATTCTTGTATTATTATGCTATCATTGCCTTTGTGTCTTCTTTTATTATAGACTAGAGGCCCGGTGCACGAAATTTGTGCACAGGGGTGTGTGTCCCTCAGCCCAGCCTGCACCCTCTCCAATCTGGGACCCCTCAAAGGATGTCTGACTGCCCGTTTAGGCCCAATCCCAGTGGGATCGGGCCTAAATGGGCAGTTGGACATCCCTCTCACAATCCAGGAATGCTGGTTCCCAACTGCTCACCTGCTTGCCTTCCTTATTGCCCCTAACCGCTTCTGCCTGCCAGCCAGATCACCCCCTAACCACTCCCCTGCCAGCCTGATTGATGCCTAACTGCTCCCCTGCCAGCCTGTTTGCCCCTAACTGCCCTCCCCTGCAGGCCTTGTCCCTCCCAACTGCCCTCCCTTGCTGGCCATCTTGTGGTGGCCATCATGTGTCCACATGGGGGCAGGATCTTTGACCACATGGGGGCAGCCATCTTGTGTGTTGGAGTGACAGTCAATCTGCATATTACTCTTTTATTAGATAGGATAGAGGCCTGGTGCATGGGTGAGGGCCAGCTGGTTTGCCCTGAAGGGTGTCCCAGATCAGGGTGGGGGTTCCCTTGGGGCGTGGGGTGGCCTGGGTGAGGGGCCTGTGGTGGTTTGCAGGCCAGCCACACCACCTGGTGACCCAAGTGGAGGCCCTGGGATCTGGGGTTTATTTATCTTCTACAATTGAAACTTTGTAACCTGGAGCGGAGCCAAGCCTTCTGCTTGCTCCATGGCGGCAGCCGTTTCTATTGGGATTTATGTATCTTCTATAATTGAAACTTTGTAGCCTTAAGCAGAGACCTGGGCCAGTCAGGGTGTGTGGAAAGCTTGGCTTCCTCCATCACTGGGGGCAACCCTAGCCTCCTGCTCTTTCCAGCTCCATGGCTTCCGCCATTTCTGTTTGGGTTTATGTATCTTCTATCATTGAAACTTTGTAGCCTTAAGCAGAGGCCTGGGCCGGCCAGGGTGTGCGGAAAGCTTGGCTTCCTCCGTCACCGGGGCAAACCTGGCCTCCTGCTCTTTCCAGCTCCGTGGCTGCTGCCATTTCTGTTTGGGTTTATGTATCTTCTATCATTGAAACTTTGTAGCCTTGAGTGGAGGCCTAGGCCGGCAAGGGCAGGCGGAAAGCTTGGCTTCCTCCATTGCCAGGGAAACCCAAGCCTCCCTCATGCTCTCTGTGGCTGTAGCCATCTTGGTTGGGTTTATTTGCATATTCGCTCCTGATTGGCTGGTGGGCGTGGTTTGTGGGCATGGCTTGTGAGTGTAGCGGAGTGATGGTTAATTTGCATATTACTCTTTTATTAGATAGGATTTTATTGTTGAAAAAATTTAGTAATTTGGGGTTGAAAATTGGGTACTGAAATTACTATATAATATCAATTATTTAAATTTTGTTGTCTCCCTTTTTAGAAATGAGCTTTGTTTGTGCAGACATTAAGTTATTTTCTAGTGAGTTTTATTCTCTGAAGGCCTGTTTTTAGTTTTCTTAGAAAAGGTTGAGTAAAATCTCATTCCATCTCAACCAGTAATTCATAACTCACCTCAACTATTAAGGAATGACTCCTCCGGGTCTCCACTGACCACTCTGAGTAGTCTCTGAGGGTTTTCAACATTCACCAGAGAGTGCTCAAATGTCTCCCACCCTTTCTTAACAAGGGAAATTTTCCTGGTAAAAAATCCTCTGTCATTTTTACTTGGCCTTATGAAATGTTGGTCTCCATATAAGCAAGTTAATAGTCAGCAAAAGTTTAAGGGGTCCAAAAACAGATTTCAAAAGCCCTTCTTCTGCATCTATGTCTTCTTATAAATCTACCTTATAATTCAAAGACTTCTCTGGCTCTCCAAACTCCAAATTTCATCAACTCTCCTCAGTGATACTGCTGGGCTATGCTTAAATTCCCCTAATCTGCACCTATAATTCAGACATTGGTTCTAAAAAAGCCAAGGAGGTGGTAAGGTTCACCACCCACATTGTTTTCTTTCTCGTAGAGACCAGATTGTGTTGTCGCTTATCCAAAGTTTTAAAAAAAAGTTGTCTCATACATTCTTTTACATGTTCTAGTTGTTTACAGCAGGAGGTTAAGTCTAGTCCTTACTATTCCAGTGTGGCCGAAACACAGTTTATTTTGGAGCCCAGACTCTTCATTACTCTCTGCTGCTTTTATTGAGACCTGGTTTTTCTACAGGTGCACCATGAGACTTTGGCAAATTAAAATCAACAAGTCTTTTTCAAGTGAAATGATCTCAAATGAAAAATTTTAACCTGTATTATTATAAAAAGGAATATACTTATAGTTCAAGTCAAATATGGATCGTTGCATGTCCTGTTACTGAACATACACACTCGGCACATCTTGATTTTGTTACATTATGTAAACTATCACTAACATTGCTTTTCATTTGCAAATGAAATCAGAACTGCCTTCTATTTTTTCTTTTTCCTTTCTCTTATTGGTAAAACTGTTGAGCCATAAAAAATTAAACACATATTGACTTCATGGAAAAACTTTATCCAATTGAGAATCCACCCACATACATTTTCCTGGTTATCCAAGCCCTTACCTCTTCTATAATCCGGACACATTTATCTCCCTTATCTATGAACAGATCATGAGAGATTTTTGACAACTACTATGGCCTGTGTCTTCAGCAATCATTTGATCTAGGACTCTAATAACACAGTCAAAAAGGAAATTAGGCTTGTTTGACATAACTTGCTCCTTGTGAATTCATGCTGGCTTCTAACATTCCCTACATTCCTAAGAGCACATAAACCACATGCTTAGGAACCCAGTGAAGAATTCTATGATGGCTTAGATAGTTCTGAACGTTATCCATTTCCTCAGTTTTTAAATTGAGTTATTTACTACTTCTGCTTATCTTTCATTTGTTTTCAAATTCTAAAATAAATGCTGTTTTACGAACTACGTTTACTAATATAATTATAATTAATTTTGGACTAAAATGTAACTTGCCTAGGCCTAAAAGACTTAAACACTTTTAATTAAAGAGACCACGATAACCCCTCCTTGCCTGTTTTATAAGGTCTGAACTTTAAAAAATGTATAAAGGTTAACTGAATGATCTCTTACTTTAGGAATCAGGAAGCAAAAACACTGTCTTAACTCTCATGAAAACCACAACTGAGGAAGGGAAACATAAAAAATATTAACATAACATATGCAAAATAGCAAATGTAACTCTTAACGATGGTCCCAAAGTGTTGTGAGAGGAGAACATGGCTGAATTTGGAAAGTTAGAGAAGGCTTCCCTGTGGTGAATTTTTAAAATTAGCAACAACAAACAAGCAAGGACAAGATGAGCAGAGGAACTGGGAAGGGGCCAGCTTGTTTGCTTGCTTTTACAGCCCCAGTGCTGTCTGTCCAGCAGTCTGTCTCCCCAAGTAATAAACTGCTCTTTCTTTCTACTGTGCATTTACCCTGCAATGGGAGTTTGCTTTTCCTTTTGAGTTAATGAGCACTTAGAACAGTGCCTCTATGATGCTTATTCAATAAATGTTTGTTGAGTAAATGAATGAATAAATAAATGAAACAAGAATGAGTAAAACAGCCCTAACCGGTTTGGCTCAGTGGATAGAGTGTCGGCCTGCAGACTCAAGGGTCCCAGGTTCCATTCCGGTCAAGGGCATGTACCTTGGTTGCAGGCACATCCCCAGTAGGGGGTGTGCAGGAGGCAGCTGATTGATGTTTCTCTCTCATCGATGTTTCTAACTCTCTATCCCTCTTCCTTCCTCTCTGTAAAAAATCAATAAAATATATTTAAAAAAAAAGAATGAGTAAAACAAAACTATCACTCACTTTTTATGTATTTACCATATTTATTCTTACCTCAACTTGTTCAGGTTGTTTTCCCTCTAGAACACATTTCTCCTTTTCTACAGCATTTTACTCTCATGCTCCAAGTCAAACATTCACCCACAAATCCCTTTGTCTTGCTCTCCTCTGGGTTAGTCTTTCCTCACTCAACTCACATTGCATCATAGTATCTGCCATGTTCTTTAGTACATCATTATAGGTCGCCTTTATTACTATCTCTTTGATTTTTCTTCATCTATCCACATATCTTTGTCTGTTAAAGTGCCGAGCCTACAGGCCCCTCTAAATAGTGTCCACAGGCAGTTTTATATGACAACACTCTGATCCTTGAGAAAATGAGTGCTACATATGTGTCTCAGTTTCCTCTCCTGTCTCATTTATCAATGTGCTCATTGCACTGATGTATTTTCACCTGTACTGAGCCTGCATACTTGTAAAACATTGTTTTTATTACCTACGGATTGATTTCATTAAACTATACTTTGTTGATATATCTCTGTTACATACCAATTATTGCTTTTACAAAACAGTGATATGAAATTCCACATAGGGATCACTGGAAGAATGTTGTTAAAAGTGCTACCCATTGTCATTCACTGTGTCCTTTTCCCCCTGCAAAAGCTATTGTTTAATGTGCAACTTGCACTGCATCATAGGGGTTAAAGAAATAGGCTCTGAAGCCAAACTGTCTAAACTTGATTCCCAGCTCCCAGCCTTACTACTGTGTGATCTTGGAAGTTATTTAGCCCCTTTGCCTCAGCTTCCTCATCAATAAAATAAGGATGTGAGCGATGATGGCAGAAATAAAAGTTCCCCAGACATATTCCACCTCAGCAACAATCATTTGCAACCATCCACACATAAAAGTGCCTTTGTGAGAGCTTTGGGATCCAGGTAAGAAATTCTGAAGCCCCCGCGGAATCCAAGTCAATAAAGAACAATTTTGAGAGGGCAGGCCATGCCCAGGGGGCAAACTCACTTACGGTAGTCCTGAATGTAGACCTGGAAATATCACCATACCTAGGGGATTCAACTATAGTGTTATTTGGCCTTGGTCATGGCTATCACCATAAGCCCAGGACCTGAAAAGAGTTACACATTTGTGGCTTAAATAATAAGACCACAGATGACAGTCCCAGATGTGGATCCTAAAGTGGCCATAACCTGGCTCCATCCATGCTTGGCTGCAGACCATGAGCCCCTGGAGGCAAACCTGAAAAATGAGTCCAATTGTAGATCCCAAAACAGCCCCGTACTGGACTCTAGCCTCTGCCATCTGTAGTCTGTGAGCAGTCCTGCCAGGCAGGTACCCAAAGGGAGATATTCCCATTTGCACCCTTGGAGATCCTGAAATGGCCTTGTCTTGCTAGTTTAGGGTTCCATCAGGAGACATGTGCATCAGTACCTCTGAAACCACGCCAGCCAAACTCTATCAGCAGAATCATAAAAGGCCCTGAAACATGGTTCTAGTTCATATCGGCCAATCCTATATAATAAAAGAGTAATATGCTAATTGACCATACCTCCACTACACCCACAAGCCACATCCACCAGCCAATCAGGAGTAAGTATGCATATTAACCCAACCAAGATGGCTTCAGCTACGGATCGAGCAGGAGGCTTGGGTTTCCCTGGCAATGGAGGAAGCCAAGCTTCCCGCACACCCTGGCAGGCCCTGGACTCCACTCAAGGCTACAAAGTTTCAATTATAGAAGATAAATAAATCCCAACAAAAATGGCAGCAGCCACAGAGCGGGAGAGAGCAGGAGGCTTGAGTTGCCCCTGGCAATGGGGGAAGCCAAGCTTCCTGGCCTGCCTTGGCCTCCACTCAAGACTACAAAGTTTTAATTATAGAAGATAAATAAATCCCAGATCCCAGGGCCTCCGCTTGGGTCGCCAGGGGGCATGGCCAGCCTGCAAACCACTGCATGCCCCTTACCCAGGCCACCCCATGATGCAAGAGAACCCCCACCCTGATCCGGGACACCCTTCAGGGCAAAGCAGCTGGCCCCCACTCATGCACCAGGCCTCTATCCTATCTAATAAAAGAGTAATATGCAGATTTACCGTCACTGCAACACACAAGATGGCTGCCTCCATGTGGACACAAGATGACCAACAGGGGAGGGACCAGGCCTGCAAGGGAGGGCAGTTGTGGGTGATCAGGCCAGCAGGGAAGGGCAGTTAGGGGTGACCAGGTCTGCAGTGGAGGGCAGTTAGGGGCAATCAGGCTGGCAGGGGAATGGTTAGGGGGTGATCGGGCGGGCAGGCAGAAGCAGTTAGGGGCAATCAGGAAAGCAGGCAGGCGAGCAGTTGGGAGCCAGCAGTTCTGGATTGTGAGAGGGATGTCCGACTGCCCGTTTAGGCCCGATCTTACTGGGATTGGGCCTAAACGGGCAGTCGGACATCCCTCGAGGGGTCCCAGATTGGAGAGAGTGCCGGCTGGGCTGAGGGACACCCCCCCCCCCATGCACGAATTTCGTGCACTGGGCCTCTAGTATCAAAGAAAAGGCCTGCCTGCTCAGGCACCTGGTAGGAGACACATCTCATGTATTGGATCTATATAAGGAAATCTTCAAAACTCTGATGAACAAAATAAATAAATAAATAAATAAATAAATGTTCATAGATAGGAAGACTCGATCTTATTAAGATATCAGTTTTTCCCATATCAATCTATATACTTATTACAATCTCAATAAAAATTCCAGCAATTTATTATATGGATATTGACAAAATAGTTCTGAAGTTCATATTGGGAGGCAAAAGATACAGAATGGCCAACATAATATTGAAGGAGAACAAAGTTGGAGGATTAATGCTGCCTGAATTTGAGACTTATTAGAAAGCTGCATTAAGCAAGACAGTAGTTCTTGGGGTTGTGGAGTGGGAAAAGAGAAATACAGCATAGTAGGGGTCCTGCAGGAGGCAGCTGATCAATGATTCTCTCATCCTTGATGTCTCTATCCCTTTCCCTTTCTCTCCCTGTAATCAATTCAAAATTTTAAAAAGGAAAATCAACAGTATCTTGAAAGAAAATCAAAAATGGCCCTACCGGCAGGCTCAGTGGTTGAGCATCAACCTATGAACCAGAAGATCATGGTTTAATTCCTGGTCTGGGCACATGCCTAGGTTGCTGGCTTGATCCCTAGTATGGGCCATATAGGAGGCAGCCAATCAGTGATTCTCTCTCATCATTGAGGTTTCTATCTCTCTCCCCCTTTCCCCTCCTGTCTGAAATCAATAAAAGTATATTAAAAAAAAACCACACCAAAAGTGGAAATGTAACATATTCAACATTATATAATACAGCAAACACAGTTCAAAGAGGGAAGTTCATAGAAATAAATGCCTACATTAAGAAAAAGAAAGATCTATAATAAACAAGCGAATTTTCTACCTCAAGTAAATAGAAAAAGAACAAACTCAGCCAAAAGTTAACAGAAGAAAGAGAATAATAAAGATAAGAGCTGAAATAAATGAAATGGAGATAAGAAAAAAATACAGAGAAAAGCAATAAAACTATGAACTGTTTTTTTAAAGGATAAACAAAATTGACAAACCTTTAACTGAGAAAAAGAGAGAGGACTCAAGCAAAACTCTAAATGGAAAAAGAGTCATTACAACTGATATCACAGAAATATAATAAATCATAAAATACTTCTACAAACAATTAAATTGAACAAACTACAAATATTGGGTAAATTGCTAGAAATATTATGTAACCTACCATTACTAAAACATAAATGAATAGAAAATCTGAGCAGACTAGTAACAAGTAAGGAGATTTAATCAGAAATCAAAAACCTCCCAACAAAGAAAAGCTGACACCAGATGGATTCACGAGCACATTTTATCAGACATTTTCAGAAGAATTAATGCCAATCCTTTCAAATGCTTCCAAAAATAGAAAAGGAGGGGGGAACACTTCCCAATTCATTTTACGAGGTCAGCATTACTTTTATAACAATGCCAGATAAAGAGAGTATGAAAAAATAAAATGTAGGCCAATACACTGATTAACATGGATGCAAATATCCTCAACAAAATATTAGCAGACTGATTCCACAGCACATTAAAAAGTCCATGCACCATGATCAAATGGGATTTATTCCAGTACCACATTGAATTATTTGCAGGGATGATTCTTCATCTGCAAATAATTCAATGTGGTATACCACATTGACAAAAGGAAGGACACATAGTAAATGATCATTTTAGTAGATGGCAAAAATGCATTTTACAACATTCTTTTCATGAGAAAAACATCCTCTCATGAGAATTCTTAGCAAATTAGGTATAGAAAGAATATACCTCAATAAAATAAAGACCATATAAGACAAGTCCAGGCCACCAGTGTGGCTCAGTGATTGAGCATTGAACTATGAACCAGAAGGTCATGGTTTGATTCCTGGTCAGGGCACATGCCTGGGTTGCAGTCTTGGTCCCCAGAAGGGAGTGTGCAGGAGGCAGTTGATCAATTTTTCTCTCTAATCTTTGATGTTTCTCTCTCTCTCTCTCTTTCTCTCTCTTTCTCCTTTCCTCTCTGAAATCAATGAAAAAAATATTTAAAATATATTTTAACATATGTTCATTTTATATTTTTATTATATTGCTATTTTGTCTCTTTTAAATTTTCTTTTAATGGCAATGATATTCCCTTCTTAATTTTGTCTTCTGGGAAGCTCCAGAACAACTTTATGATTCACCATATATACCACTCTAGTCTTGACTTCATTGGGTTAATCTGCCGTATTTTTCCTGAAGTTAAACCCCTTTACCTATGTCATCATGGGACATTCTATATTTGCATTAGTGACCCAGTCTGGACACTGCACTACAATTAGTCTGACCAATATAAATTATTTTGCATTACTTCTTATCAACCTTGCATTTATCTCCTCTGTTATGATTGTCTTGAGAATTAGAAGCATGTCTTATTTTTGTTCATTTATTGACTTGTCTTCTTCTTAGTGATTGAAATAGTAACTATTTTAATGGCCAAACTTTTTAGAAAACGTTCACTGAAAGTAATGGGAATAAGAGGATATACATATTTTAAAGCCATTTTTAAGGCAACAGTAAGAAAATATCTCACAGCCATGGAAGCCTGAAAAAGTGAGTTTATTTTTTCTTTAGGAGATGTAACTTTTCATGTAACAAATCAATTGAGTAATACTTCACACAGATGTATCACATATCCCAGAGAACAATTCAATACCAATGTCTATTTTACAGCACTGAATCCTGAAACTTAAAGAAGTTTCATGACACGCCCTAACTCACCCAGCAGGCATATTGCAAATCTGGCAACGTAATTCACTTTGAAATTAAAATGTTTAAAAATGTCTATCTCTGAACAATCAGATTGAACCCTTTTCAAGGATGAGAGAACTACCCATCTGTGGGGAATACTGAAGAGTACAATGGTGATGAAATCTTGACAACAATATGACACATGAAAGGAAATTCCCGCTATGATGGGAGAGGTGAAAGCCACATCTGTTATTAACATTAAACAGGAATAAGGCTACACAATAAAAAGTGGTCTAAGGACATGCAAACCAAATTGCCATTTTGATTTTTTCCTTTTTTTTAAAAAAATCTATCATACTTTTATATTAAAAGGTTAACAGTTATTGAACACAGATCTAATATGCATGAGAATATTAGCAATTTTACAGATATAGAGTTCTGAATAAAACAGCTGGTAACAGTCAATGCATTCTAGTTCATTTTTTCATAACTAAAAAATGTGATGATATATTCATATTATTTCTAGAATTATAGAGCTTAGATGTTTATAAAATCCACATTTTTATAATTTTTCTATTAGATTTCTCCCCATTTTTGTGTGTACCGTATGGTTTTAAACAGTGGTGACTAGACAGAATATATGGCCTTTGCCCATTCGCTGCAGTTGTAAATTGGATAGTCAATGATACAACACTCAGCTGGGAAAATATATTATACCCCCCAGCACGCTCTCTTTTCTTTTGGAGATTCACTTTCAAATCTAATTCAGTCTGGGACATTTCAATGGCTTTTAGAAGTTTGCAATTTCCTGGGAATATTTGTTACTAAGATTATATAGATCACATATAGGGGAAATCTCCTGGCCCCATCCTTTTGTTTGAAACTGCCTATGAATTTGCATCTTCTCTGGAGCAATTCTTTAATATAGTTACTCTTTCTTTCCCTCGATGCCCTGCATGTTTCATGTATCATGTAGACAGAATCATTTTAGTCACCTGTCTGAGGGAGACACATTTTCACATTAAAAAATCTACTGACTCTAATTTGCATGAATATTGAGTCCAACTACCACTGATTACTGACTTATCATGCATGGAATGAGAATGATGATGAGGATGCAGTGCTTAACAACACAGAAATTGTTAGCAAGTGTTAATCAAATAATCACCAGGAAAATTACTAATTTTGTTTTTTCTTTCATATTTGGCCATCATCCATATCCTACATACTATGCTAGTGATTGGATTGCATTGCATATATGATATTTTTATTCCCTGATTGAGTTGTGGCTTTTCTGTAAAAGGATGGAAGTAAAAGATGGGGATGATGATGACTTTCTTACTTCTTCAGCTTTTTAGTAGATAGGATCTCTTTCATATTGAGCAGATTTATCCAAGATTAAAGGAGATTTGGATTTCCATTGTAGAATTTAGAAGTGATTCCCACAGTTAAACTTCAATCAGTGGAGAAACTTTGATCTGTGTGTACCTGAGATGTTCAATGAAGACCAGGATTTCTGCTGGAGAATATGGAAACCCTCAAAAGACAATATGATACACAAAGGAAGAAAGCATATTCTATTAAAAAACTAAGGAATGGATGAGGGATAAACTACTGACAATTTAATTTTCTAACTTGTTGCTGTTCCTTAAAATTGACTATCACACTGTTATCTCAGCCATCTATTTGTCTTTTTGGGTGTTTATTGTGGAACATAAGAGAGGTATGTGCATTGTGACAACAATATAATTCAGTGGATCCCTTAATAAAATTCAGAATAGTTAAAATGGAATTAAGCCCATGTAATATATTGAAATGAATGCAGTTTGACACCACATAGATTTTTATTTAAATTGCTGCTGCTTTGCCAGTTTCTCACGAGGTGGATAAGGAGCAAAATCAATTCATTGTTTTTTAGTCTTCATCCAAGGATATGTTTGGGGAGAGGGAGAGAGCAAGAGAAAAAAAAAAAAAAACCAGAAAACAAAACACAACAACATCAACATGAGAGAGAAACATCAATTGGTTGCCTCCTGTATGCACCCCAACTGGGGATCGAGCCTGCAACATAAGTATGTGCCCTGATCCGGGATCAAACCCACAAACATTTGGTGATGGATAACACTCCAACTAACTGAGCCACCCAGCCAGGACTCAATTAATATTTCTAATTCCTAAATTGTCATCTCTAAAATAAAAATAATAATGCCTCTATCACTGATTTGTGGGAGAATTTATGATGTAAAATATGTAAAGTTCCTAACACATAGCAGGCGCTTAGTAAACAGTAGGTATTACAGTGGGAGTGATAGTAATATGTCTAGGTCCAAAACAACACAAGGCATATGTGACAAAAATTATGTAAACATTAATTCCAGTGACTAGACATGCCCTCAGAAAATTATGACCGGGATTAAAGCTGGATTAGGATTAAAGGTAAAATTCTTAACTGATAGAAGTTGATATTCCCATTATCTACCCTGCAGTTTGAAAGACAGAAGATAGAATGGAGCAGATACCTTCATCTATGAACCTAGTTATACACTCCGTGTCATAGAAATATTTCTGTAGTGTTGACAAGTATATCTAGCTATCATAACATGAAAGACACATACTATATATATACATATATATATATACACATACATATATATATATACATATATATATATATATATATATATATACACACATATATATATATATATATACATATATATATATATATATACTAAAGGACCAGTGCATGAAATTTGTGCACGGGGGGCTGTGTCCCTCAGCCCAGCCTGCACCCTCTCCAATCTGGGACCCCTTGAGGGATGTCCGACTGCCCGTTTAGGCCCAATCCTACTGGTAGGATCGGGCCTAAACGGGCAGTCGGACATCCCTCTCACAATCCAGAACTGCTGGCTCCCAACTGCTCACCTGTCTGCCTTCCTGATTGCCCCTAACCGCTTCTGCCTGCCAGCCTAATCACCCCCTAACCACTCCCCTGCCAGCCTGATTGATGCCTAACTGCTCCCTGCCAGCCTGTTTGCCCCTAACTGCCCTCCCCTGCAGGCCTGGTCACCCCTAACAGCCCTCCCCTGCAGGCCTGGTCCCCCCCGCAACTGCTCTCCCCTGCAGGCTTGGGTCCCCCAAAACTGTCCTTCCCTGCAGGCCCAGTTACCCCCAACTTTCCTCCTCTGCTGGCCTGGTCACCCCTAACTGCCCTCCCCTGCAGGCTTGATCACCCCCAACTGCCCTCCCCTGCTGGCCTGATTGCCCACAACTGCCCTCCCTTGCAGACCTGGTCCCTCTCAACTGCTCTCCCCTGCTGGCCATCTTGTGGTGGCCATTTTGTGTCCACATGGGGGCAGTCATCTTTGACCACATGGGGACAGCCATCTTGTGTGTTGGAGTGACGGTCAACTTGCATATTATTCTTTTAATAGATAGGATTAGATAGGATAGAGGCCTGGTGCACGGGTAGGGGCTGGCTAGTTTGCCCTGAAGGGTGTCCCAGATCAGGGTGGGGGTTCCCTTGGGGTGTGGGGAAGCCTGTGCAAGGGGCCTGTGGTGGTTTGTAGGCTGGCCACACCCCCTGGCAACCCAAGCGGAGGCCCTGGTATCTGGGATTTATTTATCTCCTATAATTGAAACTTTGTAGACTTGAGCAGAGCCAAGCCTCCTGCTTGCTCCATGGCCGCAGCCATTTTTGTTGGGATTTATTTATCTTCTATAATTGAAACTTTGTAGCCTTAAGCGGAGGCCAAGGCAGGCCAGGGCAGGCAGAAAGCTTGGTTTCCTCCATTGCCGGGGAAACCCAAACCTCCTGCTCTCTCCGTGGCCACAGCCATCTTGTTTGGGCTAATTTGGATATTTGCTCCTGATTGGCTGGTGGGTGTGGCTTGTGGGTATAGTGGAGGTACGGTCAATTTGCATATTACTCTTTTATTAGATAGGAGATATATATATATATATATATATATAAATAAACTTTTTGGCCATGGACATAATTTTAAAAATCATATTTTGATTCTATATTCAATAAACAATCTTCTAATTATAAGTTGGTATTCTATGTATTTTGCCTAACAAGAGAGAATATGCTTTTCAGTAAGAGTACACCTGCCCAGATCCATAATTGTTATTAGTTATTGAACTAGCCTCATGTATGAATCAACCACTATAAATGTGGTTCCACAGACCAGATTTTTTGAGTCTGATCATTCTAAATTACTGAAAATCCAAGAATCTGGAGCTGGAAACCTGGGTACTATACTAGGACCATTAATTTTTAGCCAAGGCCATGTGATTCTGTTGGTTCCATTAGAACACCGATTGCTTCTGCTTGTAAGGCACATTAATCTCTTACTAATACCTAGTCTTTTGGAAAATATAAAATCTTTTGAAGACTTATTTTTCAGATGCTCATGCAATATAGTTATATTTTCAGCTTACATTGATTTAAAAACAATAATGAAAAAGTAATTAAGAATTCAAATACAGTACTAAATAACAACTGTGATAATCAGGCTATTAAGAAATAGTTTTCTTTCTCTTCCTTCTTAACATCCAATAGGGCACTTCACTGTTTTTGACAAACATTAAGCCGAACAATGTGACTTACTTTATCCAATAAAGTGTGACTTTAAGCAACATGTTTTACTTCTGGGCAGAAGCTTTAAGAACATGTATGTAAATTGCCACATTCCTTTACCTGCGTTGAGGATTATGAAATCATGTGTTAATGTGGAGCTACCATCACTGTAGGCTCTTGAATTATTGCAATGAGTCTCTAGACTTTCCTCCTTCTGCTAATACTCATTGGTTATATAAAATGAACAAGCCGTTTGAATTAAACCACTGATATCTGAGGTTACTTGTTTCTATAACATAAATCATGTGACAATTAACTGCACACTTTTGAGAAAGGCATTTTATAAGTTAATACATCATATTGTTCTAGAAATATTAAATGATTTATCACCATATAAATTCTTAGATCCTTTGCTATTATTCTTCTGAAGTATTGGGAGTCCACAGATGATATGATAAATTGCTACTTGTGTCACTGAATACCCCAGAACATATATGTTAATATTATGAAATCTCAAATAATGAAAATATATATCCCTATACATAAAATTCAAGTATTTTGAGGGATGTGTTCTCTCTGATGTAGAGAAAAATTAAACCTTACTTTTTAGATAGATTCTCAACAAATAGACATTCCTAGGCTTATCCCTAATTCTTGTTTATCTAAGTGTAAAGACAATTATCCAGTTTTTGCATTACACTTTATGCTTTTATACATTATTCCAGTTGTTTATGTTTACATGTGATTAATTATAATTACATAAATATGTTATGTTTAAACACACACACATGCGCCACAGGGATAAAACAATATAGGATAGATAGATCGATGGGCTTATTACTTCTGTATGTATATCTTCATAGAGCTTGAAACTGAGGTTGACAGCGTAACCTAGTTAGTTAGCTTAGGAGCTTGTAGGAGAGAAACATCAGCTATTGAGCTGTCCCCCAGTGTGGTACATGGCAGTGAAGCTTCTGAGAAGATGATTGCCTTTCACTAAAGACAATACCTATAGATTCAAAGAGACTGAGGACCGTTACTCATTTTCAAGTTAATATATAGCACAAAGCACATTTCACTATCGTGTGCTTCTTAATGGGAAGATAAACTTGTCAAGAATTGCAAAGAACTAGCAGAAAACAAGTAAAATAAAATGTTAACTATTTTCTTCATGAATGATATGTTAATGTATTAATACATGCATAAATAATAATCACACAATAAACTTTAATATTGACCAAAGAGAAAGCTAAAGATGAGTTTTTATAGGCAGGAAAACAAAAATGTATTTTAGGTTGTCTAACTAAATAAGAACACATGCTTTAATATAAAATTTGATTTTGCTAGCAATTTGAAACAAGTTGCAATGTTGTCGTTTTTATTTGTACCACATAAATTTTGTCTTTCTATTTTCAGTAAAATATATTAACTAATCTATTAGCTAAATACTCTGTAATAGATTGTTCAGTTTTGTATGTAATATATATCTATACAGAAATTATCTATATACTTGTGTATATAAATTAAAGCAATTCATTTTAACTTCTGTACAGGAAAAAGAATGAGAATAAAAAAGTAGAACCTTGCTAGGTTTGGTAGTCATCATGTAAAAAGGCTTAAATATGTGTAATGCATTTCCTTCTTAATCAAAGAAATATGTGAATGTATTAATGGAGTATTCCTAACAATGAAGGCTTTTTTTTTAAATCAATGGAATCATAGTAGGCCATTGGAGCAACAGCCATAAAGCCTCTTAATTTAAATTATTCAGGATATAAGGAGTAAACTTAGAGAACCACATGAGTGAAATATAAGATCTGGACTTCCTGAATGATTCACTTAGGGCAATAACAGGCTATCAATAAAAAGCTATGAACTCTCTCAGCCATATGTAAAAAATAAATAAATAAAATGCTGCACATACAGCTAAATCTCATGTTGCAAATTCTTTTTATATCCACGTTTAAATATTAAGTTCTAAAAAGAATACCCAAGAGAATTGTGGACAACGGCTGGTGAAGTAGGGACAAAGAAATGCATGGAATGCCTGCAAAGAGCTTATTTTATTAAGCTCTGAAATAACTAAAAATGGCTAGAGAATAGTTAGAGTACTCTAATTTCTGGGCTGAAAGCCTGTTCCGCAAGAGCAATCTGTGTGCATTTGTTTATGCTTCTAAAATGCTAAAATTCCTGACTCAAAGCTTATACAATGAATCTCATTCTGGAAACTGTTCAGGCAACTATAAGAATCAAGTATTGTGAAGAGAATACTAAGATGAATGAGAAATTATATCCAAGGCATCTGGTGTCAGCGTTGCTCGGACTGGTCACAAAGGCATGAGCAAGTCAGGCAAGCATTCTCAATTCCAATGGAACATCATACAAGTAGGGTGCTTTTTTTGCCAAGAAAAAGTAATGTACTACATTTTTAAGCAGCAAATAAAGATAATTTTATAGATGACATGATGCAAAAACATCTGTTCCCTCTGGCTTTCATATCTTCTGCACATTCCGTTTTAAGCAGGGGTATCATAGATGGCGTATCACGTAGTTATTGGCACACGGGTGCCAAGTAAACACCACCACCAAAGCCTCAGTGACGTACAAACATATATACGCTTTTGTACCTCACAAATCTGGGGACCAGCTATAGGATGGTGCTCTAGGCGGGGCTGGGAGGGCCTGGCTCTGCTCCATGTGTTTCTCATTCTCCTAGGACCTCTGGACCAGCCTGCATATTTGCTTCTCACCTGCATAGCAGAGGTGCAAAAGGGCAGGTCTAGCATTGCCAGTGTTTCTCAAGCAGGCAGAATCTGTGTACTATTCCATTAGTAATTTACATGGCAAAGGCAAAGCCAAAAGCCTCTGTAAAATAGCACATGAAGACCTGATGACATTAAGGGAGCAAGCTATGCTTCTATTGAAACAAGCAACTTTTTCTGACAGTGGTTAACACTGAGAGCAGAGATCAAAAATAAAATGGGAAGCACGACATCAAAGTAGTCAAGGGCTGAAACAAGATAAAGAAACAGATTGCAAAGCAAAATACATATAAAAGAAGAGGTTAAAGAGGCAACAGCAGACTAGCCTGTGTACACAGTTGGTTGATTGTATGGATTTTCGCATTTACTCTGAGGTGAAAAGTTACTGGAAGTTTCTAGACAAAAGAATGACAGGATCCAACTGCACTTTCAAAGGATCACTGTGGATATCGTTTTGAGAATAGAATTTAGAGGGACTATCTGGAAGCAAGGTAGGAAACCAATACATTATTCTGATGAAAAGAAATGGTGGGGGAGGTGACTACTGTTGGTTGGGTGTATTCAGTCATTCATTCTGTCTACAAATATTTATTGACCACCTACTATGTGCTAGGCACTTCATGTAGCTTTAGCTAGTAAATATGTTTTAAAGATGTGCTCTGTAGAATTTGCTAATGGCTATATACAAAAGTCATTTTTCATTAAAACAAAAATAAGAACCCCCAATATTTAGGAGAGGGAAAGGAACCTCCAGATTTGGTGAAGCAACATTTCAAGCTGTTTGAATGTATTCAGTGGTCTGATCAGTGACCTCACCAACCCTGGAGACTCCTGTGTCTCTTTTAAATCTTGGGTTCCGTGTTTTGTTTTAAGAGGGGAAGACTTTCCCTAACAGAAAAAGAAAAAAAAAGAATAGTAATGGCATAGGTATTATATTGAATCTATAATTTTTAAAGCTAATATTAAAATGTAAATAGTGAGCAAAAGAAGAGAAATGAGTGTTACAACACTGCATTAATACCCTAGCTGGTTTGGCTCAGTGGATAGAGTGTGGCCTGAGGATTGAAGGGTCTCGGGTTAGATTCCGGTCAAGGGCACATAACTCAGTTGCAGGCTGGATCTCAGGCCCTGCTCAGATCAATGTGTCTCTTTCACATCAATATTTCTCTCTGTCTCTCCCCCTCCCTTCCACTCTTTCTAAAAATCAATGGAGAAATAATCTTGGGTGAGGATTAACAAAACAAAATAGAACAAAAACCCTGCATTAACTATTCTATGCATTTAACTCAAGTTTAAAGCTCCATTTGCTCCCTATTGCATGTAAGACAGCAGAAAAGCAGCGAAGTGCTGACAGCTAAAAAAGAACACAGGGCATGTTTCACAATCGAACACATCCCTCCAAATGACCCGTGAGAAATAGAAATGGACCATGTACTGAGTATGTTAAGGCAAAAGCCTCAGCGAAGGTTTAATGTAGGATGTGTGGCAGGAAAAGAGTTGAGTAGAAATTGAAACCAGCTCTTTGAGGTGGTAGCTTTTGAGCCTGTCCAATACATTCCTCCCTTGTGTTACATGGTACACATGAGGAGGTCATTTCCAAAGGTTGACAAGCCTAGTGATAATAAGTGGAGATGAGCTGGAACTGAAATCTGTGACATGTCTTCCGGCACACAGTGCCAAAACACACATGGAGAACCCAACCTGCGTAGCTGAAGGGAACTGATCTCACGTACGGAATTATATTTGCTCTTCCAGCTCTCTACATCCTGTTAATAACTCTTAAGTCATGGAGGTTTATTTTTTTTATTAAGAATATCTCTGCCTTCATCTGATCATTTCCACTTAACACATTGACGACACATATCTTAAAAATTGTTGTCCAAAAATACTAGCAGTATTGTTTTATTTTTTGAGGAGGAAACTGCTTGAACTGAGTACTGGTGAGATTATTTTCTTATGGATTATATTAGACAATAATTCTATTCTTGGTTGATATCGTTTAGAAACACAAGAAAATATATGTACATTTGTATTGTGGAATTAAGTTAGGTTTTATGAAAATTCCTTTTAAGACAGAGGAAAATGTAAAGAAAACACATTGGAATACAGTTATTCTGAAGTATAGTGACTTTGCCGTTCTCTTAGAAGCTCTAAAATATACTTTAAATATAGCTGATCAGAAGAATTTTTAATATTTATTGACTACTCAAATAACTATTTACAGTAAGTAGTTCAGAAATGTGAAAGCTCTGTGTTATAGAATATACTTATTGGAAACAGTTTGTTTTTAGGAATCGAGTTTACTAGTATAGCTGGTAAATTTAAGCTAAAGTTTTCAATTGTTTTTACAATTAATATCTTAAATTTATTATCTCATTCCATTTTCATAGCAGAAAGAGAGATTTTTATATTTCTTGTATTTAATATTCAAGACAAAAAGGAAAATAAAGTTTGTGACTTGTCAAAACCACCTGAATCACAGCAAGAATGTTTGTTATTTTTATGATGTCATACTGTGTGCAAAAATTAGATCAGAGATTTAAATTTGTTTGGTATGATTAGAAACAAGCTCAATAATTTTTTAAATATTTTTTCATATTGGAACTTTAATTTTTCAAATCTGATCTGAGCCCTGCAGTCCTCCAATGTAATATACAAATTATAAAGATCAGAACCTGTTGTGAGATATTTTAAAGTATCATATAGTTTCTGTTTCCTGCAAGATCAAGAATTGTATGTTAAGTAAAATCAGCCCATGTGCAGCATTCTTAACACACCAGATTTTTCTCAGTTTCTAAAACAAAAGTTGTCATCCATAAACAAAAGCATGTGATGTGTCCTCAAACAGCTCATTCAATGTTCTAATTACAATTCTACTCACTTAGCTTATATTCAGTTCAATAAACATTTGAGTGACTTTTATGTCAGGAATCAGAAACACTTTCACTAAACTTAGAGTCTAGTGAGGAAGACTGACAACAAAATAGAGAATTACAATCATGAAAAGTGCTAAATTAGAGGTTTACAGAGGTAGCTAACTCTAGGTTAGAACTCAAAGAATGGGCAATCAGTTTCTGGTTTATCCAGTAGACTCTTAAATATGGACTATCAATGAGAAGAAAAGGGAACTAACTTATGTTCAGTTATCCATCTCCAGGATCACATAATATCAGAAAAAATCTGAATTTTGTTCACATAAATGTGACAATTTTTAAAAACCATAAACTGACATATCTAATTTTGTGACTATATTTTTCTGGATAAATATATTAAAGATGAATACATTTTATAATAACTCCTCACAAAAGAGGTTGCTTTGAAAGTAAAGAAATATATATGTATATGACTGAAGATGGACAGTCTAGAAATAGAAAAGTTTGTTTTTTATAGTTTTAACCAGTCATAGTTATTTCAACCAGAAATTCTTATGGTCTTTTTAAGGAATAATAAAAAAACCAGAAGCCAATGCAAATACTTTATACATTTATTGATGTTCAAGTTTGCACTCTTCTTCAATATGTAAAAATGGCAGATAAATGATATTGCTTAGGTTCTTTTAAACATTTCTGCATAAAATGGAATAGATTACCTCAAACACAATTCAAAACAAAAAAAATGTGTTTTATTAAGAACATCTATATATATATAAAAGCCTAATCAACCATTATGACCAAACAACTGGAACGATCAGTCAACCAGTCGCTATGATGCTCACTGACCACCAGGGGGCAGACGCTCAACACAGGAGCTTTTCCCTGGTGGTCAGTGCGCTCCCACAGCCAACCTCCTGCAACTGGCCAACCTACCCCAACCCCTCCCTCAGGCTGGCCAACCTCCTGCGGTCTCTACCCCTGGCCGCAGGCCCCCATCGGCCTGGCCCCGATCGGCCCAGCCTCCATCTGCCCTGATCACTGGCCAGGCCTAGGGACCCCACCTGTGCATGAGTTTAGAGGCTCTGGGCCTCTAGTGGAAAAATAAAGTCCTATGCAATAATAAAGAGAGTAAATTTTGTTTATGGATGACAACTTTTGTTTTGTTCTTTTATTACTGTTTCATGAATGAAATCTTTGGAGTATTCCCTTATCAAATATGGACTATGATGTTTGAGGTTACAATAAAGTTTTTATTTCTTTTTTTCCTAATCCTCACCCAAGGATATATTTATTGATGTTAGCATGCAAGGGAGTGAGAGAGAGAGAAGGAGAGAAGCATCGATCAGTTGCCTCTTGTATGCACCCCAACCAGGGACAAAGACCTAGATATATGTCCTGAACAGAAATTAAACCCTCAACCTATCAGTGTATGGGATGCCAGTCCAGCCAACTGAGCCTCCCTAGCCAGGGCAAAGTTAAAATAAAGTTTTTCAAAAAATGAGCTAGAATATCCTCTCTTTACTTCATTAAATATATCCCTTTCCTCATCATAATAATTTAAGGAATATTTAATGTCAACATACATTTATTCTCTTCTCATATTTATATTTTTTTAGAATTATTTTTAAATGCTTAAGTAATGGTGAACACACAAAAAAACATAATTCAAAAGTGAGCTAAAGACATTATTATTTTAGACATGTAGTCCTTGATTCCTCATTGTTTCAGAATCTTCCAAACTATGTGACTAATATGGTTTGAGTTTAAGTTTCTCAGTAGTACTGCACTTAATAACAAGACCACTTATGATATTGTAGTTAACTACACCCCTTTCATTTATATTACGTTTGATTTTTATTAGTTGGTAAAATTATTTTTTCAAGAAATGTAGATTAGTCAAATATACTTTAAAAATGTAGCACTTTTATGGAAATATATGATTGCATTCCTTTATTTTCCTAATTCAACTCTTCAGTGCATTAACTTACAGTTTTTTAGTCATTATTAATGGTCAGTTTCTCTGGGAAATAATAGGAAATATGGCAACAATCCATATTTTATCAATTTAGAAATATTCATCCCAATAGTGGGATGAATATTTCTAAATTGTCAGATTTAATAGCACCTTAGTACATATCAAATACTTGCCATTAATATTTAAAAACCATTTTTCTTGGCAAGTTGCTGAGATATTAACATATTTTATTGAAAACTATAATATTATCAACTGTAAAGTACATTATAATTTGATATACTATTAAGAGCCTAGCCAGTGTTGCTCAGTGGTTGAGCATTGACCTATGAACCAGGAAATCAAGGTTCTATTCCAGGACAGGGCACATGCCCAGGTTGCAGGCTAGATCTCCAGTGTGGGATGTGCAGGAGGCAGCCGATCAATGATTCTCTCTCATCATTGATGTTTCTTTCTCTCTCTTCCTTTCCCTTCCTCTCTCTGAAATCATTTAAAAAAACACTTTTTTTTAAAAGAAAGAATAAGCCCTAACTGGTTTGGCTCAGTGGACAGACCATAGGCCTGTAAACTGATGGGTCCCGGGTTTGATTCCGGTCGAAGGCACATGCTTGGGTTGCAGTCTTGATCCTCAGTAGGGGACGTGCAGGAGGCAGCCAATCAATAATTCTCTTCTATCATTGATGTTTCTATCTTTCTCTTCCTCTCTGAAATCAATAAAAATATATTTAAAAAAAAAAGAAGGAATAAGATGTTGTCAATTAAATCATAATGAAAGTTCGAACATAAATGTAGACTGCATCTTGATTTCAAAATTTGCAAAAATTAAAACAAAAAAGGTAAATTCTGGATTTGATGAAATATAGTAATATTCAAAGTAACAATAATTCCTTAAATATTATGGCAGAGATTGGTTAAATTCTTCTTCCTGGTCTTCATTTCAATTGTTTATGATCATTTGTTTACTCAATATGACATGTTCATAAAACTCTTCTTTTGTTGAGTACAAAATCAATATCTTACAAGACACCTTGGCTACAGTGATCAGTTTGCTGCCTTAAAGAAAAATAAAGAAAATCTTTTTAAATAATAGGGGCAGCTTTTAAAATGTATTACAACAGCCTTCTTCCCACTACAGCAGAGATAGGACAGGCCTTCCCAAATAATTTAGTCATCAATTTAGTTCAGTTTGAAATGCAGGCATGAGTCTTGCTTTAGGATCGTTCACTGTAAGAACCCATAGGATTGTGAATAGGAGCAAAGATGTCAATAGTGAAGTCTTTGGAGCATGTAAACACTAAAACTTTGAACGGTACAGAAAGAAAGTAAGAAGTCTCTGCAATTAGTACTTCAAACAATATGATGTGACACTGCATATATCTATGTTGTATATTGATCATATCAGTCAGCATATATTAAGTTATGTTACAATAATAAACAACCCCTAAGTTTTTAAGGCTCAAAACCACAAAAATTGATTTTCTGGCTCACACCATGACTCTCTCCCCCTTGATTGGCAGGATATTCGGTTTTGTACTGTCATTGTCCTGCCCAGCAAAAAGCCACTTATTAGACTAATGGCAGACGGAGTCTGTGGCAAAAGAGAATGTAGCGAAGCAAGCCCTTAAAACTTAACTTGAAAGTGACACACATCATTTTTAATCATATTTCATCAGCTAGAACCAGTTACAGATCCCTACTCAACCACAGGGTACCAAGATCCTACTGCATGTCTGAAAGGTGCAGACATGGAAATATTTACTTTGTAGCATTAATAACTACCATCTGGACCAACATAGCTCATAAATGTGATGAATGGATAATGCCCAAACAGACTACAAATGAGGATGATCTAGACAAGAATGGGGGCAGGGATTTTTTTTTTTTTTTTTTTTTTGCTTTACATTGCTAGTGTTTCCACCAATTCTTTCATGTTGAGTACAGTTATTAGATTAATAGCACAAATCATGTGTTTAAGGCTATATATAAATGATTGACAATACAAACACATACATAAACATGTACATGCATAAAGGACATGGCTTTAGCTACTTCCATCTAATCCTTTTTGTTTTTAGTGAGGAAGCTCCCCCCCAAAAAATTTCTTCTATTGTTGAATTCAGTTGTCTGGATACTATACAGTCCCTGGGCAGTTGCAGGCAAGGTGCTGAATTCCAAAGTGAATAAATTATGATAATTGAATAATGCATGTGCAATATCTGTGATGATTCTGTGTGAATTCCATTTACAAAGTGCAAAATATACTAATGTTAAATGCATTGGCAATTATATTCAAATGCTGATTACGGTATAGTGTGATGTTTAAGAATATTAATTCTGGAGTAAGTCTCCCTAAGGTCAAATTTAAGTTCCATTATTTATTAGCTATATGATATAAGAAAAGTTGCTTAACTTTTCTCAGGTTAAGGATTATAATCATACCAACCTCACTGGGTTGCTGTGAAGATTAAACAAACTAAGCCACACAAAGTGTTTAGCTCAGTACTGGCACTAAAAGGTGGTGATACCAACAAGATCCACAAGGATAATCAAAGTCTGAAAAATGTTAACTTTTCCAGATGATATCTCTACTTATCTGCAATTTCACCTTGTTGAGTACTGATTGCCCTTATTCTACAAAAAGAAGCAAAGGGGGAGTGCAGAGACCCTATTGAAAAGCCACATACAGGAGCATAACACTGCTTGCTTCTAAATGGCATGACTTTTTTTCATAGCCCTTTCCTCTTTTTGAGTAAAGTTCCCCATCCTTTCTTGAAAATTCAGAAATCACCCTTGAATTGATCCATTTGAAATCACCATTGAATTGACCTTTTTTCCCTTATAGCAACCATGTCTTCCCAGAGAGTATCTCGATTTTCCTGGAGTTTGGGCTGAATGGTTAACAGCTTGGCTTTCACAAACTATCTCAGTGTTATCAGAGAATTGTGTGAATGGCCTTTCTCCATTCCTAGTGAGAGCAGTGTTCTTGGGGTGCTCCTGGAGGTCCCCACCAGAGGATGAGATGTGATAGAAAGCTTTATTTGCGTGGAGTTACATCCCTCAGGTTGCCAAGTCCCATTTCCCTTAAACCAGACCTGGAAAAGGTGCAGCTGGGGGGATTCAGCAGGGCTAGAAGCAGTCAGAGTCCAGAGCTTCCATTCCATGGTGGAGCTGAGTCCGGCTAGTTCCTGTTCATCAGTCCATTGTGTGTGGTCCACCTGGCCTTGAGCCATGTGGGCAATTGCAGGAGCATGCGAGCACTTCCCCCTGCAACAGGAGTCCCAAGAGAGAAGAGAGAAAGAGAGAGAGGAAGGAACTCCTTTGTTTGTATAATATTTGGCCTTCTCTTTGTTCCTTCCCATTCATTAATAACTGGGTTAAATGCAATGATGTCACTAGCACTTCTCACAAATATTTTGTTTTCTTTCATTCTGAATAGTTTACCTGCATGTTCCAGAAAAGAACTTAACACAGAGAAAGGCTTGTGGTATGGTAGCAGATTCTGAAATGGCTGCAGAATTCTCTCTGAAGTTTCATTCATGGATCACCACATGAATTCATTCTGAGCAAGTAAGAGCTACAGTGATTCACATTAGTATCAGCATGTGAAAAAAAATAGGGCATTTCTCTACCTCCATCAGTTACTCACACTGAAATCCACTGGTTCCTGGGCTCTGAAGAGAGCAAGACTTAACTGCATCTTTTTGGTAATCGGGAACTCCCTCCTGGCGTCTCACCACTTGTGGACTTGCTATAAGTTGAACTTGCTTACTTTAAGCAGAGCAGCACTTCTACTCATCCGTTTTTCCTTGTAACCTTCACTGTTCACACCTCCACCCACATGGCTTCAGTACTTCCTTCTGAAATCTCCAGCTTCCTTGCCTCAGCGCACTCCCATCCTCACAGCGGATGACCCCGTCTTGTACTCTTCTGAGAACAGTTCAACTTGCTCATTTAGATCTTTCCTAGATGTGAGATGTGCTTTTCAAACTACAGTCTGGTACAGAACATAGTTGTTATTATTTGTTGATAAACTTCACCTGGAACTATGATAGTACTTTCACGTGTTTCATTTTTGCTTTTATTCCGTAAAGAAAACTAGGAATTTCTGTGCCAGAAAACAAGGCATGTAATGACTTCACATTCTTCGGAAGACAGTATAATTTGAGATGAAAGAGGAAATGAATACAAGCAAATCTGCCCATAAACCATATTATCTTGAAAAACACATGTATCATATTAAAGCACCATCTTCAGAGATGATTTAGGAATAAATAACTTTTGCATAAAAATTATTTCAGGTTTACTCTATACCTTTAGATTTTCATTCAAAATGCTGACTAGGAAGCCCCTCTGAATGATGTAGCAATGTGGGAAACACTTCAATTTAACTTAGTGTACTTTCTATAATCTCTGATTTTGAGCAGTTATACTTAAAATTAATGAAATTACATAAATTACATGGTAGTGGTGATTTGGAATCTTGAAAATTAGATTCTGTTACTGGTTGTGATTGATGTGTCTCAATATCCCTTTTAGTGAAATGTTGTTTAAAAGGTGTTTTTTGATCCTCTATTTCAATGTTTAAATTAAATTCATTAACAGCTGTCAAACCCCAAGGAAAAATGTCAACACTAATCAAAACAACATCTGAAGGTGTCATCTTTCCTTCATTTATCTCCTGTCCCCAGAAGGTACAAAGCCATCAAGTAAAAAACTCCAGGTAATGATGGCTTTTGTCATTCATTAAATGTGATTAGAATGCAGTTGCACAGGCATGAATATTGTTTCAAGCTTCCAATGCCACTTGCCTTTATTTTTGAAATAAAAGAATACATATTACAAGCCTTACTTTTACTGTAGGTCTGCACATGACAGTTTACATGGTTTGCTTCCGCCCACAGAGATACTGTAATTATTTGATTCATTGCATCTGTCACACTGGGCACATTCCATTGTTATCTAAGACTCCTCTGCAGCCTTTTCCAATAAAAGACTAGGGAGTTTAAATAATTGATGATTTTTATTCCACATTTTTCAGCTTATAAAATGAGGGAAAAGTTAGTAATGGTGATAAATACCTTTGTATATAAATTTATCCATCTGTGAGAAGGAGGGTTTTGCTAACATAAAAGCTTTATTAGAGAACTTTTTCCCATTTGAATTATTCATGTTATTGGAATGTCTAGGTGGCATACTATATAATTATAATGAGGTTATGTATTTATTTTTCTAAGATACTTCCAGCAGAAAAGGATATCAATCACAAGCAAAGAACTGTTTTAAGTATCATTTCCTAGATTAATCTTTTTCCTCTTTTTTGAAATGGAGAATAATACTGTGTGTGTATGTACTATGTATGTGTCTGTATATATATAATTGTACACATAAATTATATGTTGTAAAATTATATACACAATTAAATGAATTTGGCAATAATGGAAAGATGAGAGAAGACTAAAATGTGTTTATTTATTAAGATGTAATTAATATACTCAGTCTCTATAATGATAGCATATTTTCTAAATTTCAAAGGAAGAAGAAATATTTGAGATCATTTTGTTTATTATCCTTGTCTTGCACATGATTATACTGGGTCCTTAAAATGTTAAAACATTTGCTTCAAATTCATCAACTAATTTTAACAGAGTCAACAATAAAATTCAGACATTCTCTCATGTAGTCAAATATTATTCCCAATCAACTCTTTTATTACAATGTTTATTTCTATTATCATTATTTTTAGTGGAAGTAGTCAATGCTTATTGAGTGTTAGCAACATGCAAGGCCATTTGCTAAGCTCTTTACATAGATTAGATTCCAAGGTAACATCTATTATTTACTCTCATGCTCAAATTTGAAAATAGAGGCACAAAGTTATTAAGAAACTTGTCCAAAATCATTTGGATGATAAGTTGTATTCTTACAACTTTTGAAAGTTCTTTCCCACAGTATCTAATTTTATTCTTATAGAAATCCTATTGCATATGTAGAGCTAGAATAACTCTATCAAACTTTACAAATGATGAAGCCAATTTCCCGAGCAGTTAACTTCTTTTCCTAAGGAAATAAATTTAGTAAGTGGCAAATACAGGAGTTGAGTCAAAGTCTCCAGCACTTGGTCTCTTGCTTTTTGTATCATATCACATCATGGAATTAGGTAAGTTAGATGTTATAAAGTATAAACTCTCATTTTGAATAACAGTCTGAAATATTATCTTTTCATAAAATATTAAAACAAAGAAAGGTCTTATTTTAGATGGTAAAGCTAAGGCCCAGAAAGATTAATTGTCTCCACTCAACTTGCAGAAGAAGACTAGCAGGATCCAAGACTTCATTAAGAAAAATAAAAAGACTAGTCACAAACAGAAAAAAATATTTTCAAAGTATATATTTTATAAAATACGTATCTACAGAATGTGTGTATATATAATTTATATTTATATATGTAACATATTTATCTATATATATATATATAAGCCTAAGCAACTGTTATGACGGAATGACCAGACAACCAGCCGGATGCTGTGACATGCACTGACCCAGACCTTGCTGCTGCGGCCCTGACAGCCCTGAATCTGGTTCACCCTCACACAGAATCGGCCATGCCTTAGTTTTGTGCTGGGGCCCTAACAGCCCCAAATCTGGTTCTCCCACACCCTGAACCCGGACAGAAGGGAGGAGGGAGCCTGATTCTGCTCAGAATGGGCTGTTGGTTAGCTTGCTGCTGGGGCCAACCTCCTGTGGTCCGTCCATCCAGCCTTCCAGGTGCCCTGATGGGGGGGGTTGGCTGGCCAACTTCCTGTGGTCTCTCTCCTAGGAAGGTTGGCCCTCCTGATCGCCCCAATCACTGGCCAGGCCAACGAACCCCATCTGTGCATGAATTCATGCACCGGGCCTCTAGTAAATATATATTATGCACATATGCCTTTTATGACTCAATGATATGAAGAGAAACAATTGAATTTTTAAAAATTGGTAAAAGACTTGAATAGACATTTTGCCAAAGAAAACATATTGATGGCTAATAAGTGCAGGAAAAGGTGCACAGCATCATTAGTCATTAGTAAAATGAAAATGAAAACGAAATGTATGGCTATAATTAAAAGTCCAGCAATGACAATATGATGAGGATCTAGAAAAATGGTAGAGCTGATGTGGAAAAAAAAAATTTGGTAGTTACTTAAAAAGTGAAATGTAAACTTACATATGACTCAGCAATTTTACTTAGGATTGTACAAAGAAAAATGAGATCTAGCTCAGCCAATGTAGCTCAGTGGTTGACCCATGAATCAGGGGGTCAGAGTTGATTCCACATCATGGCACATGTCCTGGTTGCAGGCTAGATTCCCAGTAGATGGTGTGCAGGAGGCAGCTGATCAATGATTCTCTCTCATCATTGATGTTTTTCTCTCTCCCTCTTCCTTACTCTCTCTGAAATCAATAAAAAAAATATATATATATTTTTAAAATGAGATCTCTCCTGAGACTGAAGATGAAAAAAAATATTTACAGCAAGAAGGCTTGAAGGAATTTTTGGAGTGATACCAGTAAAATGTTTTAAAGTTGGATGAAGTAATGCACAATTGTGTCAGTTAACTAAATATTATTGAATTATACATCTACAAGAAATGGATTTTATGATATTTAATTATACCTCAACTAGAGGCCCGGTGCACAAAATTCGTGCACGGGGGGGGGGGGTGTCCCTCAGCCCAGCCTGCACCCTCTACAATGTGGAACCCCTCAAGGGATGTCCGCTGCCCAATCCAGGTAGAATGAGGCCTAAACGGGCAGTCGGACATCCCTCTCACAATCCAGGACTGCTGGCTCCCAACTGCTCACCTGCCTGCCTTCCTGATTGCCCCTAACCACTTCTGCTTGCCAGGCTGATCACCCCCTAACCACTCCCCTGCCAGCCTGATTGATGCCTAACTGCTCCCCTGCCAGCATGATTGCCCCTAACTGCCCTCCCCTGCAGGCCTGGTCACCCCCAACTGCCCTCCCCTGCAGGCCTGGTCACCCCCAACTGCCCTCCCCTGCAGGCCTGGTCACCCCTAACTGCCCTTCCCTACAGGCCTGGTCCGCCCCCAACTGCTCTCCCCTGCAGGCCTGGGTCCCTCTCAATTGTCCTCCCCTGCTGGCTATCTTGTGGTGGCCATCTTGTGTCCACATGGGGGCAGCCATCTTTGACCACATGGGGACAGCCATCTTGTTTGTTGGAATGATGGTCAACTTGCATATTACTCTTTTATTAGATAGGATAAATTTTCCAAATTCCAGTATAATTTTAATGACAATGACATAAAGGAAAGAAGATTATGCAAATTGCATTAATTCCAAAGTCAATAATTTAATACCAGTATGGTTTGGGTATAATTTGGAGGGGGAAGAAGAAGGTATATGGTGTTTTTATGAGGAAATAGTGTAAAGGAGTTAATATTAGAAAATGGCATTGAGATTGTGGTGAATTGTAAAATGCTTTTCTATCCTTCCCCTCTCTTAGCTCTCCTCTCTCTTTTTCTGTTGCATCTTTCACACATTCTTGTCATACAAGAAGTCAAGTGCATGTCAAGGAATGTCACATTATATTTTTTAACAAAGGGACCCAACAGATTAACCTTTGCATTGGCATTTGAACTCCTTTCTGACAAATAAGTCAATCAAGATGAGAACATTTGAGCCAATGTGTGTCAGCATTATTCTTTCTTAAAGCTGCTGTTTTACCATACTGATAATCAATATTTTTTAAGTTACTGACCCACAAAAGTTTATACTTCTCTAATTTTTCTTGATTTATTATTATTCAATGACTTACAGAATATTTGATATACATGCTTTTACCTCTATAAATTATATAAAAGATGATCTAACGGCCAAAACCGGTTTGGCTCGGTGGATAGAGCGTCGGCCTGCGGACTGAAGGGTCCCAGGTTCGATTCCGGTCAAGGGCATGTACCTTGGTTGCGGGCACGTCCCCAGTGGGGGGTGTGCAGGAGGCAGCTGATCGATGTTTCTCTCTCATCGATGTTTCTAACTCTCTATCCCTCTCCCTTCCTCTCTGTAAAAAATCAATAAAATATATATATTTAAAAAAAAAAAGAAAAAGATGATCTAACGTATCTTAGTCATGAAGTCTAAATCTTTAAATATTAGCTATCATATTCCAATTATGGAACCTAATAATTATTTTGTTTCTAATAATGTTCCCTCAGATTTCATTGTTAAAACTAGAAAAGGGAATTTGAAAAGGTGAAGTTTAAAATTAATAAAATGAAAACAGAAGAAATGTAATAGAAGAATAAAATCTAAAACATCGTTCTCCCAAAATACCAGTAAAACAGATACAGATCATTCTTTTCAATGTCTAATAAGGGCAAGAGAGAGAGGACATACATATAAAATAAAAAGTACCTAAACACAGATAAGGAAGTGACTTTAAAAAATTGAGACTACTACATGCTGCTATGGTAATGAACCTGAAACACAGGAAAACATATGAATTTGTAACAAGGTAAAAATGACCAAAATTGGCTCAAGAGGAAGTTTAAAAAAAAGAAGACATGAGCACTATTATTGGGAAAAAAAGTGTTAAATCTTTAAGAAAAATATAATTACAATGTTACTAAAACTTTTTTCCAGGTATAGAGAAAGTTCCTCATTTTATTTTGTAACATCAACATGATTTTTATAAGGAAACACATGACACTAAAAAGGCTATTATAGATTCAGCTAATGAATATGTGTGCAACATTCTGATATATTTGTTTACCAAATTCTAAGTTGTGAAACAATAAAAATATTTTCACATCAAAGTAAGTGTTAGGTAAAAACACAAAAGGTTTATTGCATAATCCATCTGAGTTAAGCCCTAAAACAAAAAATGTCCATCAATGACTATTAATTTGTACTTTTGGGCTTCCAATGAAAGGAAATGTTGCATAACAATGGGATAAAATAAGATTAGAAACAATTAATATAAAATTAGAGTCATTTTATCAATGTGATGGATCTTAAATATCCTTTCTCTAGTCCTCATGGACTCTGGCACTGAAAACTAATGGAAAATAAGAAATGTCTCTGACCATAATGTTGACTTGTCCTTATTCAGCTAAGACTAAACATGATTAGACAAAAATATCTCTGTCCCGCCCTAACTGCTTCTTTGTGAAAATATTTCTTCCTTTAAAAACCCAGAATCTACTTTATCCTCATTTTCCCTATCATACCTAGAACTCATATATTACTACACAATTTTACATCAAGTGAAAGTACAGTAACCATAACCTGGCGATTTATCCAAACTATTTGCATTTTAATCTTTTGTATCATAAACATCTTTTTAGTGGTGTGGAAGGAACACACATATCTATTGCTACAAAATAGTTTTCAATGTCAGGAAATCAGTAGGCAGAGATTGCCTGAGGGAAGTTTCTAAATTTTTTCCTTAAAAAAAAATCTCCAAATTGCAATCTCCAATTAAGTTCAAACTTGTAGTTATAACTTCTTCAGCCCGTTGTATGTGGTTTAGTGTTTTCATAAAGGAATAGGAGGGAAGGCGATAAAAATGAAGATTGATTTTAATTCCCCCTTACTTCTCTAAGGTTGGGAAACTAGCTAAACCTGATTGGAACATAAAGGCCTTCTTTCAGGAAAGACCAAGAGAAAAGTTACAGCCTTAAATCTGATCTTCGGTCTAACTGTTGCCCATGTGATAGGCATTGGGAAGAAAACATAAGATACTGTCTTAGCTCTAGTGGAATCTGTAGTCTAGTGAGAGAGATACGCATTTAAGCAGAAGTGATGGTTGTTCCCAAAGAGGCATATACCGAAAGCACTATGATAAAACAAAAGAAGGTGCTTAGTGAGACGTTGGGGGGTTGCAGAAAGGGGAGGTTTCCTGGAGGAGAATATGGCTGAGTTGAACCTGGAAGGAAGGGGAAGGAAAAGGAGAGCTGGTAAAGAGCATGCATTACAATATGGACAACGTCCAAGGAGGAAGTCTAACAGCATCTGACTGCTAGAGTCTGGGTCTGGTTTTTTGCTCTTTGCCTCGTGTTGCTTACTGGTAAATATACAGAGTCCTTCCTTTAAAAGGATGTGGCTCTGCACTCGGTGGTTTTCATCCATTAATATACAATTCAGTCCAAGGTGGACTGGTGGCATATGTGCATGGGTGTCTGTTCACGTAGAGATGCCTTCTGCTTTAGACAGTGTGTGCTTTCAAAGGGATTTGGAAACAGTCCAGTCTTTTCTGCTGACTCTGTTGTCTGCAAAGGGAATTAGGAAAGGCTGTGGTGGCCCTGCTTGATTTTATCTTAATCTTCACATGGACCCTTTTATTACTTAATGTTCTTTAGGCATGGGCCAGAAATGGATGCAGAGTATGGGGGGGTATCTTTTTATTCTCTTTCCCTTTTTTGACTGCTTATATGTAAAATACACTTACAAACAACAGGTTTTAATCATTTTGAAGCAGTGACCTTAAAAATAAACTGTGCTTTTAAATTAGATACACTACTAAAAGGGACCTAATATTTATAATTGCATATATGAATGTAAAACATGTACATAATGTACATAAACTTGAACTTGATTTGCAGGTGTAGAGCTGCAAGAGAGTTCTATAGGGATAAATTTTATGTTTTAAATATTAGTTAAATATAAAACTCTAGGGATTTAAAAAAAACCAGCATACACTCACCAAAATCAGTCAATAAATCATTGCAACTAATGTCTGACCCCCCAAATTTAATTTCAAATAAACTCATGGTGATTTTCACAAGCATTTTACCTACAGAGAATAATGATAATTTACTAAAATTTTTCTGAAATTACAGGTAAATGGTTGCACCTGGTTGTCTTTTTACCCCCCCAAAGTTGGGGTGGGTTGGTATATCCGTATAAGAATTTTCCTCATTTAAAAATATCTGCACGTATCTAAAGGATAGATTGTGGCCTTTAGTAACATAATGAGTTCTTTAGGGTTTACTTCATATAATCTTTTCTTTTCCCTTCTGTACTTTGCATACTTAACACTCCACATGCTAATATTAACACTAATGCCTTAGGCCTAAATAGCAATAATTACTGGATGACACACTGGCTTCTATTTAAGTTGACAACTCAATAACTTGACATATGCATTACATCTCTATTACACAGGAATCTAAATGGCACTTTATGAAGCATTCCTTTTATATTTAGTTCACTGACGGATCAGACTTGAGCTTAGGCTCATCATGTGTCTTCTAAAGACTAGTGAATATGTCATTATTTCTAAGACCTTGCCAATGGTAAGATAATAGAATCATCAGAAGCTATAGTTACAGATAAATGTTGAGGTTTTGATAATATGTTTCTTGGACAGATAAGAGTCAAAGATGATTTTATAATTTTATAATATATAGTATAAAAGTTCTAAGTAGAAAATGTCATACTTAAGAAATTCAGCCTGGGATATAAGGTATACCCACTTATATTTTTCTCTTCAAATATGTTCAATACACAGATATACTTTAGAAATACTTTTTATGTTTTAAGAATTTTTGCTAAGGCATAATTTCAATTATACAAATGTAGAGCTTAATAATTATAAAACATCTTTGTTCTTGTTACCTAAACCTCACATAGTTAGAAATGTTTCAGTCCATCCTATAATACAACATGGAGTTTAAAACATGAACATTGTCTCCTCTCCTCCCCTCTCCTCCCCTCCCCTCCCCTCCCCTCCCCTCCCCTCCCCTCTCCTCCCCTCCCCTCCCCTCTCCTCCCCTCCCCTCCCCTCCCCTCCCCTCCCCTCTCCTCTCCTCTCCTCTCCTCTCCTCTCCTCTCCTCTCCTCTCTCCTTGTATCTTTAATTCTTTCTTCACCTCACCTCTCCTCTTTCTCCTCAAAAGACTTAGGCAGAGATAGTAATGATGGCAGTCATAGGGTTTATGTGGAATGAGGCAGAGAGTATGGTCAGAAGGTGGCCAGTAATAGGTGGTGGGAACAGTCTTATAGATAAGAGTAGCCACACATAGGGGACTTATCAAATATGTAAATATATTAAAAATGATTGGATTAAGTTTCTCACTGACAGAAAATGAAGGTACAGATATTAGAAGACTTTAGCATTGTAACACTGCATGAATAATGAACACACCCAGAGTTCATTAAACTTCTCAACTTCTAAATATCACTCTCAACTAAAAAAGATCAGAGACTGAAAGAGAAATAACTGAATTCAGGACTGGAACAAAGAAATAAATACCTTGTTGGTACAGTGGGGAAGAACTCAAAGAAAGATGGGAGTATTATAAAAGCATCTGGAAGTCAGTTCTAAAGGGTTTCCACTGGCCAAATAATCTACAAAACGACAGTCCTGAAATCTAGAAAACTATAAAGGTCATGAAGTCAAAGAAAGATTGAGAATGTTCCTGAATGAAGCTGACTAGAAAGATATGAAAATTGGGTACATGTATAATCCTGGCTTCAGTGCTTTTATTGTAAAGGACATGACTGAAATGAAACTTTAAAAGGTTCTGTGGACATAGGGTGCACCGGTGTTCTTTGGATTATTCTTGCTCCTTTTCAGTAAGTTTGAAATTATTTCAAAATAAAATCAATATTTTAAAAATAAAAGCTGTTTTGAATTTCTTTATAAATACTTTAAAATAACTTTACTAAATTGTAATTGATATACAGAGAAGCTGCACACATTTTATTTACACAATTTGATGAGTTTGGACATACACATACACACATGCAACAATTATCACACTCAAGATAGTAGATAAATCCATTACCTCCAAAAGTTTCCTCCTGCTCTCACTTGTGTGTGTGTGTGTGTGTGTGGAATACTTTACATGAGATCTATCCATTTAACACGTTTTTAAGTAAACATCACAATATTGTTAAATACAAATGCACTTTTTGGAGAAATGCTTTTCTTTTTTGTTTTTATCCTATGTTCTTTGTGTGGCATGAAATGTAGGTTTTGACTAATTTCCCGCATAGACACTTCCCAGGAGATACTAATACTGATGTAAGAGCAGCCACAATGGGAGGAGTGCTTTTGAACTTCCCTTTTATTTCCTCTGACCTGGACACCTGCATCCGGGATGGTATCTCCCTACCTTCGTCATGACAGTGAGACAGGAAATGGCAATCTTATCAAACTTCCTGGAAATCCTTTTTTCCCAAGGAAAACAAGGACACACTCCACTTAAGAGATGGTCCCCTTCACGGGGCCTCCCACAGTGTCCTCCAACCGTGAATTTGTTAGCAGATACCCTGAAGGAATGGTAGTTTTGTGGCAGAAGCCAGCACTGTATCCATATTTATTAACTGCCCTTCAGAGTAGCAATTTCCCTGGAGATTGTGCCCCCGCAGACAGCACAACATAATGTCCAACACTTCACATGAGACATGTCATTAACTGCAGAACTATTTATCATGTGGTCTGCCTCATTGTGTTCTTTTTTTTTTTTTTTTTTTTTTTTTGCTGATGCCAAATGAACACAGAATTTCCCAGAAGCAAATAAATGGAACACCACAAAGAATGAGTGCAGAAGGCAGTTCATGTACCTCATAAAAAGGAAGGAAGAAGCAGGGCGAGGTCAAGGGGAAAATCAGGGCTGACGGGCACAGTGGGGCGAAATGTTGCAAGAGGAGTGATGGCCATTTGGAAATGTCTGTGAATCAATCACCTCAGATGTATGTGCTGACAGTCTGAAATTGACCAGTAAAACAAGTCAATGAATAGTTTGAAAATTATCAAAATGGATCTTGATGACAGATGTCAAAAGAGTATCTGTTTCCTCTAAAAATCTTTGTAAGAATATTACTTAATTATTTTAAATTCATATTGATTCCACATATATTTATTTGAGTGCCTGCTATTCCCCAAACACTATTGGAGATAATGGGGGGGGGGTGGTAAACAAGGATGTTGATGGTAAAATCTCTGACATCAGAAAGCTGAAAGTCTCAGAGACGACGCTGCTCTAGGACAGAGTAGAACATGGTATATTCTGTTGGGTTTTGGCCCATGTGCCTTGGAGGCTAATGTCTCAAGAGGATAATGCAGAAAGCCATTGTAAAACTTGATCAAATCTGTACATGTTTGCAGAACAAAAGGGAGAATTTAAAAGTTTGCATGGGGATTACAGACAATCCACATTTTAGGGATGACAATGCCTGTCTTTTTCTATATATTGTAGGCTGTGCAGGATTATCAGGGGTCAAGAATCACAATCTGAGTGTCCCTGAGAAGTGCGAAAGCAACTGTGGAATCATGATTTTTGAGGAGAAGGGGAGAGAAACAATACAAGGAGGAGAGGGTGGGCAGAATCAGGGAGAAAATAAACCTGACATACTTCAATATTTGCCTAAGGCCAATGCAGATACTACAACTGTCTGAGTAAAACATGGGGAGGTAACTAAGAGACCACAGACCTCACATCGCACCTCACATCCCCTGCTCACACACGGCCTCCACACCAGGGATTCATTAAGTAAAGTACATATTCTATTTGGATGCAACAGTTTCTTTCCCTCTCTATATTTTGTTGTTGTTGTTTGTTTGTGTCATGTGCTCTGTACTAAAGACTGTGAGTACGTATGTGGATTTCAAGTGCTTTTAGAAAGTACTTGCTCAGCACAAAGGAAAGGCAGAAGAAAAGCTGTTATATATTTTCTGCAAAAAGGACCCTGTGCCTAGGGTTCTGATTCACCTTGAAAAAGACATGTTTGCAATAAATATATGGAATTTCCATTTTCAATGTTATGAATCACATAATTTGGATCTAAATGAACAACCCAAAGCAGGAAATATATTTTTCTTGATCTTTGCAGTGATTTATTTTATGGCTTGTTGTGGGCATTTGGTTTACTAACTCTTAAAAGCAGAGATAATTTTTGAAAACAATGAATCCTGAACAAAAATGTAATGAAAACAAAATTAAATAAGCCATTCTAGTGCCCAAAGTACAGCACACCCAACACTTTTTTTTTGTAAAAATATAATTACAATATCCTAAATTTGATCATAACTTAAAGTCTAAATGATCCTCTTTTGCATAAACCAGGACAAACTCAACTACAGAAAATCTCTGGGGAAAAAGAAATTGTTCATTAAAGAAGTACTCAAGTAAATGTTTATTGTTCTCCCTTTCTTTTCCCTAAAGTCATTCATTTTTTATATTGGTTTGAAGCAGTTTACAAGTTATCTATATATATAAAAGGTTAATAGGCAAAGTGTCCCCTCGGGAGTTCAATCGGGAGACGGGAAGTTTGATCGCTCACTATGATGTGCACTGACCACCAGGGGGCAGCACGAAATGAAGGAAGGCCCTAGTCGGCAGCCGGAAGATTCCAATAGGCCCTGATCACTGGCCAGGCCTAGGGACCCTGCCTGTGCACACATTGTGTGTACCGGGCCTCTAGTTAATAATAATAGCTATCATTATTGAATGATCATTACCCTACTTGGCATCAAGTAAAAGTTTTACCAAATAAGAAGTCCCATGAAACATCTTCAAGCAGACTCAAATGCATATGTGTATCATCTGTGAGAAATAGTTTGACTACAGAGTAGTGTAACACAGTTTGGGAACGAGCTATTTTGGAAAACTGTTTTAAGGAATTTAAACAATTTTATTTTTTATTTTTAACAATGCTAATTTTAACCACTTTTTTCAGATTTCTTTCTTTGATTGAAATTTTGGGACAACTCTAAGGTTTTAAGACTATAGTTACTTTCCACAGAGTAGATATAGCATATATAATGATTTCCCCTAGAAAATATCAGCTTCCACTGTATTTCCTATATTTTACTCACATGTTCCACAAATTGTCATTTTAATATAAGAATTAGGGCTCAAAGGGCTGTTAGCAGAATTGGGGGAGCCAAGGTTAAGAAACTGTAGCTGGAAAGGCAGGAAAGGAGACACTGAAGATCTCAGTGTGCAGCACAAAACGTCTTACTGAAAAACGGCTGCAATTCTTAAGAATACCGCAAAACATCCGCCAAGTCTCTCACTGTGCAGCAGCACAGTGTGCTGTTCTCAACTACGTGCTGAGAACCTTCTGTGGATGTGCAGTCACCTTTAGAGTCTCACTGTACAGCATGCTTCTCTTCTGCCTTGCAGATCACACTGGGGTTCCTTTGGTTGGCAAACTTCAACTGTAACTATAAGGGGAGGGAATAATTGTGTGAGAGCTAGGGACACTTTGAAGGAATATAAGTGAGGCTAAGTAAGCAACAAATAATGTACCTAGAACATAAAAAGGTATACCTATTTCATTAAGCCCTATGATCATTGACTTATTTTAAACTAGAGGCCCAGTGCAAGAAATTCATGCACTTGGGGCAGGGGTCCCTCAGCCCGGCCTGCACCCTCTCACAGTCTGGGAGCCCTCAGGGGATGTCTGACTGATGGCTTAGGCTGGCTCCCCTAAGAGCAGGCCTAAGCCATCAGTTGGACATCCTTAGTGCTGCCGTGGAGGCAGGAGAGGTTCCTGCCATCACTGCTGTGCTCAGCAGCCGTGAGCCCAGCTTCTGGCTGAGCGGCGCTCCCCCTGTGAGAACACACTGGCCACCAGGGGGCAGCTCCTGCATTGAGCATCTGCGCCCTGGTGGTCAGTGTGTGTCATAGTGACGGGTTGTTCCACCATTTGGTCGGTTTGCATATTAGCCTTTTATTATAGAGGATGTTAGAGGTAGGAATCCACAGTGACAGGCCATACCTAGAGGGAAGCTATAGATTAGGGAAAGCTGAGGGCAGGTGAGGGTAGAAAGCAGAATATTCCCTCATATAGCAGGTTCCATATAACATATAAAGTGTAAACCAAAAGGTTCACTCTATACCAGGTTCCATATAACATATATGTCAGTTTTTGAGAATTTAGCAAACAAAACAAAACAACTTCTCTCAGGTAATTAGAAGTGAAGAGCAGAAAAAGTCATGCAACTGTTAAGAAAGAAAAGAAAAAAGAACAAGCCTTTGACCTTCAGAATCAGGCCTAATACCACTTAGCCATGCAATTCTCCTAAGGAGCAAAAATAATCTCATAGAGTACCAGCTGAGACTAGGTCACTCTGAGTCCATGACACAGTGAGACAAAACAGGGCTAGTTCATAATTTTACCTAAGTCTAGTCAAAAGCAAGGTCACTGTTCCAACCACAAGATACCAAACATCCCCTTATTTTGGTTAAAATGAGTGCCTGACTGCTCACTCTTCTTTACCAATTATAGCCTTATCCTCATTCAAGTCTTTTTTCCCTACAAATAAAATGTATGGAGATACCACTTTCTCCCAGCATCCAATTTGCAGCACCACCCTCACCATGGCTGCTTCCTTAAACCCTCCTACAAATCACCCAAAAAAGTCCCCAAATTTCTACAACAGATTCTTTTCAACACCCTCTCACTGAGACACTCCACGATTGCCACTTGTGTTGATTAATTTTAAATGTCAACTTGAACAGGTGCTGGTTGTTTGGTCAAACACCAGTTGATACATGTGACTAAAAAGACTATTTTTTAGATAGTCTTAAAATTTAAATCCGTAGACTTTGAATAAAGATCACCCTCTATAAGTGGTGGGCCTCGTCCCACAGTGTTCTCTCTGCTGCAACAAGTACTACACTGAATGTGTCTAATTAAAGAACTGTGCTCCTCATGACCTTTCATTAAAGGGCATAGGTACTGCCCTGTCCTGCTTGAGTTCTTTCATGTAACCAAAAAGAAGGAAAGGATATACCCTAACCGGTTTGGCTCTGTGGGTAGAGTGTTGGCCTGTGAACTGGAAGGTCCCAGGTTCAATTCCAGTCAAGGTCACATCATCAGTAGGAGGTGTGCAGGAGGCAGCTGATCGATGTTTCTAGCTCTCTATCCCTCTCCCTTCCTCTCTGAAAAAAAAAAAATCAATAAAATATATTTTTTAAAAAAGAAGAAGAAAAGGATGTCTTGTATTTCTAAGAAAATAAATAGAAAAATCAGGATACTTTTTTATTTCTTTCTTCATAAAAAGAGAATGCTAAATATTTGAAAACTATACACAACTCCTATGTTTTACACAATCAGTAAAAATTTTAAAATTGTTTAAAGTGTCAAATCAATGTAAATATATCGTTTTAAAGAATATTGTGTGTCAAATATTGATTACTCTCAGTTAATAAAATACACATTAAGTCTCTTCACCTTGTTAAGCCTAATGAAAATATTGCTAAGCAGATAAATAATTAATGCACATGAGCAATGTTAAAAGTACCTCCCATAGAATTACAGATTTCTCTCAAAGATATGAGCTTTTTTCTCTCAAAACATCAGCACTAGTACAGGAATAGCAAGCACAGCTTACCAAGTTTTATTTAATGTCCTTCCTATGTTCTGGTCATCATGTTTTTTCTTTACTTGTACTTCCTGTACACAGAATTTGGACAATTTGTAATTTTCCACTCTTTCATAGCACATTTAAAAAAAATTATGAGGATCTTGAGTGTTAAGGCTTATGATGCAAATCAATCCTAATTGGAAATTGGTGAGTTCATTTACAACCAGGAAACCATTAAGGAAATTCTGTTTTTTAAGAAATCCCATTTGGTCATATGTTATTGACCAGTCGCCTGATTATATCACCCTGGATGTAACTATCAGAAAAAGTGCTTTTATGTGTCCATGACCCATTGCCACTGCACCCCAGCCTATGATCATATCAGCACTTGCAAACAGATCAAGGTCAGGTATGATCTACATTTTGAATGGAAACATTCCAAGAAAAACCCAGGTGCTACAGGAAATGAGATGGGTGATACAGAAGGTGGTGTCAATTCTAAAACAATCACCCAGCACGGGGCAAGGGAGAAATGCTGTGTGACAGGTTGTCCAAAACCAAATTTCTACGGTGTGCAATTTTTTATAGTTAACTGGAACATTTTTATAAGCTGCCAATTAATTTTGTCCCCCCAGGAAAAAAATATGTAAAATATATTGTGTCTTTGCTTATTCTCTCCTTATCTAATAAGAATTATATAAAAAATATTGTCCATTTAAATAATTCTAACTTTGAGTAGTACTAAGGATCATTTGACTCAAGCCTTGGTTTTCTAATTAGAAAGGAGATCATTTATAGGAGATGCAGAATTTGGTCTTTGACCAGGTTTTCTGACACCTAATTCTGCTAATCTTGTTCTCACTGTTTTTCTTCTATCTCACACTATTTCCTATTATCTTAACAATGTATTTTTTTTAAACAGGACAGATTTTTTTTTTTTTTTTTTTTTTTAGTTAACAAATAAATAACATACTTAAGTTCTTCAACATAAAAAGAAAACCTACTAGAATATTTTTTTGTGTTTTTTTTTTCATTTAATAGTGCATAGCAAATATATCTCAGATATTTTGGCTAACTTCAGATTCCAATATAACCCCAATTACTTCCAAAGATTTGTTTAGTTTCAGACCCACATAGCCAGAATATTTCTAAAAATGTTCATTTGATTATCAAGTGTGATGGTCCAAGATTCAAATCCTTATGTTTAGAACTGAAATTTTCAGATTCATTTTCAGATCTACTGTTCTGAATACAACAATGAGGATGAGCTTACAGAGATCAAATACTGCTGAAACCAATAAAGAACAAATAATGTGAAGAAATTATTTTACTAAAATGGAATATCAGAATTTATAAATTAATATGCTTCTCTTAGTTAACAGTAGTGATTATTGAAAATTTCATTAAGAAAATGTTACTATCATAATCTGCAATATTGAATTTAGGAATGCCAACTATATCATCCACCAGATCTAAAATGGTTAGCATTAGCTCGGCTGGAGTGTCTCAGGGGTTGAGCGTTGAGCTATGAACTAGGAGGTTACAGTTAGGTTCCTGGTCTGGCATTTTCCCAGGGTTGTGGCTCCATCCCAGTGTAGGGCTTGCAGGAGGCAGCCGATCGATGATTCTCTCTTATCATTGATGTTTCCATCTCTCTATCTCTTTCCCTTCCTCTCTGAGATCAATAAAAATATATTTTAAATATAAAAAATAACTAAAATGGTTAGCATTACATTCTAAGCATTTCAACAGTGTGGTGATTTTGGAGGTGGGGGTTGGGGAGGAAGAGGGAATAGAGGGGATAAATGGTGATGGTAAAATAAAATAAAATAAAATAATACGTTATGATATAATCTATGAATACAGAATCTGTGGCAATAGCAGCCCAAATAGTTTCTCTGAAGTTTAAATCAATTTAGATTTTTAATGGCCAAGTTTATCCTGGGACAATTTTAATTTTAAAAATTAGAATTCCTATGTTAATTGCAATCCTATCTAATAAAAGAGTAATATGCAAATTGACCATCACTCCAACACACAAGATGGCTGCCCCCATGTGGTCAAAGATCCTGCCCCCATGTGGATACAAGATGGCCACCGCAAGATGTCCAGCAGGGGAGGGCAGTTGGGAGAGACCAGGCCTACAAGGGAGGGCAGTTGGGGGTGATCAAGTCTGCAGGGGAGGGCAGTTAGGGGTGACCAGGCCGGCAGAGGAGGGAAGTTGGGGGCAACTGGGCCTGCAGGAAAGGGCAGTTGGGGGGGACCCAGGCCTGCAGGGGAGAGCAATTGGGGGGGACCAGGCCTGCAGGGGAGGGCAGTTAGGGGCAATCAGGCTGACAGGGGAGCAGTTAGGCATCAATCAGGCTTGCAGGGGAGTGGTTAGGGGGTGATCAGGCTGGCAGGCAGAAGCAGTTAGGGGCAATCAGGAAGGCAGGCAGGTGAGCAGTTGGGAGCCAGTAGTTCTGGATTGTGAGAGGGATGTCCGACTGCCTGTTTAGGCCCTATCCTACTGGGATCGGGCCTAAAGGGGCAGTCGGACATCTCTCGAGAGGTCCCAGATTGGAGAGGGTGCAGACTGGGCTGAGGGACACACACCTCCGTGCACAAATTTCGTGCACCAGGCCTCTAGTGTTAGTTATAATAGCCAAGATGTGGAAGCATCCCAGGTGCCCATCAATAGACGAATGGACAAAAAAGCAGTGGTACATACAATGGACTATTACTTGGCTATAAAAAAGAACAAAGTCTTACCATTTGCAAAGCATGGATGGACCTAGAGGGTATTATGCTAGGTGAAATAACTCAGTCAGAGAAAAACAAAGGATTTCATTTATACGTGGTATCTAAAGAACAATATAAACAAACAAACAAAACAGAAAGAGACTCATAGATACAGAGAACAAACTCAGGATTGCCCTGGGGGTGGAGAGGGTTGGGAGACTGAGTGAAAAAGGTGAAGAGATTGAGAAGTACAGATTGGTAGTTACAAAATAGTCATGGGGATATGAAGTACAGCATAGGAAATACAGTCAATAATATTGTAATAGCTATGTATGGTGCCAGGTGGGTACTGAAAATATCAGGGGAACACTTGGTAAAATATATGATTGTCTAACCACTATGGTGTACACCTGAAACTAATAAAAATAATATTGACTATAAACTGTAATAGAAAAAAATTATTTAATGAGGAAAAAAGCTAAAATCTTAGAACACTAAGAAATTACAAAGTAAGTACAAAATAATGTTTGTAAGTATTGACCACACATTCATTTGTAAGAAATTGTACTACAAAATTTCAGATTGTGTTTGAAATTATAAAATATGTTTAAAATTATAATGGAAAGTGAATAATTGGTTGGGGAATAAAAATAACAATATTTTTTTACCTTTTACTCATTTTATATGTGCTCTTTCAGTACCTACAAATGAAAATATGTGTCTCAGAGTAGGAAAAATAAGACAAATAATGTATTTGGCTTCAAGAAACTCAAAGCCTAGATGGAGGGAGAAGTTATTAGATAGGTAAGAAAACAAACTCCTGTGTACATGTGTCCTTTTGTTTGTTTATTTATTTAACTGATATATTTAAAGTGCAAAGAGGATTGAGCAAGAATCCTCAAAAACTGACATTTTTAAACTCACTTTTCTGAAAGGAAAATATCTACACAAGCTATTATTGTATGATTTATTTTGAGAACAACTATTAAAACATTAAAAAATTTTGTATGCTCCTGTCTATTTTACCCCTATCCTATCTGATAAAAGAGTAATATGCAAATTAACCATCACTCCGCCACACCCCTCAAACCATGCCCACCAGCCAATCAAGAGCAAATATGCAAATAAACCCAACCAAGATGGCTACAGCCACAGAGAGCAGGAGGGAGGCTTGGGTTTCCCCGGCAATGGAGGAAGCCAAGCTTTCTGCCTGCCCTTGCTAGCCTAAGCCTCCACTCAAGGCTACAAAGTTTCAATGATAGAAGATACATAAATCCAAACAGAAATGGCGGCAGCCATGGAGCTGGAAAGAGCAGGAGGCTAGGGTTGCCCCTGGTGATGGAGGAAGCCAAGCTTCTGCAGCCCTGGCCGGCCCAGGCCTCCACTTAAGGCTACAAAGTTTCAATTATAGAAGATACATAAATCCCCCCAAAAATGGCTGCTGCCACGGAGCAAGCAGAAGGCTTGGCTCCGCTCCAGGCTACAAAGTTTCAATTGTAGAAGATAAATAAACCCCAGATACCAGGGCCTCCGCTTGGGTCTCCAGGGGCCGTGACCGGCCTGCAAACCACCACAGGCCCCTCACCCAGGCCGCCCCACACCCCAAGGGAACCCCCACCCTGATCCGGGACACCCTTCAGGGCAAACCAGCTGGCCCCCACCCGTGCACCAGGCCTCTATCCTATCCAATAAAAGAGTAATATGCAGATTGACCATCACTCCAACACACAAGATGGCTGCCCCCATGTGGTCAAAGATGGCTGCCCCCATGTGGTCAAATATGGCTTCCCTCATGTGGACACAAGATGGCCGCCACAAGATGGCCAGCAGGGGAGGGCAGTTGGGAGGGACCAGGCCTTCAAGGGAGAGCAGTTGTGGGCGATCAGGCCTGCAGGGGAGGGCAGTTAGGGGCAATCAGGCTGACAGGGGAGCAGTTAGGCATCAATCAGGCTGGCAGGGGAGTGGTTAGGGGGTGATCAGGCTGGCAGGCAGAAGTGGTTAGGGGCAATCAGGAAGGCAGGCAGGCGAGCAGTTGGGAGCCAGCAGTCCTGGATTGTGAGAGGGATGTCCGACTGCCTGTTGGGATCGGGCCTAAACGGGCAGTTGGACATCCCTCGAGGGGTCCCAGATTGGAGAGGGTGCAGGCTGGGCTGATGGACGCCCCCCTTACACGAATTTCATGCACGGGCCTCTAGTTTTTTCATAAGTAAAGCTAAATTAAAAACAGTTTAGGAAATAAACACACTTCAAAGTGGTTATATAGGCTTAAGCATTATTTTGACCTGGTGTCTGAAGTTGGAAAACTTTTAGGGGACTCATCTGGTCTATATAGGGGAGTTTTTACTTACGGTTCCTGTGAAGAATATTCAAAGAGAAACATTACCCTTAACTGTCTTATGTTAAACTCAGTGTAAGTGGGACCGGTGATTAGCATGGGGAGAGCTATGTATCCAAATTCAGAAGTTTGGGTTATTGATTGGAGGGAGGGTGACAGGTGGTTGGCACTGTGTATAAAAACAATTTCAAATAAAATCAGAATTGTAAGAACCTGTGTTGTTCATACATTGTTAATAAATAAATTTATATATTTATTACTTATTTAATCATATCTTAAATTATTTCCCCCAAGTAGAGATCCATACTTTTGTTTTCTTTATTTTACATAAGGAGAAACAGAACCAGAGTTTAAGTAATTTGAGCAAGATCATAATGAATCTTTGGATTAAAACTTGGTAATCAAAGCACACATTTTTGCTTTGGATAATTTGCATGTCTGAATTCTGCCTTCACACTCAATTAGGGAATGACCCTATAGATTGAAATTACTTTCCCTAAGAATTTTGAAGGCACTTCTCCATCGTATTTTTGGCTTCAAGATTTGCTGCTTAGAATTATAATTCTTTTTAAAATTATTTTTGTGGACTTTTAAAAAGTATTTTTATTGTTTTTTAGAGAGAGAGGAAGGGAAAAAGAGAGAGAGAGAAACATCAATGTGAGAGTGAAACATCTATAGGCTGCCTGCTGCATGCCCGCTACCAGCAATTGAGCCTGCAATTCAGGCATGTGCCCTGATGGGGAATCTAACTGGCAACCTTTTTGTGCATAGAATGATGCCCAACCAACTGAGCCATACCAGCCAGGGTGAATTATTATCTTTTCATATTCTCACCAGCCTGTTTTTCTTTTCTGTTTTTTTTTTTTTTTTAATTTTTTCTTATTGTTACCAGGGTTTGGAATTTTAGTGTGATGCCATACTATTTTTGTTTGTTTACTTGTTTGTTTTTCATTTATTGTGTTAGATATTCAGTGGGACACTTCAATTTAACTCATGGCATTCAGAAATGGGAACTTTTTTCTTATCTCTTTTTCCAGTCTCTATTCTTTTTATGTGTCATATTAACAGACTATTTGGAATAATAAAAAACATATCTTCATCTTTTTTATTTTCTAAAATATTTATTAAATTGTTTTAGTGATTTTTTCTCTCTTATAATTTTTTAAATGTTCAAGGACTCATTTTTGTTCTCTGATTCTCTATTACTATGCTATACTGTTTTTGGTTCATGATTTCCTGAATATATTTTTGAAGTTTTATTATTCCTTTCAATCTTTTTTTCTTCTATTGTTTTCTATTTTCTTTTTTTATATTATCTCTGATCTTCAAATTAGAAGTATCTATACAATTTCCTGTGACCCATAGTTGTGCTTAGTGAGACAGTACAAACAGCTGACCATTTGCCTGGGCAAGGCTTGTTGACCAGAAGGTTCATCTATAGAAAATTATCTAGTATTTTGTTGCATTCTTTCAAATATTCACATATCTAATGTTCTCCAAGTGTATGAGTTTCTCCAGAAAATCCTCCAGAATTATCCTGTAGGTATTTTCCTGGCCCAAACTTTTGAGGAGCAGAGTGGCAAAATAGAGTTTTATCTTTTGTGTACAGAAAAATCATCTGTTTTCTGTTAAGCATCTCTGCTCTGCCTTCACCATGGCTTGATGCCTCAGAATAAAAATACCCTGACTACTGGGGAAGGATAGTTGATCTGGGTAGCAGAGGAGGTGTCAGTATCTAAATCCTCATTATACAAATTTTCAACCAGTCCTCCTTTCTGAGACTTACAGCAATCCATCTTCCAAAGCCCCTTTGCTTTCAATTCCTGAGCCATCCAGGTTTTGAAGCAAAATCAGAGGTTTTTTTTTTTTTTTTTTTTTTTTTTTTTTTTTTTTTTTTTTTTTTTTTTTTTTTTTTTTTTTTTTTTATCACTAACCTCTCAATCAACTAAAGAAGGATCTGAAAATTACATCAAAACATTATTGTCAGCCGAAACCGGTTTGGCTCAGTGGATAGAGCGTCGGCCTGCGGACTGAAGGGTCCCGGGTTTGAATCCGGTCAAGGGCATGTACCTTGGTTGCGGGCACATCCCCAGTGGGGGGTGTGCAGGAGGCAGCTGATCGATGTTTCTCTCTCATCGATGTTTCTAGCTCTCTATCCCTCTCCCTTCCTCTCTGTAAAATATCAATAAAATATATTAAAAAAAAAACACAAAACATTATTGTCAATCATGGAAATTTAGTCAATAATGAAAATGAGACTGGAAGCAAGGCTTCTAAAACTTAGCAGGTACTTTCCCCACCACTACCTCAAGACCACTAGCTTCTTGTTCAATTTTCAAATGACATTTCTTAAGTAGAATTCACATAGAAACTAGAACACTTTTTTAAAAGAGAATAGATTCAAATTACCATAAAGTGTCCCTTGTTAACAAAGTGGTTCTTCTCTGTACTGCCACCTTTCAGATTAACATAAAAAGTGCATCATCAATATTGTTTATTAAGGTTTCATTGTATATGACAAGAGGAAAGCATGTAAAGCCTACAATGCAAAGCGAATGAAGTACACATGATTTCTGCCTTTCAAAAAAAAACCTACACTCATTATGTACATACTTTCTTTTGAAGTTCAGAAATGTAAAAGTGCATTGTAAAACTAGACATTTTTTGCAATGGATACTAAGTAGTTGGAGAAAAGTAAGCACTTACTAGAAATTGCTTGAGTCAACATGATCTAGCTTTGGAATCTGACAGACTTCAGTAAAAACTGAAATGATGGCACTCTTTTTTGAATCTGTAAAATGAGGATGATAATAAAAATATCAATAATTATGGGAATTATAAAAACATCTTCTATTCCTAATATTTTCTGGCATTAGCAGGTGCTTTGTTAATATGGATGGTATCATCTTATTCATTCAACAAATATATGTTATGCAACCATTATTTGTCCAGTTCTGTGTTATATTCTAGGGAGAAAATGGAAAATAAGCAATTGAGAATCCCTATATAGTGGGATTTACAGCAGCAGAATTTATTTCATTGATTGTTTACCATTTTATTTTGGTTCTTTGCTAGAAGTGTGATGGCAAGTGAAAAAAAAATGGGTTCTTTTTTACCTGTGGAGAAGTAATAGACAAAATTATCTGAAACTCAAATATAAACTTAGAATATAAAGTGGGGAATTTGGTATTAGGGTTTAGAAAAGAATTTCTTGGGAAATGACATTTACACTGGGAGCTGTGGGGTAAGATAAGTAGGCAGTGGTTAAGCAAAGGTGCTAGGGAAACAATTCTAGAATAGTACAGACAATGTACGCGAAGCCCTAAAGAAATAAGAAGCATGGTGCTTCAAAGAAAGAAAAAACAAAAACATTAGTGTCACTGGAGTATAAAGGGAGAATGGCTTGAGGTGGAGGGGGACTGGGAGTAAGTGCCAGGTCAGGAAGAAAAATGTTGACTATGTTAAGTACTTTGAGCTTTGTTTTAAAAATAATGCATAGTTATTGAAAGATGATTAGTTTTGAATTTTAAGATTAATATGTCTGCTGAGGGGAACATACATTAGAAAAAACAAACCATGAATATAGGGGAGACACGTTGAGAGGTCACTGAAATATTCAAGGCAAAATAGGTAACCTGGAGTGGGTATGGCAATAATAATAATAATTACATTAAGTTTTATGAGTTAGTAAATACATTGCATGTAGGCACAAAGACACAGTACTTCAACTTGGTTTAGACAATGAAGCATTCTGACTAAATTTGTGTTTTATCTAAGTTCTATCTCATTTTTTAATAGTGGGTTTTGTCTAGGTTTCATGAATATCCTGTAGTAGATAGTCTGGATGTCATTCTCCCATTCCTTTTAAGAATATCCCTTCAATATCATTTTGCCTAACTAATTTTGCAAAGTCATTATTGAACCTCTATCAAGATTCCGTGTCTTTGAAAACCAAGGAATAAGACAACTGGACTCTCTTCTTGAATTTGGAATCTTTAGAATTTAACAAGAGGATAAAATTTTGCTGCTGATTATTCTTAGCAGGTCCTATCTGATAAAACCACCAATTAACTTGACTCTGCCCCAGTTCAAGCTTCTTCCAAATTTGGTCCTTAAGCTTTTTGATCTATTTCATGTGTTTACAATAAATTCACATTACGCTAAAGCCAGCCAGAGACTGTGTCTGTTGATTGTAACTCAGCAGATGTGTACTAAGCGATTAATATCATGTAGACTAAACTGGAGGACCTCTAGGAAGAAATGTTGAAGATCACACTACAGTGCAGTGGTTCTGAACTTTTTGTGGATGTAAGGTGGACATGGATTTTCTTCCTATAAAAATTTATATATGCACAAACACATGATACCTTGACTACAATTTCAGGGAGTTCATGAACCCCCCAAATCCCTTCCCTAGAACTCCTAGGTGTCAATGGAGCCCAAATTAAGAACACCTGTCCAAATATACAATTCACTCCACAAAGCAGTAAAAGACTAAGATATTCTCCACATTTATTTCAATCTTGAACTCCACAAAGTAGGTGATGTAGAATGTGAAGAAAACCATAAAACAGCAATTGACCTAAAGCACAATTGTTTTAGGAGCATTTTTCATTTCAAAGGAGAAAGCTTAAAAAAAATTAATAGCAATTTTCCCCCTTCTTCTTAAATAATTTAAGTATTTGGCTTCAGTTTACATGATATACATTTAAATTTCATCTGAAATGGAAATTACCCAGGCTGCCTATGATTATGTCAAAGTCTTAAAAAAAAACCTACAAAAACTTAAGTCTTAGAAATCGCATAAAAATATTGAATATTTATAGGAATCTCTATAAACATTCTACTATCTTCCAAATTGAGAATTTTAAGGATAGATGTATTTTTAGTGCCATTGAATCAAAGAAAGGAAAATTTTAGTTGTAATTTTCATAAGTAGTCTGATTTCTGCTCAAAATTGACACTTAGGAACCTACTAGTCATCAACTGGAGTAATTTCTGACTTCTTGGGTAATAATACTATTATTACTATAATTTAGAGACACCGTATGTTGCATTAAAGTACTTAAAATGATCATTTTATGAAATAAATGACATTAATTTGGAAAATTTGGGGAGAATGAGGGAAGAATTTTCAGTTGTTGAAAATGTTGAAGAAAACATTGAGTGTAGCACAATGCAGGATGCAATTATTGTGTTACTGATTTAATTTAGAGAGATCTTTCTCAACCAATCTGCCTATTATAGACAAACACAAATTGCTAACAACTGATCTCACCTGCAGAAATTCAGTGACATTTTACTGTTGTATTCACAAAAATGGCTAAGAGTTAAATGAAAAAAGTCAAGTATCTAAAATATATGCTTGCTTGCTCAATATCAAATATTTTATATTTATATAAAATGTATTCAGTCCATATATTTACATTTACAGGATTAAATACAATTTATTTAGCATTTCTGTGACAGAGCGAGGCTTCACCATCTGTTTAAAATGCATCACATTTTTTGAAGATCATGAAAGTTGTCAATGTTGTAATTCTATCACATACTTAAAATAAATATGTGCAATGCATTTCATTAGACATGCAACATATGCAACCAATGGAAAATAAAGATTGTTTCCGTATGGGACTCTGTATTCTCACTGTCTTCAAAAAGATAACTCAAATGTAATAGATTAGGATCATTTTACAGACTGGATGGTAGCATTTGGATTTGGAACAGGAAAAAAAAAGCAACTGCTTATTAAAGTGACTACATTACTGCCACTGTAATTTGCACAAGAGATCCTAAAGCTTTGATACCCAAGAGTCTATCCTCACTCTTTCCAAAAGCTAAATAAAAATCAGGTTAATTATCTCTCAATCTGTGTAATGCAGATGTAAAAGTCCTTTGACAAAAAGGATGTGCTGATCAGGACACTGATCTGCACATTACCAGAAAACATCTAAGATTCATTTTCATTTTACGATTAAACCAATCTGTTTTCCAGAGATTCAAGATCTTGCAAATTAGCCCCTCCAGACTCTGGGAAAAAGTTGTAAAGATTTTTTTTTCCTCTTCACCTGTTTGAGTAGAGAATGAAAAACAAGTGTGAAAGTGCTTTAATATTTCAAATGTGAAAATCAGGACTTTGATCAAAAAAGAAAATCTAATCAAGATATACAGAACTGAAACACAGAGGTATAATATTTTATTTGGAGCAGACCTTGGACTAATATAGTCTTACATACCGTCTAAAAATGTGAAATACTATGAAAAAGAAGATATTTAATCCCTAGGGAATAGGCAGGCATTCTTAAATTTAAAAGTTCTCTATGAATTCTTTATTGCGTGTTCTAAAGGAAAAGCCCTATCATTTTTGCAGTAGATGTATTCCATACTTCTTGAAGCTCTATATTTCCATTGTGCTGTCTTTAATCATAGGCAATGTCTCGGCTCTAGTCTGAGATTTCAGGAAATTGCACAAGTAATTGTCATCACAGACAGCTTAATTTCTAGTGTAGTGATGACACAACAATTTGCCTAAGGCCAAACCAAAACAGAAAAGTCTTTTATAAAACAATGGGTAGCTTATTCCATAGCTTCATAGTTTACTATAATAATATTAGGAAATGTAAAAAAAAATGGAAATTTATTTTTAACTTGAGCTTCAAAACCTTAATGCAATCGATTGCTTGGGGATTATTCAACATTGTTATGATGAAATAATCCTATATTACACCCTCCCTTACACATATGGACTTTTACTTACTTAAAAATGTAGATATTACACAGCCAAAAATACAGGGCGAAAGTATAGATAAAAGAATAAAAATTAATATCTAGGGACTTATATATAATTTTATTCACAATTGGAAGTCAATGACATTTGTTTAAAATACTGCTCTGCCACACTTTAGTTGTGAAATCTTGATAAATTTACTAACTGCATTTTTGGCATCAATCTTGCAAGATCCTGGTATATGAGATAAAAATTTTTAAAAAACAGGCCTGTAAGCTATTTGGTATGATACCTACCAGAAATAAGAAACACATTAATTGACAACTATTACATGTTTTCCTATAACTATATCATGCAGATCTTTGAGCCATACTTAGACAGAATTTAAAGCCACGAGACTATTAAAATTATAAGTGAATAAGATCTAAAGCGCAATTTCTCAGAAACAAATACTTAATTATAATGTATAATCAACAATCTAATATGTTTTAGGGATAATGAGAAAATTATGGTTTTGAACAGTAACTACTTCTGCTTTTTATCATGTAACTCCAACCATTTCTTTGCTCTTCAATGTCCTAACTCCTGAATTTTATTCCAGTACACACTTTGTAAACTCAATAAATGTTCACTGACTTATTTTATTTAAGCAAAGTTGCATAGATCAAAACAAATAAAAGACAATTAAAGGGTTTTATAAGTTCTTTATAAATTTTGTATGTTAAGCCCTTATCAGATATATCAGGGACTATGTTGTCCCCTTTATAAATAAGTTATAAAGCTCAATATATAAAAAACACACCTTGTTAAGGTGGATAATAGTGTGTTTACATTGATATCTTCTATGGGCTACTCAGAATGGATAAAGTAAATGTTCTGATTTAAAAGTGTAATAATTAGAACTAGTCATGCCTGTTTAAGTGTTTACATCTAGTGAATCCAATATTGTAGTAAAGTGAAGGGAGAAAGATCCTAATGGATAGGGAGAAACTGGGCAAGTCAAGGGATCATACGTACCAGTGAGGTAGATTATCAGCAGTGGGAGAAGTTGATCAAGCAACCTGAAGTTCGTGGTCAGAGAATAGGTTTATATGTGCATATATACTTATATAATTGGAACCATGCTCAATATAGAGTTTGTAACTTGTCACTAAAAATTCTTTGAACATATTTTAATGGCTTAAAGTTTGCACCAGGTGGATACAATTAACCATTTCCCCTTTGTGGTTGTTTTCAAATTTTATAATTCTAAGTAACTGTGATGAACATACCTGTACATAAATTTAAGAGCCACTAAAAAGCAAAAGGACAATTGTTTTTGTTCTAAATAACCCAATGCCTTACTTTCCAGTATCCAAAACCCCAGGCCAAGGGAAATTAAGGAGAATTCAATGGAATCACCATTAAATCATGGTGATCTTAAATATTAATTTTTTAATGCTGACACTTTTGGTGTGGTAGTATATTATATTTACTACATTTAGATCATTTTATTACATAATTGGTTTGCCTGATCACTACATTTGGTCTGATTATTTCTGAAGATGCTTCATGAATGATAATTTACCATATAGTTCTCCTGCAATTTTCTCTACAAAACTAGATATATACAGTACTCAACAATTACTGAAGTCAGAGCATTAATACTGTCTGGACAATTCATAGTAAAAATTTTTCACATTGGACTTTGAAAAGTCTTTCTTAATTACTGTGAAGAACCTAGGAAAACACACTCACAAAATTTCTCCACTGGATTTTATTTGCTGTACCAATACATTTGGATATATTTCTCTATTCACAAGATTCCCCCAATTTACTTGGGTCCTTGGACTACCAGGAAATGATCTTTATTACTACCTATGAAGCTGGGACCCAGTAAGTCTGATAATAGGCCAGATTTCCTCGGAGAACTTTGAAAGCATTAACTTCATGAGTAAAACATACCTTTGTTCCATAAAGGTAGCTTGTCATACCTTTTTATTTTATTTTTTAATATATTTTTATTGATTTCAGAGAGGAAGAGAAAGGGAGAAAAAGATAGGAACATCAATGATGAGAGAGAATCATTGATTAACTGCCCCCTGCATGCCCCACACTGGAGATCAAGCCCAAAACCCAGGCACGTGCCCTGACAAGGAATCAAACCATGACCTCCTGGTTCATAGGTTGATGCTCAACCACTGAGCTATGCCAGCCAGGCTTATCATACCTTTTAAATGAGGATTGTTCTCAAATGTGACACTCCCAATAATTTGCTAAAAAATATTCTGGTATAAAGGAAATCAGATTCTTATTAAAATATGCAAATGACTATATTGCCATGAAAAGTGACTTTGTAAAAGTTTCAGAATTCTGTGGGAATCAGTGAGAATTTGATATCAGTTACAAATGTTTTATGGCATGTCACAAAAGCAGAGTTTATGAATTGGTAAGGAAAGTGTAAGGAGAGACTAAGGTCTTTTTCATTGAACAGGAAAATAGAACATTAAGACAATATCAACATTACTCCAAACAAATATCCATAATAAAATTTCACTCATAAGTTAACTCAGTATTATGTAATTAATCCTTGTCTTAATATATCTTGGTCCAGCAATTTGCTTTCATGGAGTTGTCTGCTTCTAGATAGAAAAAAACAAAAAAAGTTTGTGGAAATTCTGCTTCAGTTCACTGCTAGAGCCTAAAAGTTATTTAAGAGATGCAAGTTCAAAACTCTATACCCATGGAATCACATTGAAGCCTGTACTGAAGTCTATACTTTGAAGTGTCAATGGTTTAAAGCACCTTTTATAGTCCTAGTTCATAAGGCTCTGAGATGGTCATTCTTTTTTTTTTTTTTGTGGAAGACAGAAATTCTGTTATGTAGCATATGCAGCATATGGTAAGTATCCGAATAAAACTAAAATTATCTGTATATGACAGAGCTTCAGGCAAGAATCAGAATAATACTAAAATTATCTGTAGATGACAAGAACATAATAGTTGTGGTTAATTTATTCCTGGTAATTTTTCAGTATGAAAGGCTTGACAAGGAATTGTAATAAGACTAATGCAACAAACAAGGAAATTTTATTGCTTCTGTGACATGCATAACAAAGATTATAAAGCCAAAATAAATCATCCCCCTTCCCCGCAAAAAATAGAGAAAATATCTCTAAGAATAAAGATCAAGTACAATTTCAAGTGTCATTAAATTTTATATCTGATTTATGAAAATGGATTGAATAATTTTGGTGGGGGAAAACATTGAGATATAACATATAGTAATACTGAAACTAAAAAACATGCAAAAGATATATCAGAAAGAGATTCAGCAAGACTAGAGTAGGCCTAGACTTTAAAAGTACATGGATAAATCTGATGTGCATCCCCATGAAATCCAGTGGCCTAGAAGATGTTACATTCAGATCAAAGCAGTCAGGTTGTGGCCAAGTAAATATTTCTATAATAACTGACATTATGACTTAAAACACTATACTACTATTTAATATCATCAGACAAAACAGTACTAATAAATATAGGAAAACAAACTATTTCTTGAACTTGGGTTTTGGTCAGTGTGTTCTCTGAAGGTAAAAACACATATGGACAGTGTGCGGTATTTATGTATCTCTAGAAATTTCTTGTAAAGCATAAAATTTCTGAAATACATGTATTAATAATATTTTACTTATACAAAGGTTACCTAGACCAGGCTATTTACAATTTGTAAATTCTTCCCATAAACTCTTATAATGGTAATACTAGAGGCCTGGCGCATGAAATTTGTACACAGGTAGAGTCCCTAGGCCTGGCCGGCAATCAGGGCCAAACTGTGGGGCGACCAGTGGGGCGATAGGAGGGGCCACCCCGCTGGCACCCGCCTTGGCTGGCCTGGGGCCTGCGGGCTGGGGGCAGCTCCTGCATTGAGCATCTGATCCCTGGTGGTTAGTGCACGTCATAGCGGCCAGTCATTCCACTGATTGTTCCACTGTTTGGTTGATTTGCATATTAGGCTTTTATTATATAGGATGTCAAACAAACCTAATTATTTCTAATATCTCTTTCTATAATACAAAAGAACAAAACACTTTGTGATTTTCCTGTTTGAGGCATTAAACCTTCTGAAGTTTTTATATTACTTTTTCTTTATTTAGGAGCCATTGTTGGGAAAGCACAATCAAAAAGTTGTCAGATTTGGACTTGATTAAGATAAGATCACAAACACCTGAGAAACACTGCTTGGTCACCTATTTAATCAAAGTGACAAGAAAACAGCTAAGAAGAAACAAAAATTAACAGGATTGAAAAGAAAATTCACTATTTTAAAAAGAGTAATATGTGTCCTTTAAAATAATAATAAAATCAACATAAGTCACCAAAAATTATTCTGGGAAAAAAACATATTTGCTATCTACACAGATAGCAAAAGGAAATAAAGAATAACCTTTTATGTTTTATAGGCATGGCCATTAATTAGTAAATCAAGGAAACAAGTTCATCAAAACTGAATAAAGTTTTATAAGATTTTAACACATTTTATAGATTATTTTCAGACTCATGTATTATAAAATGCTAAATAAATTTTACTCTACTGAACCAATCATCTAACATAGGTAATTTATTTGTTATTTACTAGAAATGACCTGACCCTATTAAGCAGGATGTTCTTTCCCCAGTTAGAACTTCAAGTTTTCTAACAATACGGTAATTTTATCTACCCCAGAGATCAAAGAGTATATGTGAAAATTAAATATAGCCAGCTCTGAAATTATTGAGTGAAACTACTATTATTATAATGAACATTATGAACTGACTTAACCCATGGCTAATTTGTGTAGCCATTAATAGTTTTTACATATGCATATATTTATTTATTGAATATTAGTTTATGTTTACATCAAAGAAGGTGAGCAATCTAAATCACAGTTTCTGGTATCATGCCATTTCATTCACCACTTCCTGCAGTTGCCACCTTCATGAAGTCTTAACTAACACAATGTCACACATAAGATGTATTCGAAATGGTATTCTAAAATTCTGATGGTTTTAAAAAGTGAATTCACTAAAGAAAAAATGAGATGTAGTTTCACCTATAATGTTCTTATCTTCACTAACCTAGCCCAACCTAATAAAATAGATTACAAACATTGAGACAAGTCCTACTTTTTTTTCTTTTTTTTATTGTTAACACTGTTACAGATGTCCCCATCCCGCCCCCCCTTTGCTCACATCCACCCAGCCCCTGCACCCACTTTCTCTGTCCATCACCACACTGTTATCTGTGTCTGTGTTATATATATAATACATACTTTGGCAAACCCTTCACCTTCTTTCATCCAGTTCCCTCCTCCTCTGCTGACAGATGTCAATCCATTCAATGTATTAATGCCTCTATTTCTATTTTGTTGGAAAAGATATAGAAGATTTCAATACTTGAAAGTCAGTTAACTATTAGCTGGTCCAACAGAAAACTTATTTGAATTTTATGGAGACTATTTTTTAGGGAAGTTTTAGGTTCACAGCAAAAATAAGGGGAAGATAGAGAGATTTCCTTTATACCCTCTGCCCCAACATATACATAGCCCTTTTTTCATTATTAATATCACTATCAGAGTGTTACTTAAAAAAAAAAAAAAAAAAAAAAAACACCAAAAAACTAAGGATAAACCTGCATTGATATATCACCCAAAGTTCATGATTTATCTTATGATTCATTCTTGGTATTGTAGATTCTATGAGACAAAATACATAATGACATATATGTGCCTGTATATATGTATATTATCTATATAATAAAAGCCTAAGCGACCATTATGGCAGAATGACCAGATCGACCAGTCGCTATGATGAACAATGACCACCAGAGGGAAGACACTCAACGCAGGAGCTTCCCCCTGGTGGTCAGTGTGCTCCCACAGGGGGAGCGCCGCTCAGCCAGAAGCCAGGCCCACGGGTGGTGAGCTCAGCGGCAGTGGTGGGAGCCTCTCTTGCCTCTGCGGCAGCACTAAGGAGTAGCAAGCCGAGCGGTAAGGAGCAGCGAGCAGGAGGGCAGTAAGGAGCGAGGAGTCGTGGACACCCCCTGAGGGCTCCCGGACATACCCTGAGGGGTCATGGACTGCGAGAGGGCACAGACCAGGCTGAGGAACCATCCCTTCCCCCTCCACGAATTTCATGCACTGGGCCTCTAGTATAAATATATATATATATATATATATATATATATATATATATACACACACACACACATACATACACACACACACATATATATATATGTATATATGTATATATGTATATAATGTGTAGAAATAAATATATATCAAATATCCTATAGATGGACATCTAGGTTCCATGAAAATCAATAACTTTTATGAAACATGACTCTGAACAAATTCTAAAGTTCAACACAAATTGTGTCTAACGTTTATGAATTAACACTTTATATTCAATAATTTGCTCATTGGTGTTTTCTAAATTTTGTATTTTATAAAAGTAAATTCCACAGAAGCTCCATGATTCAGATTACCTTAATCATGGTGCAGCTGGTGAAGAAATAGAAGCACAAGTGCCAGATTACACATGAAACACACTGAACCAGTGTGTGTGATCATCAAACTGGTTTGCCATCAGAAGAATTAGACAGAAACCACTGAACAAAAAACACTTTACATTTTGATTAAAAATTAAATCCAGCAATGTTTATGATTTTATGTCAGTCTATCTTCACGGTGTAAAGGAATATTAGATTTGTTTAATGATGTAAGAAATTAGAAAATGTAATTACCAGCAAAAAAAAAAAAAATGAATAAAGCAGACAGCACAGTGCTCAATGACCTGCTAGTGGTATTATTACTCATCCAATTAATGTCCTAAAAATGCCTGGATAATTGTATTCCATAAAAAAAAGGGGGTGGGGGATGACACTTACCCAGACAATAATAGATTTGAGTTGAATTTGGATGTCTCATTTTACACTCAAATGCTTGATAAAGAAGCATTAGTAATAAAATACTAATTTACATGGCTTATAAAGCAGCTAATCTAAACACTGCTCATTTCCAGTATCATATGGAATATGTTCAAGTATTAAAAAATACTAATAGTTTTCATATTTAAGCATCTCACACTCTGTAATTCTATACTGAGCTAGTTTTGTCAAATACCCAAATGTTAGTCACTTTTATAAAACAATAATTATTTACTATAATATAAATATACCATAGATTAATAACATGCAAATTCTTGATTCCATAGACATTTACACAAAATGCTTAATAGCAGAAAGTTATGTTTTCTTACTTCCAACATTTTTGTTATCTGTTCTCTACTAAAAAAATATATTATCATATACCCTCAATATTGTTGATATAATTTTTCTGTGTTCCAAAAATTAGCAACAACTTTTTGTATACAAAATTCAATGAGTACTAAAGTAAATATTTCAAATAATCAAGGGTAAGTAGGCAAGCCAATGACGCTCAGTGGCTGAGCACCAACCTATGAACCAGGAGGTCATGATTCGATTCCCGGTTAGGGCATATGCCCAGGTTGTGGGGTATACAGGAGGCAACTTATCAATGATTCTCTCTGATCATTGATGTTTCTACCTCTCTCTCCCTTTCCCTTCCTTCCTGAAATCAATAATTTATTTATTTATTTATTTATTTATTTATTTATTTATTTATTTTTATTTTTATTTTTTTTTGCCCTAACCGGTTTGGCTCAGTGAATAGAGCGTCGGCCTGTGGACTGAAAGGTCCCAGGTTCGATTCCGGTCAAGGGCATGTACCTTGGTTGCGGACACATCCCCAGTAGGAGGTGTGCAGGAGGCAGCTGATTGATGTTTCTCTCTCATTGATGTTTCTAACTCTCTATCCCTCTCCCTTCCTCTCTGTACAAAAATCAATAAATTATATTTTTAAAAAATATTTTTAAAAAATTCTAGAGCAGGAGGATAAAAAAAAAAGAGTAAATAATATAACTTCTTTCCCAGTAAGTTTTATACTCATTTATAATTAAATATGGTGGCCATTAGAGATTTTAGCTATCTAAGCTGAGGAAACTACATATTTCTCAAAAGGGAATCAAATATATGGTGATACAAGGAGATTTGACTTTGGGTGGTAAATACACAATGCAATATCCAGATGAAGTATTATAGAACTGTACACTTGAAACCTATGTAATTTTATAAACCAATGTTACCCTAATAAATGTAATTTTAAGAAAATTTCCACAGACATTTTTACCACATTTAAAATAATTCCAGAGAGATAATCCAACACTGTTCATTGATTGTAACACAAATAAATTTCAACTGAGTGTTGTGTGGCAAGCTCATAGTACATTTTGCCAAGTACTGTATTTGGTTTCCTTTTCTACTTATGGCTATAAATACTTTAAAAAGAGCTAATTCAGCCCTGGATGGTGTGACTCAGTTGGTTGGGCATCTTCCAATGCACTGAAAGGTTGCTGGTTTGATTCCCGGTTAGGGCCCATGCCCCGGTTGTAGGCTTGTTTCCTGGTGGGGGTGTGAAGGAGGTAGCCAATCAATGTTATGCTCTCACATCAATGTTTCTCTCTCTCCTTCTTTCCTCTGTCTCTAAAAATCAATAAACTATTCTTTAAAAACAAGCATTAATCCATATGTTTCTGATTCATTTATACACTTAACTCATCAAAATTTTCCCTTAAAGAGGCATACAAAATCAAGTAGTCTTTTAAGCATTTTAGTTTTGTGTTTGTTTTTTTAAGATTTTTTAAAGTGATTTTTAGAGAGAAAGGAAGGGATGGGAGAGAAAGAGAAAAGCATCGACGTGAGAGCAGTTGCCTCCTGCACACCCCATCAAGCCCACAACTCTGGCCTGTGTCCCACCTGGAATGAATCCACAACTCCTCAGTGCCTGGGATAATGCCCCACCAACTGAGCCATACCAGCCAGGGCAAATTTTAGTTTATTTTTAAGAATGAGGAAGCCATCCATATTTTCTCAGCTATAAAAGTATTCAAGAAAAAAATTAAACATTTTAGACATGAAATTCCATGTTCTTGGAATTTCCAATAAGTAGTTTGCTTTCATTTTCTGTTTCTAAGAGCTGACAGTTCCCATTGGAAGATTGCTGTTCCATTCGAAATAAATCTGGAAGGTTAGGTCTATCCTAACAAAGGTGAACATTTAGAAATAAATGTATTAAATTACATGAGAGAATTTAGAGCATGCTACCTTTCTTTAAAATAACATCTTATTTTTTTAATTTACATATACTATACTAAAGGCCCGGTGCACAAAATTCATGCATGGGGGGGGGGGTGTCCCTCAGCCTGACCTGCACCCTCTCCAATCCAGGAGCCCTCAGGGAATGTCCTACTGATGGCTTAGGCCCGCTCCCCATGGCTCTCTGCTCTCTGTGGGGCCTGCCTGCTCCACACAATGGCGATGGGCAAGCAAGCCCTGCTGGGTGCTGCCTGTGGGCACGCTTGCCTGCTTCTGGGTTGCCCTGGTGATGGCCAAGCAGGCCCTGCTGGGTGCTGCTTGAGGGCCCGCTTGCCTGCTTGTGGGTTGCCGCAGCTACAGCCAAGCAGGCCCTGCTGTCTGCTGTCAAGCTGCACAACCACCCTCACCTCCTGTGGCCGGCAATGGTCCTGGGAGCCTGTGGGTGTGGAGTGCGTCCCCAGGACCCAGGCCGCTTGGCGCTGTCCTGCCCCCAGCCATTTGGCACCTGTGTATGCAAATTAACCTGCCATCTTTGTTGGGTTAATTTGCATACTCATTCTTGATTGGCTGGTGGGCATCGCAGAGGTACAGTCAATTTGCATCTTTCTCTTTTATTAGTGTAGATATTTTTTCAATTTTACATTTATAGCCTTATACAGAACTTTTTGTTGTTGTTTAGCACACAGGCCTTTAGTTCCTGCAGCACACAAGCACCCACACAGGCTGACAAGCAACGGCTGAGTGAGAAGCACCTTGGCGAGCAGGACAGGTACCAATGGTCCTGTGAGCCAACTCCAGCTGTCTATGAGTAAAGGGTAGGCAAGAACATTTAGAATGAGGGTACAAGGGAGTAGTGAGGGAAGGACAGTGGGAGGGAGTAACTGGGCCTTGGGTAGGAGCCTGGATGCTGCCAAGCCAGGGAGGTTGGGTGTAGGCACCCCGCCAGGCAAAGTGACTCAGGCACAGAGACAGTTCCCATGACAATCAGTAATTAGCAATTCAGAAAAAAAAGGGCCAGGCATGGAGAAGTCCCTGAAAGTTAACAAGGTCTGGGGAACCACCTTTAATTTGGGGGTCAGGGGCTCAAGAGCCATTTAGCTCTGTATCTTGTGATGACAAAACATGAAGAAATATGAGGACTATCCTGCAAAAGCAGTTAAAGAAGGAGTTCTGAGAAGCAAATACAGCATGAAGACCTTCAATAATACTCAGCATCAAACTCTTAAAACTGTTTACAGTTAAACACTTAAGAGTCTCATAGGCAAATGGACTATATAGTAGTGATGTGTTGTGATATGTAAAACCTAAAAAAGTACAACATAATCTTAATTCATTTATTTGTATTTTCTTTAAATGCATCTGTTAAAGTCCCAATTAAATTACAAATTCATATTCACTAAAAAACGAATGTTACACAGTCTGTGCCTTTAAAGAAATCATGATCTAAAAGAAATAAAAACAAGAAATTTCCTATTTTGTACTACTCTTGATTGTATATAAAAATATAGAAATAAAAATTATTATCTTGAACCTGAAAGGAGTATTTATCACTGAAAGGATTAATTTAATATTTGCCAAAAATTCAGCAGAGAGATATTATACTTTATAAAGAGAATTTCAGGTGTAAGCACTTATCTGTTAGGAAATAATCAGTTTCACTTGGCTTTCAAAGGGGTCTCAATGACCTGTAGTCGCTCAGATGGAACTGAGCACAAAGCTGCTTTTCCATTTCATGGGATAATGAGCAGTTAGTTAAATGGTCTAAGTACATAGTAATTGTGGCAGAACAAATTATATTTTTTAATGATTTTTGATATAGTAAAATTATTCATTATATTTCCTCTTATTCCACAAAATTTAAAACTTTATTAATTCAGAAAAGAAATTTTACACTGATGTGAATGGAGATAAATTGTATTTTTCTAATTTTTTTTATTATTATTTGCAATTTGTAAACATTATTACACTAAACCCATCTGGAGATCTAAAGAGTACAATATTTCAGAGCACAGTCACATCCATATAAATATATGAATAGCTGATAGAACTATGATGTCTAGTATGGAAACCACTAGCTAAGTGGCTATTTGAAATTGAATTTAAAATCCAATTCCACATTCATACTAGATACATTTCAATTCCATTTCTAGGATCAGGATCTTAAAATTGCTTACACTGCTGCTTCCATCTAAAAACACATTCAAAATATGGATTTTATAACTTTCTATGGCTTGAATTGTGTCCCCCCAAAAGATATGTTAAAGTTCCCAACCCCAGTGCCTATGAATGTGAACTTATTTAGAAATAGGGTCTTTGCAGATGTATTTAAGTTAATACGAAGTCATGCTAGATTAGTTTGGGCCCTAAGTCCAATGCCTGGAATCCTTATAAAAAGAGGGTACTTTGGACACAAGTAGGCAATACACAGAGTGTATGTGAAAACAAAAGCAGAGATTTGAGTTATGCTGCCACAAGCCAAGGATTGTCAAGGATTGCTGGCAAACTTCAGAAGCTAGAAGTGGCAAGCAAAGACTCTTCTTAGAACCTTGAAAGCATGCAGAGCCTGCCGACATCTTGGTTTTGGACTCCTAGCTTCCAGAACTGTCACACAATAAATGTCTGTTGTTGTAATCTGTGAGTTTGTGGTAATTTCTAATGATGGCCCTAGAAAATCAATGCATATTCGGATAGCTTATAAAGACTAATCTATTGAGAAACTGAGAATCAAATTTGAAAATCTAAAACCCCAAGGTTTGCCCCCAAAAGGCTGATTATCTATGTTCAACTAGTATCATTTCATGACCAGGTCTAGCAGCTTGCCTGCCCTTAGAGTGATGGAAGTACACGGAGCATAAGCTTGTTTCTGCTGACGGTCAGCACTCATATGAAGTGTAACACAATCAGTGAATATTAAAAAATCTAAATAATATGAACTGACTTGACCTGAATTTTGTACTAATCTTTATTCTTTCTAGTTACATAATGCTTCACAGATTTTGAGCCATATTGATAAACATTTTCATTTGATCTTCACAAGAACCACATGAGGCTGGCTAGATCTAACTCATAAAAAATGTAGACTGTGCATTCCTTAAGGACAGAAGTGTTGTTTGATGTTTATACTTATTTTAAATAAAAATATTATTATGCACTAAGAAAAAAATTTATTTTGTTTTGAATGAATCTCCATTTCCCAAAAAGCTCAGTCTATAGTGATTTTGAACTTTAAGTGATTCTATTTCATTTTTCTTTTTATTTTCATCTTCCCATATTGCATTTAGGAGTAAAAGTAGTAGTTTCTCATTAGGAATAGGTCATTTCTGCCATGAGCTCATGGGTAACTCAACTAATTTGTAAAATAGTCCTCAGTAATATGCAGCATTTCTTTTAAATTTACTGATTCAATGTTAGGTGAAAAGATCCACCAATTTGGATAAATTAAACAAGCTGTTCAAGCACAATACCAAAAGAACTAACGCACATAGAAAGGGGAGGGACTAAATATTCATTTTGATTATCTTTTGTGAATTTTTAGAACAGGTATTATTAACTTTGATGCTGAGACCTAAGTAAATTAAAAAATAAGCAAAATAAAATTTCCTTGAATGGTTACGATCATCTCATGCATTGTGTTTAGGTAACAATAAAGATTTTTAAAAGTACAACACTTTACCCAAAAGAGGCAAGAATTCTTATTCTGGGCCTCTCTGCTGCCCAGTGTTCATCAGGATATGATCAAATAATCCCTATCTTTGTTTATTTGCCTAAGAGGGCTTTCCCACCCTAACAGCAATCTTTCAAACGGCCTAAGTGCATATTCTATGCAATATAACTTCACACAAAACTGAAGCAAAGTGATCTTATTACAACATTGGATGGCAAATGGTGGACATTTTCTAGACATAAAATAAATAGAGCTAAAAATAGATGAAAAACAGCTGGAGTTTGGAGTTACAGAGTCTATATTTCCATGCACCTTTAGGTGTGATACTCTTTCGACTAGATGTTAGTGTCCTCCAGGAACTTTCAGGTACTTGGCTAATAAGTAGCTCCAGAACCATCATAAAATAATGCACCAGGAAAGAATGTGCTCAGATCCAAAACCAAGTGCCCCACATTCAAACAGTTTATTATGCCCAGAATGACTTACAAATAAAACATAAGTTCGGTTTTATAAGGTGACATAAAAGATTGTTGCTTTAGAGGCAAACTGGTCTAGAAAGCTTTATTGCCCCCATAATTTATTATGGAATTAATCCATTGTGTGTTTGCACCAGGTCAGTTCTCTGAAGGGAACCTGCATGGTATCCAAATCAGACTGAACATTACAAGTGGAGAATCCCAAATGGAGTACTAAGCACACTTCAAAAAGCCAAGCATATGGATTGTGTTATAGTTTCTGAATGGTTTCACTTGAGTCATAAGATTAGTCAGAAAAAACAAAAAGAGTAAAAAGCAGCCATGGCTATTTTTTCTACCTAGTGTCTGTGGATAATCTAGAAAGAAACAATATTTTTTTTGTTGTTGTTAAAATACAAAAGCAAGTTATTTTATTTCAAAGACTCTTCAGCAAGAACTTTCTCTCTTACTCTCCTGGTTCCACATAAAATTACACAAAAAATATTTGGATAAAAATGTCAGAGAAAACATGCTGAGGCATTTATTCTAAGCTATTTGGAAAGATATTAGTTAATTCCTTTTAAAAATTTCTTTATTGATTAAGGTATTACATATGTGTCCTCATCCTTCTATTAACCCCCAAAGCCACCCCCGCCATGCCCTCACCCCCCTGGTGTCCGTGTCCATTGGTTAGGCTTATATGCATGCATACAAGTCCTTTTGGTTGATCTCTTCCCCTTACCCTCACCCTCCCCTATCTTCCCTCTGAGATAGTAGCTTATTGATCAAAATTAACTGACTGCAAATCTAAGATTACATTGTATGTATGACTAAACATGTAAAAGTTGCTATTTTTGACAAATAAGTGAGCATTATAAGTCAAAAGAAGATCAGGTTAGTGGGCAGAAAAACTGAATTTGGATACTTTCTCTACCATTAACCAATAACTTGAACCCTACAGAAATCTTTATCTTCAACTCTAAATTAGGAAAAATAATCACCATCTGAAGATTAAATGTTAATGACAGGATGAAATGAGGTAATATTTGTGAAAACATTTAAATATCTAAATTATATACATATGATATTTTACTAATGTATTTATTTTATTATAAATTATTCATGTAACTAAGTTCAATACCATTTTTAGCTTTCTGGGAAAAAATAAATTCCTACTTAACAATAGTATCTTTTTTGTGTGATTTATAATACCTAAATTATGTCATGAATACATTGGCATGTGTTAATAAGTTATTAATAATTATTAATAATTAATGCTACACAATAAATATGCTGAAAGTATATAATAAATACATTAAAATATGCACATACCTAAGGACATTAATACTTAAAATGAATATCACTCCATTCCCTATATGTAAATAGATATATACATACTCACATACATATAAATTGATAAACCATCTCTATATATACATGTTCACTTAAAATTAATAAACACAAGCAGAATCTAGAAATCACATCTATATGATTAAAAATACATTTATAAAAAAATGTATCTACGATTAGCGGATCTTCCCTTTAAAATTTCATCCGAAAAGTGAGTTTCAAATAAATGTATTTCTTCTATAGGAAATTTCTCTTAAAAGTTTTATTTTCTTTTGAATACCTTTCACATGTCATGAATGAGGATAGGGCAGCCGTGGGCAAACTACGGCCCGCAGGCCTCGGCTGTTCTATCCGGCCCGCGGAGCCGAAAGAGCGGAGGGTTCTCTTGCTCTCCCCTCCGCTCCTTTACTTTGAATTTATATTAGTTCACACAAACACTCCATCCATGCTTTTGTTCCGGCCCTCCGGTCCAGTTTAAGAACCCATTGTGGCCCTCGAGTCAAAAAGTTTGCCCACCCCTGGGATAGGGTATAAAGTGACGTCACCCTCCTCCAGGGCATGAAGATGGGGTAGGAGGGGAAAGTGTTCCCTCTGCTCTCAGGGTCACATCCTGCTTTATGTCTGATACACCTTTGAGACCCATCTGGCCATTCTTTTCTTTTCCAATTATTTTATTGACAAAACATCTGAGTAGCTTTAACTTTGCTTTAACAGTATTTCTTACTTATGTTAACTTATAAAATAGACCTTAGCTTTCAATCATATCCTGAGGCATTTCATGTCTATACTTGAAAGCCCCATAATTTATTTTTCTCTGCCTTCTCTGTGCTACTGCAAGCCTGGAATTTGACCCATAATTTCAACTAAAGACCCCACTCACCTATCACTTTTTGAAATGTTTAACCAAACACTCTTAACTAGTCAAAAGTCAACCAGAGGAGAGCCTCCTACTGGGCATCTTCAGGGCTGCGCGGCTCATTGACAGCTGTGAGAAGGCTCTTGCTAAGCGTATCTGATCCGCCCTGGTTTATGTCTCCTGTGTTTTACTGGAAAAGCCGTCATCAGGTCACTGGCTGGGCCTTCACAGCTGAACACGAAAGATGTGAAGTGTAAACAGTGATTAAGTGCCTGCACGATTCTCAGATTTCCAGAGCTCCAGCCTCACAGGTGCTCACCTTGCAGCTGAAACAGGGTCTTGTTTTATCAGAAGTTAGTTATCTATTTTAGTTGTGGAAAGTGTAAGGTATTGACTGAAGGGCCTGGATTTGTTCATTAGTGCTAACGTAGAAAAAGCTGGTAAATTGATCAAAATGTTTTATAGATTATCTTCTGGACCCAGGTGAAAAAGCAATAATAATGATGATGGCATATTGTCTTAAACAGATGAACACAACTAATTTATCCATAGCATGCTGAGCAGTATAAAGAACACACGACGATGGTGAAGGATATGAATCTTTTGTTTGATGATTTAGACAACTGAGGATGTTTCACTTGAAATATACTTGTGATTTCTATTTTTAGGTACTTTGAAGGGCCCTCTGTAGAAAATGGATACAATTAATTCCGGAGGGCAAAGTCGTGGCTACAGATTAAAGGTTATAGGACAGCAGTTTTCAATTCAAAATAAGAAGAAACTTCCCAGCCAGTGGATCATATGAAATTTTAAGTTATAACTGATAAAATATTCATTACTGAGTGTTAAAGAAGAGTTGAGTGACCATTTTCTATAGTGGCTGTGTTGATAATTCCCAAAATGAATGGAATTTTGTGTTAAATGGGCATTATGATCTTTTTGATGCTAAGCTTTAATGATTCTAACATCAAATGAAGTGTGGGTGTACAAAGGGAATATGTCTTCGGTTTGGTATACTCAAAAGGGTAGGTTTTATCATTTGAGAACCAGGAGTTAAATCCTATACTATCTATTTACTACTCATTTTGGTAAATCGCTTAAACTCCATTATAACTTCCTCATATCTAAATAAGAAATATGCAATATCAAACTGTTATGTAAGGATTAAATTAATGGAAAACTCCAGGGACGGTGTCTGGAATATTACAAATATTCCATAAAAGCTAACTAGCATTATTACTATCTTCGCATATGTTTAGGTACTTGATATGACTTTCAAAGTACCAGTACACATGACATGTAACTCATGCAGCTATTGTGTGTGTGAGAACAATATTAACTGGTTCTGCCTTTCTTCTTCTTGCTTCCACCATTAAATCCGACCTCTAGCTGTGCTATGCTGGCAATATTGCAACAGTCTAACCTGCCTTTTCTCCCCCCAAACTTGTTTTTAATCTTTTCACCCAAATTGCATATTGGGTTGCATAAGGCAATTTCCTTTTTAGATCTTTGCAGCTGATTCATACTTTGAATATGAAAAAAAAGTAAATTTTATAATGGATAAGGATGTTGCCTTGAAGATTAAACACAATTATTTAAACAAAGACTCATGAATCCTTCTCGTGTTTGCTTTAACAAGAAATCTCTATCTTGCAGTTACACTGGCTGTTGTGTGTGTGTGTGTGTGTGTGTGTGTGTTTTCAAGCACGAGTATGCATGTTTGCTTTCCCTCCATTAGCCCTCTGTTTGCAGTCCTGAAGTTCTGCCTACACCATTCGGTTACTATGAGGACTACCTTTTTTATTCACCCAGCCAAATCCTCTCACTCCATTAAAACTTTCCTCAAAACACAGGTTTTCCATGGAGCCTTTCCAGATGAACACCAAATCCACAGACCACCCTGCTAACGGGTTTATGTGTATCTTGTTTTACTGAATGTATGTCTATTGCTTGAGTATCTGCATAGTTTTACCCAGAAACTTGTAATGTATATTCTGTATTCCCTAACATTCCTATTACTGGGGTATGTGTGCAATCAACACTGAACACAGAGCTGATCCCACATCTTTTAAATATTTACTAACCTTTCATTTGTGAGAAGCACCAAGTTTTACAATTCACTAAGGGATTGGAAATTGAATCTATAAAACAAAGCAAGTATTAATAAATGAAATTGGTAGGGAGCATTTGATAATGTTTAGGATTATAACAAAATATGAAGTTACAAATGTGTGTCTGTGTGTGCTATAAAGAGAGAGAGTGATTGTTCATATCATGCATATTCGTTTAGGTCTTTCTTAAGATAAAAAGCAAAAGTTACCTCATACACATATTACAGATAGTGTTTGATGATAAAATCATATTCCTACATAAAGGAAACAGCTGCCTTACTTAAACTGACTTTTGGGATAAACTCTTAACATCCTTGACCAGACATCCAGGGAAAATTAATTAGTTAGGTGATTTTTTTAGTCAAGAAATTTTAAGATGGCTGAAACCGGTTTGGCTCAGTGGATAGAGCGTCGGCCTGTGGACTGAAAGGTCCCAGGTTCGATTCCGGTCAAGGGCATGTACCTTGGTTGCGGGCACATCCTCAGTGGGAGGTGTGCAGGAGGCAGCTGATCGATGTTTCTCTCTCATCGATGTTTCTAGCTCTCTATCCCTCCCCCTTCCTCTCTGTGAAATATCAATAAAATATATTTTTAAAAAAAGAAATTTTAAGATGAATATATAACATTGGTCATAGAATTACTGTAATTAGTAAAAGAAAGAAATACTGTGGTAAGCAGACTAATAGTCCCCTCCCCAAAGATATGCCCTCTCTAATCTTTTGTACCTGTGCATATGTTACTTTATGTCCGAAGGAACTTTGCAGATATAAGGACCTTGAGATGGGTTTTTCTGGCCTGCCCATTGCATAGGTGGCCCAGTGTAATCATGAGGTTCCTAAAAGAGTTAGAGAAGTTATGTGACCGATAACAAAGAGAGTGCCACAGTGATGTGATGGAAATTTAAAGGTGCTATGCTGCTCTAGCCTGTTTGGCTCAGAGGATAGAGCGTCAGCCTGCTGACTGAAGGGTCGCGTGTTCGATTCCCGTCAAAGGGCACATGCCTGGGTTGCCGGCTCCATCCCCAGTGGGGGGTGTGCAGGAGGCAGCCCATCAATGATTCTTTCTCATCATTGATGTTTCTATCTCTCTCTCCTTCTCCCTTCCTCTCTGAAATCAATAAAAATATATTTTAAAAAATAAAGATGCTATGCTGATGGTTTTGCAGATGAGGAAAGGAGTCATAAGTCAATGCATTCAGGCAATCTTCCAGGTAGAAAAGGCAAAGAAACAGATTTTTCCTTAGAAACCTATTAAAATCTTGATTCCCAGTGAAACCCATTTCAAATTCCTGACCTCTAGAATCCTAATATATATAAAGAGCTAGGTGGCATCATGACCGAATGGGCGCCCGGTCACCATGAAGTGCATGGAGCACCTCTCAGTCCCCTCAGCTGCTCACCATGAGGCGGAGCTGGCAGCGGGGCGGGGCACTGTTGAGCTGCAGTGGAGGGTGCTTCGTGAGTGCCGTGAACTTAGTGGAGGAGTCACATAGGCGGCAGCGAGTTTCGAGTTTCACGAAGAAGCAGTCGTGGGGCGGGGAGCCTTGTGGAGCAGTTACAGGGGCAGGGAGCCTTGTGGAGCAGTTACAGGGGCGGGGAGCCTTGTGGAGCAGTTACAGGGTTGGGGAGCCTTGTGGAGCAGTGGCAGGGCGGGGGAGTTTCGTGGAGCCTCGAACTTTGTGGGGCGGCAGCAAGCTTCACGGAGCAGTCGAGGGGCTGCGAGCATCGTGGAGCGTCCGGGGACTGGGATCTTCACAGAGTGTCGCAGTGAGGCAGAGGCCCTGTGACGGAGGCCAGGCTAGTCCGAGGGACCCTAACCACGCACGATTTCGTGTGCACTGGGCCTCTAGTATTAAGATAAAAAAATGGTTTTGTCTTAAGTTACTATGTTTATGGTCATTTACTATAGAAGCAATAGGAAACTAGTATAAACACTGAATAATGATTTTGTTCAAATCATTAGCTCCTGCACATAAGTATAGAAATGAAGCAACCTACAGATTTTTTCCTGTGATGATAATTGGCAATGAAGAAATTGTCAGGAAGTCAGAAGAACATGGTGAAACAGGACATTTGAAGCCAGTCCCTTTCAAACTGTAGCAAGGACTGGCTTCATAAGCATGTGATCCGTGAAGTCATACTTATGAAGTTGCTTAGAAAGGCCCCTGCCTTGTTTGAATGCCCCACTGCCACATCTTAAAACCCTTAACAATTCTTTAAAAAGGTGTCCTGCATTTTCATTTTGCACTGAGTCATAGAAATTATATAGTCAATCTTGGCATAGCCTTGCTGTTTACAGTTATTGTAATACTCAATTCACTCAGAAAGACAAGAACAATAACATGTAACAACAACAGATGAAAAAAAAAAGGAGGAAATGAAGGAGGAGGGGGAAGAGGAGAAAAAGTAAAAAGGCAAGGCTATGCAGCATCTCCAGAAATTTTTCTGTATATGTTATCATCCCCTCCTCTTCCAACTTTTACATCAGAGTGTGTGTAACCAGCAATCATGGAAGCTTTTTATCTGGTGGAGTTAAGAAAATAAAATATATTTCTCAACCTTCAATTCAATATATATTTATTGAACTATAGAGTTCGTGTTTCAATTAAAAAGCTACAATAACCTAGAGAACTATTGGGTGCCAAGTTGAGTTATACACTTAAGACTACAAAATGCCATCCTATGAAAATAATTAGAAAATTTGAATTGCTGAGAAATCTATAAAAATGAATAAATCACAACTAAATAAAACCAGTAGGAAAATTTAAACCTGATGGTATTTGCATAAGATAACTATGCATTACAAAACCACATATCATTATCATCAAATACCAACTTCACTCTGTTATTTCATAAAATATTCTTGCTTTCTGAAATCCTAACCGAGACTGATCCTTTCTGTTAAAAATGAAAGACTATTCCTCATTAGCTGTCCTTTGATGAAATCTATAATTCCAATAGAACAATAAAATAAATTTGTAGAGAAAAGTTTCTAAATATGGCATAATAATATATATACATACATATATATTTAAAATCATGTGTGCAACCATTAAGTGCCATTTGTTATATATTTAGGAACTGAATAATTCATAAATGTAAATTTAAATTAACAAAGAAAAATATTTCTTTAGACTACTGACTTGTCAGTAGTAATTGCTGCTTTATTTTAGAGAAGAAATCCCAAAAGTACTATATTTGTAACCAATTTCGCTGGCATAATTAATAAAGCCAGTTTTCAAATTACTCAACAATAAAAGTAAAGTACTGTATTTGGTTTAACCTAATGCAAAGTAGGTACTTCAAAATGCTGCCTAAAATCTTTTTTGAAAATGTATTATGTTCTCCAGTCAATGGGTTGTCTTTTCTGTTTATTGGTGGTTTTCTTTGCTGTGCAAAACTTTTTAGTTTGATGTAGTCCCATTTGTTTATTTTGTTTGTTTGTTTCTCTTGCCCGAGGAGATATACCAGAAAAAAAATATTGCTATGAGAAATGTCTGATATTTTACTGCCTATGCTTTTTTTTTCTAGGAATTTTATGGTTTCAAGTCTAACATTTAAGTATTTAACCCATTTTGAGTTTATTCTTGTGTATGATTGTAAGAAGGTGATTTAGTTTCTTTTTTCTTTCTTGCACCTTTCTTTCCAATTTTCTGGACACAATTTATTGAGTAGATTATCTTTACCTCATTGTATGTTTTTGTCTCATTTGTCAAATATTAATTGGCCATAAAGGCATGAGTTTGTTTTGGGGCTCTCTTTTCTGTTTCATTTGTTTGCATGTCTGTGTTTATGCCAGTACCATGCTGTTTTGATTTCTATGGCCTTGTAGTATAGTTTGATATCAGGTAGCGTGATCCCTCCAACGTTATTCTTCTTGCTAAAGATTGCTGAGGCTCTTCAGTGTCTTTTGTAACAAGTTCCATATAAATTTTTGGAATATTTGTTCTGGTTCTATGAAATACACCATTGGTATCTTGATAGGAATTGCATTGAATCTATAGATTTCTTCTGGGTAGTATGGACATTTTAATGATGTTAAGTGTTCTTATCCACGAACAAGATCTATGCCTCCACTTATTTGTACCTTCTTCAATTCCTTTCTTCAGTCTTGCAGTTTTCTGAGTGCAGGTCTTTTACAACATTGGTTAAATTTATTCTTAGGTATTTTATTCTTTTTGAGGTAATTGTGAATGGGATTGTTTTCTTAGTTTCCCTTCTTGATAGTTCATTATATCTGATAATGGGTTAATATCTAAGATTTATAAGGAACTTACAAAACTCAACACCCCAAAAATAAACAACCCATTTTAAAAATGAGTAAGTGACCTGAATAGACACTTCTTCAAAGAGAACATACAGATGATCAATAAACATATTTAAAAATGCTCAAGGTCACCAATTGTCAGAGAGATTCAAATGAAAACTACAAGGAGATATTGCCTCACAACTGTCAGAATGGCTACCATCAATAAATCAACAAGGATGTGGAAAAAAGAAAACCCTCAGGCACTATTGGTGGGAATACGGCCACTATGGAAAGTAGTATGGAGTAACCTCAAAAATTTTAAAAATAGAACTAATTATCCAGAGATTCCATTTCTGGGAATTTATCCAAAGAAACTGGACACACTGATTCAAAAGAATATATGCACCCCTATGTTCATTGCAGTGTTATTTACAACAGCCAAGATTTGGAAGCAGCTCAAGTGTTCATCAGTAGATTAGTACATAAAAAAGCTGTGGTATAATTTACACTATGAAATACTACTCAGCTGTAAAAAGGAAGAAAATGTTATCCTTTGCGTTAAGTGAAATAAGCAAGTCAGAGAAAAACAAATACCATATGATTTCATTCACATATGGAATCTAATGAACAAAATGAACAATAGAAATAGACTCATAAATAGAGAACAGGCTGACAGCTATCAGGGGAGGGGGGTTTGAGGACTGGTAAGGAGGGATGGAGGAATTGAGCAAAACAGAAAAAACACATGGACATGGACATGGACAACAGTGTGGTGATTAGGGGAGGTAGAAGAGGTTCTAGGGGGGATAAATGGTGATGGAAGGAGATGATTTGGTGTGGTGGACACACAATATAGTGTACAGATGATGTGTTATGGAATTGTGCACCTGAAATGTGTATAATTGTATTAATCAGTGTCACCCCAATAAATTCAATAAAAAGGAAGAAAAATAAATAAAATATATTATAAAAGAAAGATCCTTGCTCCATATCATAAGGTATATAAGTACTGTTCAAACTACTCTTGATAAGTTGTTTTACAAGGAAATAAAGCACCTTACTTCTCAAAAATATATATGTAATATAACATTTTTCAATTATAAATATTATAACTGAGAAATTAAAATTGAATTGAGAAAAAATATCTGGGTTTTGATAGCCAGTTTTTTGTGTGTGGCTTGGTCACGTCATTATATATCTCTGGATCTTTTTTTTTTAATTCATCCACCAACAAGAAATCTGGACCAAATTGTTTCTAGTGTACTTCCCAACTCATTTCCATATTGCTTCCAAAGGAATTAAGGAATATCCCCAAGAGGAAGTTAGTACTGCTCTGACTGGCTTAAGAATAAATGATGAATCATGGAAGTGAGATGCTTGCTTTTAAAATTCTAGTTTCTCTTGAATAAAAATAGATGTTGACATTTCTCAAGTTCAGAAAGAATCTAAAGAAAATGCTCTAAAATTCAAGATTTATAGAGACACCTGTGTTGCCTATAATTTAGACTCAAATGAGCACAAATATAACTGTTGTCTTATAAATACAGTAATAAGTAAAATGTGTTGTTCGGTTAAAGATAATTTTCCATTAACCTTGAGGATAGTTTCTTTGCGCTTTCATACTAATGTAGACTTAGTCTAAAAAGCATCATTGTGTTATCAGAAATCTACTGTCAAATTGATTGTCCTATCATTTTTTTTTTCTAACCACAGTCGAGAAAGACATTTTTAAATGAATTATCCACAACCCTCATCTTGAATAAAATGTCTTTGTTTTCTTACAATTTAAAACAACTCTTACAAAAATGTTTATTTGACTTTAAGACGTAGTTTACAATCTCCCAACCAAATAAATCCCGTACATTTTAACCTGTCATTCAAGAGCCTACACAACCTGGCGCCAACCTATCTTTAGAGCTTTATCTCCTCCTGCCCGTTTGACACATCCCAACTCCTAAAACATTCACTTTCCTAAATATGTTGTGTTTTCCTGCTCACCTATCTTCCTGTCTTGAATGTCTTCCAAGTTGTCTTTGCATTTCTAAGTCTAACCTACCTCAAGGCTGATCTAGTTCTAGGTCATTAATAAAAATCTCCCAGATCCTGTTCTCTCCCACATCCCCATCTTTCCTTGCCCCATCATTATCAGAAACTATCTCTCTGTCCTTTGCACTTCAAAAATAATCTCCTTTTTATAGTCCTAAGATTATTTAGCACATCCAAATATATACTAAGAAAAGTTCCCTTATGAGGTTTTTGAAAGATTCTTGAAGCCAGAAACTATATATTTTAGCTTTCTTCCCAGTATCATTAAGCCTAAGTTTGAGATCATGCATACAAAATAATATGTGAATGAGTATATAACTAGTAAAAGGGAATGAAGGGTATATTGTGGCTTTTATTATAGCAATATTACAGGCTAAAATAGATTTCAACATTATGGTTCAATCATAATTGCTTATGTAATCTTAAATTATCAAACATAATTGTTTTAGGACTGTCATGAGATTTTATATCAATGTAAGAAATACCCAGTTATAAAACTCCACTCTTTGAAATCTTTACAATCCTAGAAGACAAGTCATTACTCTTTAACCCTCCTCTCCTTGGACTTATCCCAAGGTTGTAATAATGTTTTATTAATTACATATAGATTTATATTTTCAAAGCTCTTTAGAGCCATTAATTTGTTAAGCCAAACAACATACAGTAGAACAAGGTGAGTGTGATTAAATGCAGTTGACAGATAAGAAAACAGCAGAAATGCAAAAGTGGTCTTTTCATAGCCAGGGGCAGTCTGGAGTTCCTTTGAGTGTTAGAACTGCATTTTTTTCCTCTGCAAAAACAACCAAACATTGACCTACACTTATTTGTTTTAATTTCAATTAATGTTCATTTCCATAGTCAAACAGAGTTAGGAACGAATCCTACGTTAATGGTCTTTAGTTCAAATATGTGACTAATTGTAAAATGAAATTTTAAATTTTCAATGTTATAATTTTTGAGAAAAAAATACTATTCTCTGTTTTTAGCTTAAATGTCTGAAGATACTGATCAATAATCAAGCATTATAATTCTTCAAATACCACTGAAAAAGTAATCATCAGTACCTAGATAAATAAAATGAAACCTACAACTGCATTTTATGGTGATTGTCATTTGCACTGGGTTAAAGAACAATCTTTCTAAAAGAAATGTTTTTTAACTCTAATGTTATGAGCAAATACATATGTATATGATAAAAATATCACCTCTAAAATATAATATGCATTTGTCTTCCGAGATATAAATTTTTCCAAAGATAACTTTTCCCTTCAAAGTTTTAGTTACACTTGTCATTGCAAAATTGATTTGAGAGTAGATTTTCTTCCTTTATGTTCAAGGTTGTGATTTTGGGCAATGTGGTAATAAATTATTTGAAGTTCTTTTCTCTATACTCTTGGACCAAACAATCTCTAAAGAAATTGTCTGTTCCTAGTCAGCATCTCAGGAATGTGTAAAGTTATTTTACCCCAGTGGGGATGAGGGTTTTTCACCTTTATTTATGGCTGGCACTTTTATGCTTTTGACTCACACAATCACTCTCTCACTGTGAAGCCAATCATATTTCCTGAGAGGTTAAGATAATTTACCATTGTTGGATATATTTTTCCCTCATACTGATGCAAAGAATTAGACACATGACTCCTATTAGTGTCAATTCTAGTGATCCATAATGTAAAAATCAGGACTTTGCATAAAAAGCATCTGCTTACTTTGATTCAAAATCTTTAAAGTGCTTGCATATGTCTAGATACTCGGGAATTGGTTCACAGGCACAACAAAAGAAGATAGAACCGATCTACATAATGTTGATACTAAGTGGTCACCTGCATGGAGAAGGGACTTGAATTGACTGTGGAACCCACACATTTTAAACCTTCTGTTAATGTTTCCCTTGAATTTATTATGTAGATCAAACAAAAGCACTAAGGATTTATAACAGATCAGTAATTAGAATATATAGATTGCCCATACCGATTATAGAAATTTCTTCTTTGCATTTCTATGCATCATTTTCTTGTTAGTATCACTTTAGTCATTTTCACATATTCACAATAGAAATTACCAATACTTCAAATACTATCACTGACATGGAGCTTCCTTTGAATCAGGGGTCCTCAAACTTTTTAAACAGGCGGCCAGTTCACTGTCCTTCAGACCGTTGGAGGGCTGGACTATAGTTTAAAAAAAAAAAACTATGAACAAATTCCTATGTGCACAGTGGGCCCGGGACGAGTCGGCTGCTAAGCAGGACAGGCAGCGGCACCCGTGGGCTGGATAAATGTCCTTGGCGGGCCGCATGTGGCCCGCAGGCCATAGTTTGAGGACCCCTGCGTGTAGATCTAAAAAACAACTTTCTCTAACGTGACTGATACCTGCAAAAAAAAAAGAAAAGAAAAGAAAGAAAGAGAAAGAAGGAAGGAAGGAAGGAAGGAAGGAAGGAAGGAAGGAAGGAAGGAAGGAAGGAAGGAAGGAAGAAAGAAAGAAGAAAGAAAGGAAGAAAGAAGAAAGAAAGGCTCATTCTCCAAAGCAACCAACACAGGTTGCACTTTTTAAATTGAATTTATTGGGGTGATACCGGTTAACAAAATTATACAGATTTCAGGTGCATAATTTTACAACACATCGTGTGTACACTGTATTGTGTGTTCACCAGCCCAAGTCAAGTCTCCATCCATCCAGGTTAAACTTTTAAATGTCTTCAATCCCCTCTCCTTTCAAGTGTCTGAGGGAAGTGAGAGTGCAAGGGTCAAACCTGCATCTGAGTTTCATTACAAGACACTGTCCTGGGATTCCTCTTGAGACCTTTTTTCCTTCAAGTTACAGCATGTGTTATGCTTAAAGGTGGAAAGGCTGTTTTCTCCCTCCACATCCCTGGGAACCCAGGCATCTTGCCTCATTTAGGTACTTTGATGTTTTCATTGGAGTTGGGGCTACTAGAGGCATTGATTTAAGAGAGACTTCTGTTTTAGCATCATGATTGCTTTAAATGGCAAAATAATTGACAAATGGCTGGCACAAATGAAATATTAAAAAAAAAAAGACAAAAAGCAGTGCAAATTTTTCCATTTTTTAAACTGGTAGTATAATTATTCATCATTCTGTCTTTTAAATGTAAAAGAAAATCAGCCACATTAATGGACACATATGAAAATTCACTCTGTTCATACCAAGTATATGCATATTTATACATGCATTTATTTATATGCACACTTACTAAGATGTATATAACACTTTAGAAATAGGAAGTACATGAACCATTCAAGTCTCTCGAAGCTGCATGAACTTCTTAGTGACTTTAGTGTTTGTTTAACAGCGGTTTTCATTACATAGTAAAATCCATGAGGCACTAATTACTAAAGATTACCTCTAGGTAAAGGAAAAACAACACTTGGACCTATGTAGTTAGCCTTTCCACTCGCTGGTACCATGTGGGGCGTGCAGGAGGCAGCCGATCAATGATTCTCTCTCATCATTGATGTTTATATATATATATCTATCTCTCTCTCCCTTCTCTCTGAAATCAATAAAAATATATTTTAAAAAGAAATAAAAATAAAACCTTATTGGGTTCAGTTGTCATGTCTTCTTAGGTTCCTCTTGGCTTTCCTTTTTTATGATATTTATTTGATATTTTTTATGGGTACTGGTTAGGTATTTTGTTGAATGTGCCTCAGTTGGGATTTATCTAATGTTCTTCTCATGATCAGACTGAGGATATAGGTTTGGGGAAGAGGACTACAGGGGGAAATCATCATTTTTATCAAAGCATATTAAGGGCACATACTGTCAATATGACTTATCACTGACCTTGACCTTGGTCACCTGGCTGAAGTAGTGTTCGTCAGGAGTCTGTTCTGTAGTTACTCTTTCCTCCCCTTTTCTACATTTTACTCTTTCGAATGAAATTGCTATGTGAAGCCCACCCCTAAGGAGGAGAGAGTTATGGTACAGCTACTTGAGAGCGGAATATACTACATAAATTATTTGGAATTTTTCTATATGGTGGATTTTCATTCTCCCCCCCCATTTATTTATTTATCCACTCATTAATTTTTATCAGTGTGGACATGTAGATATTCAGATATTCATTTTATGTTTGGATTATAATCTAATACTACCTTTTTTTTTTTTTTTTTCTAAAATTCTTCTAGCTTCAGCCATTGGGAATTCTTTACGATGACTTTAATGTCCCTTTGTTGCACATTATGTGTATGTATGTGTATATCCCATATAATAAATAGGTAATATGAAAATTGACCATTACTCCAACACAAAAGATGGCCACCCCCATGTGGAAACAAGATGGCCACCACAAGATGGCTGGGCCAGCAAAGGAGGGCAGTTGGGGGTGACCAGGCCTGCACAGGAGGACAATTGGGGGGGACCCAGGCCTGCACAGGAGGACAATTGGGGGGGACCCAGGCCTACAGGGGAGGGCAGTTAGGGGTGACCAGGCCTGCAGGGGAGGGCAGTTGGGGGGGACAAAGCCTTCAGGGGAGGGCAGATGGGGGCGACCAGGCCCTCAGAGGAGGGAGGTTGGGGGGACCAGGACTGCAGGGGAGAAAACTTGGGGGGGGGACAAGGCCGGCAGGGGAGGGCAGTTAGGGGCAATCGTGCCAGCAGGGGAGGGCAGTTAGAGGCAACCAAGCTGGCAAGGGAGTGGTTAGGGGGTGATCAGGCTGGAGGCAGAAGCGATTAGGGGCAATCAGGCAGGCAGGCAGGTGAGCAGTTGGGAGCCAGCAGTCCTGGATTGTGAGAGGGATGTCCGACTGCCCATTTAGGCCCGATCCCGGGTGGTGGGATTGGGCCTAAACGGGCAGTCGGACATCTCTCGAGGGGTCCCAGATTGGAGAGGGCGCAGGCTGGGCTGAGGAGCACACCCCCCCCCACCATGCACGAATTTTGTGCACCGGGCCTCTAGTATATTTATATATATATATATATATATATATATATATATATATATATATATCATAATCTTTTTCTATTTTCTTGCTTTTTGGCAAGACAAGCTGCTTCAGCAAGCTCTTATTGTATATCTTCTTCTCCTAAAATCAGACATTCATCCAAGGAAGCCTAGTTGTTGTTTTTTTGTTGTTGTTTTTTTGTTTTTTTTTAAATGGGGTGTGCTGTTAGAAACAAAGATTACCTACTGAGCAAGGATTTGTTTTGGGCCAGAAAATTTAGATACACATGTAATGAGATATTGAGTAAACCACACATTATTTGCTTTTCTGTTACTTATATTGAAAGAAGACATTCCAGTTTGTCCTTGTTTTAAAAGTGATGTAGCCATTTCCAATTATCACAAAGCATAATAGATATTTTCTATTGCATTAAACATATTTGATATTCACAAGGTAAAGGTAGAAAACATTTTCTGGTATTACATTAGTATGCTCCTATGACCACTTTAACCTTTAATCATGACTTTTTTCTTAGTTTCTTGTCATCATGGAAATGAAAACTCCTTGATGGAAGTTCCTGATTTATGTGAGGAATAGCAAAAATTAATTTAAAGAATGTTGCATGAGTGATGATACTAAATTGAAAATACTTTGGAATTTTGAGTAATCAGGCAACCACTACAGGACTAAAGTCATTTTAGGGTATGTTATAAATACTTCATAATTTAAAGTTGCCATTTCCATGCTTATATTTTTTAGAGAGATAAATGATCCTCAACATCACCATCATTATCAATTCTATAGAGAAAATCAACTGGCTTAAAAGTCAGCTCATTCATTATTAAGCACAGTGAGAAGAAAAGGAAAGAATTGTATGTAGAAATGAACTCATTTTTTTTCCCACAAAGCCTACTTCAATAGCATCCTGCTTGTCCAATTTAGCTTTCCTAACTTTTTTTTTTTTTTTTATAATGAAATGCCCCATCCACATAGAACTGCAAGTGGTGTGCTGACATAACCTGCTTAGGGTAGATATAAAGCTCAATCTGCATTGAAGTAGGAAACCTTCTGAGCAACTAAACATCATTTCCCCCCCAGCCCTATCATTATTATTATTTAGTTTGGCAGTATTTTAAAATAACTCAAACATTTATATTTTGCTTAGATATTTTCTATTATTTTTTATTATTTGATGCTAATATCCATGAGGTCATTTAAAAATTTCATAGAAGCCCTTTTTCCATATGAAGAATTCAAACCTCAAAGTTACAAAGTAATTTCCTTAGAACTTTAAGTAGTACTAGTGATCATTTTAAAGGTGACTTCTCCTCTGGGGCAGGATAAAGAATTGGAACGTGATGTATCTAGGACTAGAAATGAAGCACTTTGGGGGTATGAGAAAGATGGAGAAACTTCCTCTCCTCTCAGAGTTGACCCAGGAAGACAGAATATGTGGTTAATTCTGGGTCAGCATGAATCTGAGACTGGAAGATGCTCAAGGTTTACCCACACTAGTTATGGGGAAAGAAGTACTAGTATAAGCAGTGGTTCAGGGGTGAGCAAGGATACTTTGGAGAAAATGGTTGTGTGCATAGAAACCGAAAAGGTCTGCCTTACGGAAACATCTTTAAATTGGAAGTCTAGGGCATTGATGAATGAAGCATTAACATAATGCATTCTTACTCTCCATGTGTAGAAATCACAGCCTAATCAGTGGTGAACTAAGTCACCAAAATAGTTTTGTTCTATGAACAGGGCCCACCCAAGCTCCAGATCACCAGCTACTAGTGATGGCTCACATCTAAGTTCAGATTATCTGGTGATGTGACAAGAATAACACAAGCTACACTGGGTGGATCACCTGTGTTACAACAGATATATGTGCTAAGTTCTGAAAATACAAAATTTCATACATGTAAAGAATGCCACTGAAATCAAATTAATATGTCCAATTATGTCTCAGAAGTATAAGAACGTTAGCCTGGATTGGTGTAAAGTTAAAACTTTATCCTTCAGACAATATTATTTAAAGGGACAATAAAAGAAATTGAAGAGCCCTAACCGGTTTGGCTCAGTGGATAGAGCACTGGTCTGTGGACTGAAGGGTCCCGGGTTCGATTCCAGTCAAGGGCATGAACCTTGGTTGCGGGCACATCCCCAATAGGAGGTGTGCATGAGGCAGCTGATTGATGTTTCTTTCTCATCGATGTTTCTCTCTATCCGTCTCCCTTCCTCTCTGTAAAAAATCAATAAAATATATTTTTTAAAAAAATGAAGAGTGAAAACTTCATTTACCTGGAGTAGACCATAATCTAAGTAGATAGAGAGAAATCGATTTGTTGATGTAGTCTGAAGTTGATATAGTCATTTGATTCACTGGAATCTTGTTGTTTTTTTCTATACTGCTATGTATTAACTCTAGCAAAGGTTGTATGTTCCCAGATACATAAATTTCAGTTTAATCAATTAAAATTTTAGTCATATAAGTAACTATTCTAATGTCTCTCTTGCTACTATTATTCAGTCTATCGACAGGGTAACCATATTAGTTCAATTCTAGAGAAAGTCACTTGAACTGTTTTATTAAAAAGACAACCACCCACGGCTGAGTGGCCCAGATGGTTGGAGTATCCTCTGCTATACCTGAAGGTTGTGGTTTCAATTCCTGCCCAGGTCAGATACTTAGGTTGTGCTTTTGATCTCCCCTTTCTCATTTTCTAAACGCCATAAACATGGCCTGAAGTGAGTATTAAAATAAAGGCAACAATTCGTTTTTCTTCTCATTAATTAAAATATAAAAACTGATTTGCTCTGGTAGCAGTGTCATTTTTATTGCAAACTTTCAAGTGTATCTTTAAAAATATTTAGTTTTTATTTGCAAAATCTCTTCTACATTCTTTCCACAAAAAAATATTCTGAACTAAATCTCTATATTAAACATCACATTAAACGTTGCCAAGAACACAGAGATAAATGAGGAATCACAATTACCAACAAGGAGATTCTAGACCAATGGGATGAGATAATACAAATAACTTAATCATAAAAGTAAATGCATGTGTTATGAGGACTTGGAAGAAAAGCTCAGGATTTGGAGCCAGACAACTGTGAAGTCCAAGTCCTACCAAGCATTAGCTTTGTGATCATGTAATCACCCAGGGTCCTTAAATTTCAATTTACTCATTTGTAAAATGGAACTTTTATGTGGAATCAAGGAAATGCTTTTTATATATCCCAACTTACACTGATCCAAATTAAATAGAAATTCTTAGCAGGAAAAAATATTCAAAATAACTAAACTCTATTTTTTTGGAGGACCTTTAGAAAGGTTGAAGGTATTTCATTTATTTTTTTACAATTCTATCAAAAAATAAAGTATATGCAAAATAGTTGTAGACTAAATAATACTGCGATGAGAATTTGAAAGTATGACATCTCTGTATTTTAAAATAAAACTAATATGATAAAAATAATATAAACATTGGTGAGCATTTTCTAGAGAACAAATATAACCACAAATAACAATATATACACCCGGCTTTCCTTTTTATATCTTCTTTGCCTATAACCAGTAAAAGTGTTCTAATCAGTTTGGCAAGCAATAATGAAATAAAGGCTAAGGTGTCTGCTCACATAATGAGCAATTTTTCCAGATTTAACATTTTCTATAAAGTCTTAATACTTTAATAGCTGTGAAATGTCACTGCTGAAAAATGATCTGGAATACCTGCTCAGCAGACACTTTTTAAAGCAGCTTAAATCAATTAGAACAGATGAACCAAACTGTAACTGCTTTTAGCTTTAAAGATAAATGAACTACTTATGTTCCTTTAATATGACTGGTCTTTAGTTAAAATAGTTAAAGTCTCAAAAATTTCTTATAAGCTGAACTCTGGATGCAAATTCAAAATTAGAATGTTCTGGAAAGCTCGAGCCTTTTACTTTTATCGATTCTTATTATGTAGGAATAATTCACAACTTCTTATCTATTGATCACTCAAAAAAAGGATCTCTGTCAGGGTGCAATCCCTCTCACGTTAAGGAAGACAACTCACAAAAGGTACACAATATAACAAATATATCGCATTGCTTTAAAGTCTACATTTTTTATTATTTGGTATTTAGATTCCAAAATTATGACTCACTCAAGGGAGCTTAATAAGTCATTAATGACATATAACATTTACTAATAAACCTGAGCTCAGTTTCAATTAAATATAAAACAAGTACACTTTTGGATTATGCTAGTATATATCCATCTTCAAATCTCTACAAAATCTAATTATATTAATGCTTTTATTCTTCATTAAAACACATGTATTTATCTGATCCAAACCTGGTTTCAGTACTCTTCATATGCTACATTTAATTGAGCTACATTTTCATCACAGGGATAACTAGAATGTTACATGAGTCAAAAACTACATCTTCATCCTGACTGGGTAGCTAAATGGTTGGAGGGTCATCTCCATATGCCAAATTGCATGTTGGATCTCTGGTCAGGGCACATACAAGAAGCAACCAACAAATGCATAAATAAATGAAACAACAAATCAGTATCTCTCTCTCAAATTAATCAATAATAAAATAAACATCTTCACATTCTTGTAAAAAGTAATAAAATTGATAAATACTCTAGCAATTATTTGGCCTAGAAATGGAAATGTAAGTATTTGAGTGTAGAGCACTGAAACTTGTAATGGTAAGTCCCAGAAACATAGAGAAGAACATGAGAAGAACGAGGATTTGATCTGAGGACAAAGAAATGCCAGGATTCCTGCTCAGCTGTAACTTTTTGATAGAACTCATAGCAAGGTAATCAGTGGTCTATGGTTGATAGTCATTTCTTATAGTGCTGTGCTCCCTTAGAAATTCCTTTCTCTGCTTGTTGAGTCTTATTCTGCTTTTGAAGTACCATTACTTTGAATGTTGAAAGATAAAATCACCTTTGTTCCAAAGGATAATGGTGTAGTAACAGGGAGGCCATCCATTTCCTGCCGAGACACCCAAAAGTCTCTTGGGTCCTTGTATTAATAACCCTTCTAAGTTCTCAGAATTAGAGGGAATGTGGCCAGTCATTAAGGTCTCCTTCAACTTCTTAGGTACCAAAGAAATCACTCTTATTCATAAAGGACATATATGGGGCACTCCCATGAGCATCCATAAACCTACCACAATCTGATTTCACTTCAGGGCTGTGCAATGTGGTTCCTAAACTCCTGCCCAGCCCGTCAGAAAACCAAAGCATTCCCACTCCACTGCTGGCCAGCTCCAGCAGCAGCTTAGGTCTAGAGGAGCAGATGCATTGGCCTTCAGGGGTAAAGGGAGAGCAACAGATGTCCCAAAACATATTGTCCCAGAATCCTGTCTTCATTGACTTTAGAACAGTTTGTCTAACATAATTCACTTATAAGTCTACATGCTATGGTCCATAATAGTTACAAACTTATTAAACAATTTTAGGCTATAAATTACAATCATCAAAGAGCTCTTGAAATAGATTTACTAATTTTTTAGTTAGACATCAGGCTATCCAATAGATGAGGTTAAAGCAGTTATTAAAATATAATTTTAAAAATTTAAATAAGAAATACTAACAATTGAAGAGAAGTAGTTTGTTGTTGTTGTGTTTTTTGTACAAGGGAAAATATTTATTTCCAAATAAAACCATTCCTAAAGGGACGAACTGAAAACAATAATTTTGTTTAACCCTTAAACAAGATTTCAGCAGGTGCAGGCAAGCTCAGAGTACAGAATACCACCCCTTGCCCTTTAACAATACTTAGCACATGTGTGCCAGCAATAGGCCACAGCACACCCTGAGAAACCACAGATGCAGCTGAGGCAAGGATTTGATTATGGGGGGACAAAGGATGGATCTGTAAAGGTCTTTTAGGTGTTAGCAATCAAAGCATTACTTGCTGCTTTTAAATTTGCAAGGTAATTGAATTCATCATCTACTGTAGGGCACTGAGGAGAATTCTTCATAACAAAAGGAAAATGATAATTAAGAGATTTTGAAAATGATGAAGGTAAAGAAAAACTATGAAGAAGATTCTCTGACGATGGCTGCCACAAGTGTAAATTGCTAACCTGCATAAGAAAACAACAAACACTCTTCTCAGAGAGCTGAAGATTTATACACGCAAAGATAGATTTTTCCCTAGATAGAATAAATGAGGAGTGCCAAGTTTTTCCCAACTCAACGTTTGCTCTCAGTTAGTGAAATTCGGACAAATATGGTAAACAACCAAGCCATCCTGACGAGACAAACACAGGAGTCTCCTCGAGCTGCATTTCTTCATTCAGAGGACATGTAACTCTCACTAGGATCTTTGGTAACCCTCTGGGAACAGAAAATAATTTTGCCAGGTACAACTGCTATTTACAGCAGGATTGATTTGCTTTCTAAACTTGGTGAGGTGCAGCCAGTGCTGTGATAATCTTGTATGTCCTGTCAAATGTGAGTCTTTAAAAATAGGGCTCAAAAGAGATTTCGAGTTGAATAAGCACAACATTCTGAGTTCCTGAAGTAACAACACTTTTTGAATTAGAGACAGCCCAGTTTGTTGCTAAAGGAATTTCAATGTAGATGAAATAAGGCCTTTATTGGTGGTTATGAACTGAACTGTCCCTCCTCCCACCAAATTCGTATCCTGAAGTCCTAACCACCAGTACCTCAGAATGTGGCTGTAGAGGATCTTTACAGAGGTGATTAAGATGTGGTCATTAAAGTGGAATTAATCCAATATGACTGGTGTCCTTATCAGAAGGGGCAATTCAGACACTGACATGTACAGAGGGAAGACAACGTGAAGACACAAGGAGAAAACCACCATCTACAATTCAAGGAGAGAAGGAATCCTCCCCACACAGCCTTTAGAAGGAACCATCTTTACCAACACCTTGATCTCAGACTTCTAGTCTCCAGAACTGTGAAAAAATAAATGTCTGTTAAGTCACCTTCTAAAGGCAGTCTTAGCAGACTAATACACATTTATTTACCTAATTTACTTTTAGTGAAACAAATTCATCAAAAATTCTGGCTGAGTGCATTTGTTCTCTTTTGCCTTTTCTCTCTACCTGACCTTTTAGAGGCAAAGATCAGATAAAAGTTTCCTCTCTGCAGACTCAATGCTTCCCAAAATGAGTTGTTTCGTTGCCTCCCCTGGAAAGTGGAATGTAGAAAGCCCATTTTCTCTAATGTCCAGGTGTATCTTCTCAGCAATATTGTGTCACTTTGGTTCTCTCCCTCTTGATTCTGTTATTTTCTCAATTCTTTCAGAAGTTAGGTAGGGAAGAGAAGTACTATTTATTGACCCCTTGGAGGACCCTAAGAAATAACAGGGTAATTATGGATTGGATTGATGAGAAGGGCACTGAGATCTGCTTTAATAATAATGACAATTTGTATGATGATCACAAATATAAACTAGTAGTTGTAAAACTACTAGAACCAATGTTTTCTCTACCTTGCCCACTTCCATGAGACACTGCTCTATCCTCGTTGAGGAAGCCTTGATAAACATCAGATTTATGGGTGCCATCCTGATTAACCATGCCCTAGAGTTGTTATTGTTTTCAAGATTTTCTTGTGATGTGTATTGTACCAGCAACAGATGAACAAACCACATTTGGAATTGTTGAACTATTTCTCAAAATATTTTTTAAATTTTTAAAAACCAAAATGTGTTCTCATAAACACTTTTGCCTTTAAAGCGCTGTGTGTTGTAAGAAAAATTCTTTCCATGTGGTTTTGATTCATTTACACTTAAATCATCAAAAAGTTGTTTGGGTAAAAAATACTTGATAGCCCAGTAAATTGTTTTTATTTTATTTTTTTTAAAACAGGATATATTATCAAAAGTAAACAAAACCCAACTAGGACAGTTGATGTCTGAATTCTATGCTATTATTTTAAAAGTCAGTGTTCTATATTCAAGCCATGCCATTTCTAGTGAAACAATTACTAATATACTGATGGATGAGCATTGCTTTCTAAAAAAAATTGTAAGGATATTGTCCTGTATAACTCTAACTCCATGATGAATATTTACCCCAATTAAAATTAAGAATTATTAAGATTATTAAAGCCAGGCAATGGGTCAGATAAATATATTGCTAAAACATATATTGCAATGAATATTGGAGTAAAAACATCAGTGCTACTAGATTATACAGATGCTTTGAGCTAAAACATAGTAATTGCACTTATTTTGTACTTGAGATTATGTCAGGTTTACTAGTGAGTAGAATATTTCATAAGGACGTTAAGCTTCTTTAAATAACTCTAACTGGTTCATGTAAATGTTATTGAATCAGAAATGTATTTTACAAAGTTTGGAAGATAATAACAACTGTGATATTGCCAAGACAGTGTTGCTCAGTGGTTGAGCATTGACCTATGAACCAGGAGGTCATGGTTCTATTCCAGGTCAGAGCACAGCTCGGGTTGCAGACTCAGTCCCCATAAGGGGGCGTGCAGGAGACAGTCAACCAATGATTTTCTCTCATCATTCATGTTTCTCTCTCTCTCTCCCTCTTCCTTCTGCTCTGAAATCAATAAAAAAATACATATTTTAAAAATTGTAATATTAAAGTATATATTTAGAATTAATGACAATATAATATATTTCTGAAGTTTGAAATATTCCAAATAGGCCTCATTTGCACTTTACTATCTTGTGAGTTATCACCAAGGGATGTGCCTTGTCATTACGCTAAAGCTCATGGAAACTCAAATTACAATGAGTTATTTTAACATAAATTTTAATATTTAATAACACAAGCCTATGAATATATAACTATAAAATTTTAGATATAAATTGAATCATATCAAAATACATGTTAAAATCATTTGTAATATTTAGATGATTACCATGGTAAAGGCATATTATTAATGGGCTAATAATTTTTTTAATATTTCATTTATTAAACATTATATTCCTCCAGATTATTTTTATCTATACCATGAGAACACTCAAACAATAAAATAGAAATTGAAAAATTAAAATTGTCTCAGCTAAGTATGGGTCAGTACTTTTCTATAAAATATGTCTATAAAATATTTGTTTAGCAACAGATTTCTACTATAAAATAATTCTAAAATTATTATGAAAGCTATGAACTATTTAATTGCTTTATTTTGTTTTCAGTCCTCACAATTTGCTTACATTTTAGACATACTGTCTTCATATTTTAGATGAGAAAATGGAGGATTAGAAGAGGCATAACTTTCAAAGCTAGCAAGAATCCAGGTTAACATTTAAAGGATGTGTGACTTACCCAGGCTAGTGTGGCTCAGTTGGTTGGGAGTCTGTCCCATGCACTGAAAGGTTGCTGGTTCCATTCCAATAAGGTCCATGGTCTGGGTTATGGGCTCAATCCCTGGTAGGGGGCACATAGGAGGCAGCCAGTCGATGTTCTACTCTCACATGAATGTTTCTCTCTTCCTCTCACTTCCTCTCTTTCTCTCTAAAAAATCAATTAAAAAATCTTAAAAAAAACAATGAGTAAACTATGTGTGACTTATTTAATGACTGAGTTCTTTTCATTACTAATTTTCTCTCTCTCTCTCAAATCTCTAAAGAAGAGTCTGCAACATTTTTTTCTCTTTCAGGAACAACTGCATATTTTAAAAAGTTATTTATACCTTGGCTGGTGTTGCTCAGTGATTAGAGTTTCAGCCCACTGACCCAAGGGTCTCAGATTCCATTCCAAGTCAAGGGCACCTACCTCAGTTGCAGGTACACTTCCCGCCCCTTGTCCAAGTATGGGCTAGAGGCAACCAGTCAGTGTCTTTCTCACAATGATCTCTCTCTCTCTCTCTCTCTCTCTCTCTCTCCCCCCCTCCCTCACTCCCTCCCTCCCTCCTGTCTTCCCTTGTAATCTCTGAAAAGCAATAGAAAAAATATCCTTGGGTGAGGATATACATATAATCTATATAATAAAAACCCAGTGGTTGTAACACCATAACGACCAAAGACTGGTCACCAGGAGGTGCCTTGATGCTGCATCCCGTGGTGCAGGCGGAACTTGATGCTAGGTCCCGTGGCACACCGGATCTGGGTCTCACACGATTTCATGCGCTGGGCCCCTAGTCTTACCTAATAATAGACAAACATGTAAATTGACCATACCTCTGCTATGCCCCCTGCCATAGTTAAGTGTGCAAATTAGAAGGCCAAAGATGGTGGCCGCCCAGCAGCTCCAGGCACAGAGTGGCCAGGTGGGGCAGGACGCCTGCTATGAGAGGGAGGGCAGGGGGCAAAGGGATCTACAAGAGCGGAGTGCCGCAGAAGACAAGACTGCAGATTCTGGAGTCTGCAGCAAAGACGAAGATGGCAGACTCCAGCCGGAGTCTGCAGCAAAGATAAAGATGGCAGACTCCGGCCTGAGTCTGCAGTGAAGCAGCAAAGACGAAGAAGGCAGATTCTGGCCTGAGTCTGCAGCAAAGATGAAGAAGGCAAACTCTGGCCAGAGCGAAGGCCTGGGTCCCAGGTGCTGGAGGAAAACCAGTGCTGGAAGCCAAGGGAAGGAAGGCCTATTGCACGAATCTCTTCATGTAACGGGCCTCTAGTAAATTTATAAAAAGTTATTCATGGCTAAAATTTTGTAACACAAATAGCTCTATAAATATTGAAGCAAAACTGATTTTTTTCTTTAAAGATGTAATATATTATTGATATATAACAAGAATGGACAAATTACAGCTCATGGGTCAAATTTAGATTTCTGCTTTTTTTTTTTTTGTATAGGTGGCAAGCTATAAATTGTTTTTATATGTAAAAATGACTGAAAAGGTAATAAAAATTATATACAACTTAAATTTCAGTGACCATAAATAATGTAAATAATGCTTTATTGGAACACAGCCCATTCATTTGTTCATTGTCCATGGCTGCTTATGTGCTACAATGATAGAGTTAGTAATTACAATAGAGACTGTCCAGTCTGCAAAACCTAAAATGTTTACTATCGACCTATACAGAAATAGTTACTGACCCCTGATATATAGTATAATAATGGAATAATAGCTAAGGATCACAGTTAAGTAATGTGAATTAAGATATTTTCCTATTTTATATAATAATAAAGTTGCAAGGAATGGATTAATTAGAAAAAATGGTAATTAAGGCAAATATAGGTTTCTAAGGCAACATGATGTTTATGCTATTTAAATTTGTTATATTGTCTACTGCTGTGCAATTTTATAAATGTTAATTCCCAATTGTTATTATGTCACATCATTGGTAGAGTGATAGCTTCATAGAGAAAACTATTAATTTGGAGATGCAAAAAGTGAAAGTACATCAGATTTTCTATAAGTATGCTTTGCATCCACAAAAAAGAATTATAAGAAAAGAAAGTTGTCCTTAATAAGATTTAAAATTTCTGACATGTGTTGGACTTTGCAGATTAAGCTATAGGTGGAAAATTAACTGGAAATAAAATATGTAATAAAAGAACTGTATTAGTTAGCAAATAATCCAGAAAATAAACAACATAGCCTTATGTTGCTATTTTAATGTGTGCAATATGAGTTATGGCAATAGGTCATCTTGCAAAAATGAAAATAATTTATTTTAATATAAAATATTTTTGGTCAAAACCTTATGCACACTAGCTTCCACAGCTCCTTTTGATTATAATAATATACTACCATACAAATAATGGATACCATATAATACTTAGCATGAAACTGTCAACTTTCATCCACTAACTTTTATTTAGAAACTGCAAACATTGAGAGTCAAAATGTATGTACTGAAGTAAAGTCTGCTGTTGTGATTTTATCTAAAAGTCTGGGATAAGGCAAACTTACAAAACTGATGGTATCAAAATACAATGGGGGACCTTAACTTTATTTCCTAGGGCTACCTGTGTGTCTCACACAAGAATCCGTATAAAGAGAAAATGTGTATATACTGCCATCTTTACACTAACCTGATTCCAATGTTTGTCAGAGTCATCTATTTCCATAAAAGGCTAATGGTTCATTTCTTCCTCTTTTATAAAAGGCTTATGAAAACTAGATAAACTGAACCTGGGCAAATAGGACTATGATTATACTGGATACAAAAAAAAAAAGTGATCAAGAGATTATACTGGATACAAAAAAAAAGTGGTCAAGAGATTACATCCCTATAATAGAACTATACAGAGACAAATCTAGAAAAATAACAATAAATTAAATAAAATAAATTTTTGATATCAATAAATATATTCATTAATTTGTCATATTTGCCTTCATGTAAAGCATGCCACAATGTAAGTGCATCCCATTTTTAAACAAATTTGGTGTGAGTAGACATTATTTTATCAGATAATTATTAAAGCAATATTGAAGTATTTTTTGAAAATGTTAAACATTTTTTGTGTTAATGCATTATATACTACTAGAGGCCCATTGCATGACATTTGTGTACTTGGGGGGTGGTCCCTCAGCCCGGCCTGTGCCCTCTCACAGTCAGGGACCCCTTGGGGGATGTCCACCTGCTGGCTTAGGCCATCTCCCTGGGGGATTGGGCCTAAGCTGGCAGTCAGACATCCCTCTGGAAACCCAGGAGCCCTTGGGGGATGTAAGCCGCAGTCAGACATCCTTAGCACAGCCGAGGAGGTGGGAGAGGCTTCCGCCACCGCCACTGTGCTTGCAGCCATGAGCCCGACTTGTGGCTGAATGGAGCTCCCCCTGTGGGAGCGCACTGCCCCCTGGTGGTCAGTGCATGTCATAGTGACTGGTCATTCTAGGTTGTTCTGCCATTAGTGTCAATTTGCATATTACCCTTTTATTATATAGGATAGTTCTGTATGTAACTTGTAGGCATATAATATCATCTAATAGTCCTGAACAAAAGAACAATATCACATACATAAAAGAGGAGTATATTATTATTAATGGATATGGTATATAATAAATACAAAAAAAAAGACAATATGCTGACAACTGAAGTCTACTCTTATCTGTAGCATTGTAAAAAACAATTATTGACATTATTTATAGTAAATACAGGCAACAAAAAAGAAAACCAAGTTATAAAGCAAATGAATATTAAAACCAATTATTACAGGAAGGAACAGTAAATATATCAATAAAAGTAGTCAAAAACAATAAAATAAACTGAATTTGAACATATTTTTTTACATGTAGACAAATATGTCAGCAAAGTAAGTACAAACCACATAAAATAATAAATCTGAACACTTTCAAATGACATGGTCATGCATGAAGTAAAAACAAATATTTCATTAAATGTTCAGAGCAAGAAACAAGAACAAAATGAATTATAATAGAAACTAGTTTAAGCCTAATGTTTGCACAGTGCTATTATTTTACACAATGGGCTACAGTTACAGTAAATTTAAATCTAAATCCAATGTATCAGGTAAACAGCATAGAATCTACCTCTCATCAGCTATGTGGCTCTTGGCTTGGTGTTTTGTGAAATAAACACAATTGAGATTCAAAATTCATGTCTCCACCATGATATATTTTCCCATCTTTATCCTAAAAATAGCCACATAATCATTGTGCTTATGTAGGTCACTCAATTTATTACTTTTAACATTTGATATTAATTCTTAATATGAATACACTGGTAGTATTATAGTTTATGAAAACATTTTGAGGACAACAGAGGAATATGAAGAAAGGAAAATATGTTTAATATAACAGCAAATAAAATAACAGATATAGACACTAAATTAAGTGTTTTAATCTATATAAAGGATATCACCTCTGAATAATATTCCATTATTATTATCCTATTAATAGAAGCCTATGTGATTGTACGCTCTCACTCTGTGATGTCTTCACGCAGCAACGAGTGATCACTAGGAGGTTGCGTGAGCAGTGGGTGTGCACAGGTGGGCGGGGCTGCATGCCTGAGTGGTTGGGCAGGGACTTGACGCTGCGTGCGTGACATGGAGGCAGGACCCCAGGCTCTGGCCTACCTCTTTGGGGCAATCCATTGAGGAGCCCTGAATGGGTGGGCAGGGCCTACCTCTTTGAGGCGATTAATCGTGGGGCTCCCGCACTGTGGGAGGGCACAGGCCAGTCTGGGAGACTGCACCTGAGTGCACGAATTTCATGCACTGGGCCTCTAGTATATAATAAATGTATAACCCTTTTTTATCCAGTCACCTACTGAAAGGCACCTCAGTTACTTCGTTTATGGTGATTATGAATAATGCTGCTATAAATATTTATGCACAGGTTTTTGAGTGAATGTAAGGTTTCAGCCCATTTAAATAAATACCAAGGAGTGCAATTGCTGGATTGTATGTTTAGTGGAGTAAGAAATTGACAAATTGTCTCCCAAAGTAACTGTGTCATTTTTCATTCCCGCCAGTAATAAGAGTTACTATTGTTCTGCATCTATTGTAGCATTTGGCATTGTTAGCTTTTTGAATTTCAGTCATTTTAGTAGATGTGTAATAGTACTTTGTGGTTCTTTTAATTTGATAGAAGTCTATTTTGTCTAAAAATAATATAAGTATTGCAGCTTTCTTCTGACTAGTGTTTTCCTGGTTATATCTTTCTCCATTCTTTTACTTTTAACTTAGATTTGAGTCTTTATAGTGAGTTTCTTGTAACAAATATATATTTAGGCTTTGTTTCACTTTTTTAAATTCATTATGACAAATCTGTCAATTAATTGATGCAATAATACTCAATTAAAGTATTATTTATAATAGTTGGATTTATATTTAACATTTGTAATTATTTGTTTTAATAGGTCAATTTACATCATTCCATCTTACCTCTTTTCTTAACAATTATATGTCTTCCTCATATAAAAATTAAATGGTTTCTTTAGAGATGACTTTATATAAATACACACACACACACACACACACATTTAACTAATCTAAGTCCTCTTCCAAATCAATATACCTCTTCATATGTAGTACCTATAACTTTTAAGAGAGTATTCCTAATTTCTTCATTTTCTCCTTTGACATTATCACTCTCTTCTATATTCTATAATAATAAAATACACTTTATATTACTTTAAGCTATCTTTTATTTAGATTAATTAATAGTAATGAATATAGGTTCCTTTAACTTATTTTTTTATATCTGACAGTCTTTCATTATGCAGTTTCCTTCCTTGACATTTGTTCATTCCATATGGATATCAGACCTACAACACTTTCCTTCTCCCTGAAGAACTTCTTTCCACATTGCTTTTGTGGGAGGTCTGCTGGTGATGAATATTCTAGGTTGGTGGGTTCTTTCTTTCTTTCTTTCTTTCTTTCTTTCTTTCTTTCTTTCTTTCTTTCATTTCAATACTGAGTTGGAGAGGGAATATTTTTCTTTATTCTCTTCTTGATTACATGTCTTCTGAAGAGTTCACTGTAATACTTATTCTCTTTTCTACTAATGATAAAGTGCTTTATTCCTTAGGCTTTTTTTTTCTTCAACATTTTCTCTTTGTGGGTTTTTTTGTTTTTGTTTTTGTTTTTTGCAGTCTGAATATGATATGCATATGTGTAGATTATTTTGGTATTTATCCTGCTTTATTTTCTCTGAGGTTCTAGGATCTGGAGTTTGGCATATGTCATTAAATTTAAATTTTCTGCTATCATTTCTTCAAATATTTCTTCTGCTTCTTTCTCTCTTCTGATATTCCAGTCATCTATGTTTTACCTTTGAAACTGTCCCATAGTTCAGCCTGGCTGGCTGAGTCAATTGGTTGCAGCACGGTCCATTATACCAAAAGGTTGTAGGTTCGATTACCGGTCAGGGCACATGCCTAGTTTGCAGGTTCGATCCCCTGTTGTGGTGAGTAAGGAAGACAAACAATCGATGTTTTGTTTTTTCTCTTTCTCTCTCTCCCTCTCTCCCTCTTGCTCTCTTTCTCCCCCACGCCACCCCCCCCCCCCTCTCAAATCAATGGAAACATATCCTTGGGTTAGAACTAAAAAACAAACAAACAAAAACCACCAAGAAATTGTCCCATAGCTCTTTGACATTCTGTTCTGGTTTTGTTTTTCATTCTTTCTTTTCCCTTTGCATTTCAGTTTTAGAAGTTCATATTGACCTAACTTCAAGTTCACTGATTCTTTTCTTAGCATGTTGAATTTCTGATGGACCTATCAAAGGCATTCTTCTTTTCTATCAGTGTGTTTTTAAATTTTATTTTTACTGTTGACACTATTACAGATGTCCCCATTTGCTATCCATTTTGTCCACCTCCTCCCATACCCCTCTTCCCCTGGCCTTCACCTCACTGTTGTCTTTGACCATGGTATGTGTTCTTTGGCAAATCTCCTCACCTTATTTTATTCAGTCTATCCTACTCCCCTAATAATCCCCATAATAATCTCCAGGTCCATCCATGCTGTTGCAAAGGGTAAGAATTCCTTCCTTTTCAACAGCCCCATAGTATTCCATTGTATAAATGTACCACTGCTTTTTATCCACTCAACTACTGTACTGATGGGCACTTGGGCTGTTTCCAGATCTTGGTTATTGTAAATAGTACTTCTATGAACATAGGACTGCATATATTCTTTCTGATTGGTGTTTTGGGATTCTTAGGATATATTCCCAGAAGCGGGACCCCTGGGTCAAAAGGCAGTTTAATTTTTAATTTTTTAAAATTACTTTTGTAATCCTCACTGGAGATATGTCTTGTTGATTTTTTAGAGAGAGCAAAAGGGAGAGAGAGAGAGAGAGAGAGAGAGAGAGAGAGAAAGAGAGAGAAAAAAAACAACTATGTCAGAGAGAAACATCGGTTGGTTGTCTCCCATATGTACCATGATCAGGGATCAAACCTGCAACTTTTTGGTGCACGGGACAATACTCTAACCAACTAAACACCTGCCTGGGGCCCATTTTTGATTTGTTGAAGAAACTCCGTATTTTTTCCCACAGTGTCTGCACCAGTCTGCATTCCTATCAACAGTGCATTAGGGTTCCCTTTTCTCCATATTATTGCCAATACTTGCTGTTTGTTGATTTATTGATGGTAGCCATTCTGGCATGTGTGGCTTTGTATGTTCTTGATTTCTAGTATTTTTTTCTGATTTTCTTAGAGTAGTCATCCCTATGTTCTTGTATATTGTGTACTTTTCCCATTAGAACTCTGAAGTATCTATCAAAGTTATTTTAAATCCCCAGTCTGATAATTCCAACATCTGTTTCACACATAAATTTGTCACTTCAGACTTTTCTTTACCATGTCTTATCATTTGTGAAAAGCCCTACAGAATGCATTGGGCAGTAAGAATTAAAGTAAATCGGCCTTTAATGTGAATTTTTATGTTAACCTGACGATGATTTAGGTATGTTTACTGTGTGTTATAGCTGTAAGTGAGAGGCCATAAATTTCTCTGGTTTCCTTGATTTTGTTGCCTATTTTGCCCTTGGGATTCCTTGAAAATGCCTCATTATAGGGCATCTACATCTTGCAGTTCTTTCTGCTGTCGTCCTCTGATATTTTACTAGACTCCTACTGGTATGATGGGAATAAGGCATGGGGGAGGAAAGTGTTTTATAATATTCCATTTAAATCTGTCCTTCAGTGGGCCAGTGTCCCCAGACTGTGCCAGTTGCAAGTGATTCCTAGCTTCCACCATACCCTTTAGGTGTGAGACATGGGCTAGAGGCGCATGAAATTAGACACATGTTCTTCCTCCAGCACTATAGGATAAACCTGGCAATGTCTTCTGCAGAGTAGGCCTTTCTTATAAACAATTCTCTCGGTGTATTTCACAATGATTATTCTTCCCTTCCTCTTGGCAGAGCCAAGAGGAGATGTTCCTTGGCTCTTTACTTTGAGAAACGACTAAGGTGCCAGGATGTAAACCCATAAAAGTGTGTTGACCCCAGTATGACCTCAGTCTACATACAGGCCCCAGAGTTTCTCAGTGTCAAGTTCATCCATCCTTGGGTTCTAGGAAATCATCAAAAGTTGAATCTTCCTACCATTTGGTGGCTCCAGCAGCTTCTGCTCCAAGTAAGCAAATCTGGGCTCTGACTCTCTCTGTTCAAATGTCTCTTCAGATCTGTGGGTGGCAGTGTGCCCTGCAAACTTAGCTCTCTGATAGGTCTAAGGAAAGCCATTAATGTTCACTTTATTCAGCTTTTTCTTAAAATGAGAGTGACCACTTCTAATTGGAGTTGAAAACAGAACTGATTTATTAATGGCAGGCAAATTGACCAAATTGTCCATAATTGACCCAATTACTGAGTCTTCTTAGTTAGATTCATGAAATTCTTTAGTCTTCTTCTATTCTAAGCATTTTTAAAAATATGAAAATAAGAGAGAACAAGTATCATTTCTTAGCTGCTTCTAATTCAATTTTAAGAACTGTAAAACAGCAGTGTACCATGCCCTTTTAAATACATAAAAATATCTTGAAAATTGTTTCTGTAATCTGGATTGCCTATAGCCTTTTACACGTAGAAAGAAATGCACACTTGAACAGATTGATAAGATGTACCAAAAGTGAAAACATCTCTGCATTTATATCACTTCAGCAGCCAAGAACAAATTAATAGTATTTTAAATTTCCATGTGTAAAAGTTTTCTAATAAATATCAACAAGGACACAAGTGATAGCTTACAGTGAAAGTCCAAACAAACTGTTTCTGTCCATCTCTTTCTTATTCTTGTACATTTCTCACTTATCCTCCTTAGAGTTTTCTTAACAAAAAACAAAAACAAAACAAACCAACAAACAAAAAAACCCACTCTTTTTTAAATCATACAGAAGGTTCTGTCTTTGTTCCCTCTCTCATCCCTCTCTTTGCTTTATGCCTTTTACATCTTAGTCCTTTCCAGTACATTTATACTTTTTAATAAAAAATAATGCAGTTCCCATTTCTATTTCTTCCCATTTTTGTGGGGGTAGCAAGAAATAGAGAAAAAATTTGATACATTACATATGTTGGTCTCCATTGCATATTTACAAAGTGTTTATTCCCCCCAAAACATTGCTTATTTTCTAACTGATTATATTTTTAAGGAAGTCAATTGTCTTCCTTAAATAACATGAACATAATTTTGCATTATAATCAGCAAATATTCCAGTGATAATAACAGTGGTAATATCAGCAGTTCCATAATAAGAAGTCACAGTTCAAATGGACAGTGCTAGATTATGCCTTTCAAGATGACTATTCACCCAGTGACCTGGGAAGTGTTTCAGGACCTCAACCTGACAGGCTCATCAGGAAGATGTAGCTCAACTAAGATAGTTCACAGAAACTATAAGATGCTCTCTTATAGTCAAACAGGACAACAGGGAAATTTTCTTGCTTTTTTTCAATATAATATTGACCATGCATTTTTTATCTTGTTTTTTATACTCTGGCTTCTTAGACCTATATTCTTTTGTGCCTCCAAAAATAGGCCAGACCATCCCAATTTCTGCTACAGTATCTGAAGAAGCGAATGTTTGAAAATTGCCTCTGACTTGTTGGCATCTGCCTGCCCTTCCCACAATTTCTGTAATGTCTCCCCCCCCCCACTCCAATTCTCTTTGGAATTCAGTGAGTCCTAGATGCTGAATAATCCTTAGATAGTCCTTGAATACACTGTATTTTTGCCCAATTCCCAGGGTTGAGTTTCTTTCCATGGTACCACATTGGTGGCCCTTTTTCTGTAGATCTGGAATCCATCCCTGACTTTCCACCAGTGTTTGAATCCTCTGTGTCCTACTTAACTTTAAACTAGTTCCTTTTTTCTGGAAATGAAAATGACTTCTAGGCAAGTGGCATCCTGCCAACTTTCTGTATGTTTACCTTGACCAACCGCCTTACTGATGAAGCTAAATTCCTGAGGCTCTATCATGCTTAGGGCTATGACAGAAATTATTTCTGCACTGCTCATTTTGTTACACTCTGTGGCCTTAGGCAAAATTCTTTCAGTGCTAAAGCCTAAAGCTAACGCTGAAGTCTTTTCATACATATAATGTTGTTTCTACTCAAAACCCTTGTAATGGTTTTCACTGCCATCTTTACTTTTTTTTTTTTTTTAATAAACACTTAGCTTTGTTTTCCTCTTCACATATTCAAAGCATGTGGATTATCTTCAAACATTATGGCCAATAATATGCACTTCATGTTTTCATCACCAAGTTTAACCTTGCACAGCTTGCTGTCAGAACTCTATTAAAGTCCAATTGAGAGAATTAATAACTAAAAGAATATTATCTAAGAACATTTTATCATCTCATTTGTCTAGGTATTCTGAATTCTATTCCTCAAGCAAGTTATATGACCAGAAAGCTATGTACCTGGAAGTCATTAAGTCTCCTCCCAACATAAAACACTTTCAACAATCCACATTTTAGTGTTATGTTCTCAAGTTTTATTGAAAGTCAATATAGAAAATAGTCACAAAAACAATGTGTTGCATCTGCTTTAAAAGCATTCCTAAGCTATATTTAAGCTAACATTTCCTGATTGCCTGGAAGGAACCAGATACTACTTAGGCACCAGTGATATGAAATAGATAAATAAAGCTAATTCTTTAACTTTAAGGCATTTACAGGCAGAGCATTGGGAAAATGGAGGAGAGGAGAATAGATATGTACACAAGTAGGAACATGATGTAATTGCCCTTTAATAACCCTTTATATGCTAAATTAATTTTAAGTTAATATTACATGTTACTTTTTTGTTTTGTCCACAAGTTAATGTTTTAATACATTCAAAAATTTATTAATTTAGTGATAATATGCTTTCTTTAACTTAATAATGAGAAATATATGCTCTCTCCCATAGATTAGGTAACCTTGATAACAGGAGGGTTTACATTCCTCTCATATACATTTCTCAAATAGCCTTTTTATATATAGTAAAACACTAATTTTTAATCATAACAAAAATAGAGTTCTAGAATATATACTATAACTTTGATTTTAAATGTTACAAATTACCCATTTTAACACATACTTATGTTGAAATTATGTATTTTACATATTACAATTACCAAGTCACACAATTTCCATATTAGATAAAATGTAGTAATTTTTTTAATAAATGTTATTATACTTGACCATACAGAGTTTGTCTTTGCCTGGCTTACTTTATTTATCATAATGTCCTCTAAGTTCATTCACATTGTCACAAATAGCAGGATTTCCTTTTATTTAAGCTTAATGATATTCGTGTGTGTGTGTGTGTGTGTGTGTGTGTGTGTGTGTGTGTGTGTGTGTATCACGACTTTGTCTCTTAACAGTTAGGTTGTTTCCATACCTTGGTTGTTATGAATAATTTTTCTAAGAACATGAAAGTTAATATATCTTTTAAGATCCTGATTTCATTTCCTTTGGATATAGATCCCAAAGTAGAATTGCAGGACCATATGGTAGTTCTATTTTTAGTTTTTTAAGGAACCTCCATAATGTTGTCCATAGTGGCTATACTAATATACAATCTCCACCAGCAGTGTAACAGGGTTCCCTTTTTTAACACATACTCACCAGCATTTGCTATCTTTTTTATAATAGAAATCTCAATAGATGTGAGGTGGCATCTCATTGTAATTAAAAAAAATATTTTAAATTGATTTTTAGAGAGAGAGGAAGAAAGAGGGAGAGAAAGAGAGAAACACCAATGTGAGAGTAAAACAGCAATTGGGCTGTCTTCTGTATGCTCCCTACAGGGGATCGAGCCTGCAACCTTTCAGTGCACAGGACAATGCCCAACCAACTGAGCAACACCTGCCAGGAATCATTGTAATTTTGATTTGCATTTGCCTGGTGATTAGTAATATTGAGCACCTTTTAATTTACCTGTGACTATATGTATGTCTTCTTTGGGAAAAAAATGTCTAGTCAGCTCATTTGCCCCTTTTTAAACTGAGTTTTTGCTATTGATTCTTGTGTATTTTTTACAAGATTCTTGTGTATTTGGTATATTAGCCCCTTATTGAATATGTGGTTTGCAAATACTGTCTCCCATTCCATAGATGGCCTTTTCATTTTATTGATGGTGCCCTTTCTGTGCAGAACTAACCCCTTAAATTATGAAATTTTTATTTATGTCAATTATAAAATATATATGCTCTGTTTATTCATATTTAATTGGGCATTATGTGTATATCACAAAGGTAGTTTATAGATATAAAGTTATAAGTAAGGTAGACATCTTATTGATGAATAAAAATTATGAACAAAATGTTCACTTCTTGATCTCCAAATTGTTTCACTTTTGAAAAATAAAAACAGTACTTCTAGCCCCTCTGAATGGCAAAAGGAAGAAGGAAAGAAGTGATTTACAGCTCTCTTAAAGAAAATATAATGAGTAACCAAGGTATATTTAAGGTTTGGGACTTATTAATAATGCATTACCTTCGTGTTTTAACATATTTAAAAATATAAGATAAGTTTTTTGCATTGTTCATACTGAAAAAATTCAAATGCTGTCAAGGACTACTTAAGAGAAATTATGTGAGCTCTCAAAAAAATAAGGAGGATTTATTATTGAACATATTACTTTATTATAAGATTTATCTATGTATTCCTAATAATTGATTCTCTAGAAATCTCCTAACTTAAAAAGAGAAAGTATGGATAAATAGTGATCCTAATGCCTGGAGATTAATTTTATTTAATAATGAAAAAAATTTAGTGAGTAAAGTATTACATATACACTTAAAATCTATATAGTATTAAGATTTGTCTTATATATTAATTGGCAATGTTATAAAGTATATTGATTGCCATTGAAGTATCACAATGCATGATTAAATGACAAAAGCAGATTATAAACAATATACACAATATGAAATTTTATTTATTTACACAAACAACATATATGAATACACCTAGGGCACTGATGCATTTAGAAAAATATCCATAGTCACCTGCCATTCTACATTAAAATGTATTCCTAAACCCTGACCCAAACTTGTAAATAATTATCATTGGGCTGAAACCTACCAAATTTCATCTTAACAAGCTTTTATATATTTTATATTCTCTATTACTTTGAATTCCACTAATTTAGGAAATGAAAATTACAGATTTAAAGATGGTATATATTTTTATTTCTAATTAAATAGATGTCAGTAGCAACAATATTGAGTACAGCTACCCATCACACACACACAAATAACCACAAAGCTAATTTTACTGTCTTAATTGTATGTCATTATATAAATTTTACATGAAGAGAGATCAATAGCTTTACAACAGCTCTCTTGGCCATATGAAATCAATCAATTAAGTAAAGGCTTTTAATTGTAAAAAAAAAAAAACAACCCAAAAACAATTAAATCTCTTAAACCACAACTTAATAGCCATTTTCTCTAACAACAATATTAATTACCTCCTAGCTTAATGAAAATTAATTGCTATTCTGCTTTGATAATTACATGGTAATCGATCAAGTTTAAAGAACCTGCAAGGGCCTTTTGCTCTAATTCTATTGCAATCCATTAAATCTGCAGCAGATAACAACCTTTAAGTTATTTACATCTTAGGGAATTCTAACAACAGTTCTAGATGTCACTGTTTATACAAAAGTGAGGTATCAAATTGCCTCTTTTTCTTAGCTCAATTAAAGTGGTTTGTCTTTATTGAGATATTTCCAATTCTACTAGAGTACTTTCAAAATTAAGACAATTAAATCACATTTTTTACTTTTTATTCAAACAACCAACAATGATTAAGGGAAAGTAATGCAGGTGTACTGCCAAGCTAATAGCAACTAAAAATAAGTATTTAATGTGAAATTTTTTTCAATAGTAAAAGAAAAAATCATGTATCACTTCAAATAATTTTTGCTTCAAACAATAAGGAGATACAAATTTATACCTATCAGAAAGACAAAAGTCAAAGGGATGAATAATATAACTCTTACAAAGAAAGAAGAGTTGGGAACCATAGTATATTACAGGGGGGAGTCTAAATGGCAGAGTCGACTGGAAAGTGCTGTATTTCTAGAAGCTCTGGTTGAAATTAAATGTAGGGTATGACTGCCCTGGCCAGGTGGCTGCTTAGCTGGACCTTCATCACATACAACAGAAGGTTGCAGATTCGATTCACGGTCAGTGCTCATACCTAGGTTTCGGGTTCAATCCTTGGTCCAGGAGTCTATGGGAGGCAACCTAACCCAGAACTAGCCCTGCTTCACTTTCTCCCACACCTTCTATCTATGGACAATGCAAATTCCTACAAAACAATTTACATCTTTCTTTCCCAAACTGTTACCATAAAAATAGTCTGACAACTCCAGGACAGCGCCCATTTGACTCTCCCACCCAGCCCTGCTGCTGGGGGGTCAGACTGCACGTCTCAGAACCCGGGCCTTTTCTAACTAGTATTTGGTTCAATAAGCTCTTTCTTTCAGAAAAGCTTTTGGTTATGAAAGGGGGTTTTTGTTTGTTTGTTTAATAGTCAACAAACAGAAAACTACAGCATAATAGCCCTTTTGCAATAGATGCAAAACTCCATAGCAAAATTGTATCTAGCAATCTACAAAAATTAAGTATTATTACCAAATTGAATCCAGTAATCTACAAAAAGGATAACACATCTTCACCAAGAGGCTTTTATTCCAAGAACACGTTTAACACTTACAAATCAATCAATGCAATTTTAAAGAAAATAAACGCATAAAACCACATAATCATCTCTAGGAATGAAAACAAATTATTTCAGAAAATGGAACACCCATTTTATAAAAATCCTTAGAAAAATAGGACTAGAAGGAGACTTCCTAAACATCTCTGTGAAAGACTTGCTCCTACTATCAGAGTTAATGGTGAATAACTGGATGCTTTTGGCCTAAGATCTTAAACTAAGTAAGGATTCCACTTTCATCACATATGTTAAGCATCGTCCTGGATTCTTAGAGGTACAATGAGGCATAGCAGGCACAGTAAGGCATGAGAGAAAATATATAAGTAAAAGCAAAAAGACTGGGGGGGGGGGGGGGAATAAAACTGTCTTTTTGCATAACATAATAATTTACATAGTAAACTCTAAGTAATCCAAAAATGTTGCTAAAAATCATAAGTGAATTTAGCATAGTTAGAGGATGCAAGATCAAAATGCAACAATAACTTATATTACTATATTAGAACTACTAAATGAATATTAGAATAAAAATTGGAAATAAAATTTAAAACAATTATATTTATAATATCAATAATATAATGAAAAACAAAAATAAAAACAAAAAATATGTATAAGACTATGAAATATTTCAGGGAAAATTAAAGATTGCCCAAATAATTAAAGAGATAAACAACTGTTCCTGGATAGGAAAATTAAATACTATTACAAATTGATTTTCCTGAATTGATTTATAGATTCTACACGAATCCTAACATATCTCAAAAGGAGAGTTGATAAAAATTGACAAGATAAATCTAAAATTTATATGAGGAAATAATGAACATGGATTGCCAAAACAACATTAAAAAAGAATAGTTAGAAGACCAATACTATCTAATTTCAAGATTTTCTCTAAAACTACAGTAATCAAAATGGCATCAGATAGACATACTGATAAATGAGACAAAATAGAGTCCAGAAATAAATCTACACGTAAGTGGCCAATTTGTTTTTGTCAAAGGTGCCAAGGTAATACAATTGGTGAACCATATTATTTTTAACAATGCCAATGGCACTGATAACATTGTAATTAGCAAATCATTAACAACAGGAAAGGAGCAAAGAGAAGGCCAGTCATTACAGGTATGTTCCGTGCCAAACACTGGGGCGAGAGGACTGGACAAAGGGAAGACGGACACATGCCGACTAAAGTTGGAGTGACATATGGAAAAGGGCTTACTGTCAGTCACACCTGGGAACAGAGGTCATTGGCCAGAATGGGCATGATCACTGCAAGTCCAAGAAGGTTTGGAATACTTACCCCCTTAAACAAAGGGGTTCGCTCTCTTGGTGCTCTTATGCTGCTCTTGGTTCATCTTGGCATGCTTGGCTCATGGCTCACATTTGGCTTCATGGCATTCTCCTTTGTGGCCCATAGCCATGCAGATCCCCACTCACAATGTACTAATGGGCTGCAACTAGCCTGATGCTAAACTGGACCTGTGTACTGCATGGAAAGGAAACTCTGGACACTGACTTTGCTTCTAGCTTTTCTGAAACCCCAGCGACACTTCTTCTATGACTGGACTAGGGAAACGGGACTTTAGAAACACAGGTATTTAATTCCATGTAAATAACAATCATTCATTTTCCCATGGGAGTCTCAGAAAATTCCTTTTCTTAGATATCATGAAAAGTCTACCCCCAGCAGCACCCAATGGGGAAGAGACCCTTCCCCCACTCCCACCCCCACCCCGGCCACTTCATTTAGGATCAGTACGAAAACTAGCAAATATCTATATGGAAAAGTTAGCATGAACCTTTCTGATGCCACCACAAAAATTAACTTGAAGTATACATAGTCTTAAACAGTTAAATATAAGCATGTGTGTGTATGTGTGTGTGTGTGTGTGTGTCTTTTTGTGTGCATAATGAGATAAAGCAAGTATTGCAAAATGTTGAAATTGGTGAAATCAGGTAAAGGTATAGGGGTAGTCATTGTATACTTTTTTTAAGTTCTCTGTAGCTTTAAACCTTTCAAAATAAAAATTCTGAGAAAAATTTTTGAGGAATGTATGAAAAATATTAACTTGTGTTCAATCTAGTTGCTTGGTACTAGATGGTATATCAATTATTCTACCCAGTATTATTTATTTATTTTATTATTTTTTTTAAATATATTTTATTGATATTTTACAGAGAGGAAGGGAGAGGGATAGAGAGCTAGAAACATCGATGAGAGAGAAACATCGATCAGCTGCCTCCTGCACACCTCCCACTGGGGATGTGCCCGCAACCAACGTACATGCCCTTGACCGGAATCGAACCCGGGACTCTTCAGTCCGCAGGCTGACGCTCTATCCACTGAGCCAAACCGGTTTCGGCGCTACCCAGTATTATTTAAAAGATTTCAACATTAAAAATAAAATAGTTACTAGAAACATTTAACTTACATGACATAGTTAATTTTATTAATGATAATAGCTAGCTTTATTAAGTGAGTGATATAGCTCATTTTATTATTTATGGTGTATCTAATTTATTAAATAGCTTTTTTAAATAATTAAATGTTGTATTCATAAGAAGATGATTATCTTATAAGTACCTAGTATGTGAATTGTTTCTTAAATTAATTACCCTGGTGCTTTGCTATGGGGATATGCAACTTGTTTATATACAACCTCATAAATAAGGCACACTCCATAAACTTCAAACAGGCCTAAGTGGTTGTAACTTATCTTATCATAGCCATGAATGTTCTCAGAAGAAAACTTCAATAGGTTTGAAATTAAGACAATCCTTTAATTCAGATTCTGAGATGCTTTTATCCGACGAAATCTCATGACATTCTAGAAAAAAACATTCTACTTCTGTCTTGCCAGAGATAAAGCCATTCATTACTCAGTAAACATTTCTCTGTTTTCATTTTAATAACAAAGCAATACTTTTTCTTTACTGTTATTGTCTTTCATCTCAGAAACTCAAAATGTTTTACAAAAGACACAATAGTATTATCCATTCTAAAGAGAAGAAAAAGGAGGTGGCAAGGGCTTACTCTGTTTCAGACTGTCTCCCCAAAAGCCTGCCCAGATGCTAAAGAGCTGGCCATCTTAACTTTTTGGAAGTGGTGCAGAGTTACATGCACTCAAATTCATGGCCCATTGTATGTTAGTATCAATGTTTCAGTAAAGTTTCTCTTAAAAGCAAAGTACAAATCCTTCTTTAACAAGGGTATTATGTTTTCTAAAGTGGGCTTTTAAACATTGACATGAGAACTGTGATAATGATGTTGAGATACACATGAAGGGACAAGATGTGTGGGAAAAATACATGGGGAGTGACCATTCTGTTTCATGAACTGAAGATGAACAGAGAGCTCCAAAGATGTAAATTGTATGCTGAGCCATTGTTTGAAATATAGGTCATCTGCAATTGCAAAGGGTATGTTTCTAAAATCTCTCTGTAAGTAAGTTGATTAGAACTCAGAAGGAATTTCCCCCGCAGAAGCTATATTTTTCATGATGTCTTGTAGCTTAGGTTTCAGAGCAAGATCACAAAACCTAGTGTCACAAATGGACCTAAAGGGTGGTACAACCCACACCTTTGCTTTTGCCACTAGAGCAAACACACGGTCCCTGTGAAGCTTCTTATACTGTTGTTGCAGGGGAAAGTGGAAAGCGATACTTGAACAAAAGAATGCCAGGCTCTGTAAACTGGTCACCAGGGTCAAATGGGACTTTAAGGCAGGGATATCTGCTGTGGATGAGGAAGGTCAATGTCTCAAACCCAGTTCCCATGCAGGCCTGCTTTCTAGGTAACGGTTCTAATCATAAATGCAAAAAGGTTAAAGAAGGAGAATCCAGGCATGTTTTTGGAAAAAGTCATCCACATGATATTAGTATCTGTAGCCCTCTCCTCCCAAGCCTTTTATACGATTCAATGGGGTTCTCTGCATTTTCCTAAGCGGCCTTATCTTTGACAATTTAACAAATAATATGTCAATGGTCAACTACTAATGATTACTATTCTTAATCATTATGTTTAAATATTAATATTGCAGGAACTTTTACCTTTTATTGAGCACCTACACATACCAAGTACTTAACTCACTTTACTTCTCATTCTCTTAACAACACTGAAAAGGAGATTTATTATCACCCTATTTCAATGTTTTCAGAAAATGTGGAACAGGCTGCTAGTATGTAAATGTAGAGTGCTACAAAAGTAAAAACTTTATGCAAGCTAAGAAGGTGAACTTCTGACTAAAAATGAGCTATACAGAAAAATTTTACATGGGATTTTTTTCAGATTTTAATGTGGTAGTGATATATAAATGGCAGGTACATGAGGAGGAAAAATATTTATGCCAGTGCATGAGTCAGTTTAGGAAGGTGGGTGGCTAGGAACTAGGCACTGCTTGGGAGAAGACAGAAAAATAGGTTACTGTTACATGGTATGAAGGCACTTAAGAAAAAAAAACAGTGGCCATGGAAGCAGGGACAGAATTATTTTCTATCCACTTGCCAGTTATTAAGAAAAATGTAGTGAATACAGTAGTCACCCTCTATTCAGTTTCACTTTCTGTGGTTCCAGTTACCTATAGTTGACCATGGTCTGAAAATATCAAACAAAAGATTCCTGAAATAAACAACTCATGAGTTTTTTTGTTTTAAATTTACCTTTATTGTTGAATGAACTACAGATGCCCCCCTTCCCCCCCTCCCATTGACACCTCCACCCCGCGCCCACCCCTCTCTAGGCCATCACTGTACTTTGCATGCTGTTCTGAGAAGTGTAATGAAATCTCAATTTCACCCAAACTGGAACCTAAATCATCCCTTTGTCCAGGATGACTATACCAATTAGTCACTTAGTAGCCATCTTGGTTGTCAGATTGTGTTCAAGTAACCCTTATTTAGTTAATAGTGATGCCAAAACACAGGTGTGGTGATGCTAGAAATTCGTCTATACCAAGAAGCTGCAAAGTGCTCCCTTTAAGTGAAAAGATGAGTATAATACAATAAGATATTTTGAGAGAGAAAGAGAGACCACATTTACAAAACTTTTATTATAATATATTGTTATAGTTGTTTTATTTTATTATTAGTTATTGTTATTAATTTCTTACTGTGCCTGATTTATATATTAAATTTATCATAGGTATGTATGTATAGGAAAAAATGTATATAAAGGGTTTGGTACTACCTGCTCTTTCAGATAGATATCCGCTGGGAGTCTTAGAAGGAATTCCCCTTGGATAAGAGGGACTACTGTATTCACAGAAAATTAGTGGTGCTCTGGGATTCTCAGTCATACGAATACCACATTGCTAATATTTGCTGGCACCATGATATTTTTACAACCCTGTTTTAGGAGTTCTCAAATGTGAAACACTCGTCTTTTTAGTAGCATGTTTCCCTGAGTTGTTGATATGAGCTCCAGCCAAGTGAATGGTAATTACTTGTATGCCTTCCACCCAGCCGCTTGTGTTAGAGACATTTCCAGCATACAAGTTATCCTATCTAATAAAAGAGCAATATGCAAATTAACCATCACTCCGCTACACCCACAAGCCACGCCCACTAGCCAATCAGGAGTGAGTATGCAAATTAACCCCAGCCAAGATGGCTGTGGCCACGAAGAGAGCAGGAGGGAAGCTTGGGTTTCCCTGGCAATGGAGGAAGCCAAGCTTTCCTCACACCCTGGCCAGCCCAGGCCTCCACTTAAGGCTACAAAGTTTCAATGATAGAAGATACATAAATCCCAACAGAAATGGCTGCCACCATGGAGCGAGCAGAAGGCTTGGCTCCACTCCAGGCTACAAAGTTTCAATTGTAGAAGATAAATAAACCCCAGATCCCAGGGCCTCTGCTTGGGTTGCTGGGGGGTGTGGCTGGCCTGCAAACCACCACAGGCCCCTTGCCCAGGCCACCCCACACCCCAAGGGAACCCCCACCCTGATCCGGGACACCCTTCAGGGAAAACCAGCTGGCCCCCACCCATGCACCAGGCCTCTATCCTATCTAATCCTATCTAATAAAAGAGTAATATGCAGATTGACCATCACTCCAACACACAAGCTGTCTGCCCCCATGTGGTCAAAGATGGCTGCCACTCCCAACCTTGCAGGGGCCTGAACCCTCGCCCCGTCTGAGGGAGGTCTCCTGCTCCCATGGCTGCTTTGCTTCCCACACCCAGCTCAGATCGGGACACAGGTGACAGACAGTGTGACTTGGCCCAGCTCAGATTGGGACCCAGGTAACAGACAGAGACTTGGCTGACAGCAGCTGCCCTATATCTAAATCCAGCCTAGCACCAGGAATGCTCAGGGCCTACTCAAGAATGCAAATAATCCTTTCCACTAATATTTACAGGGTAAACTAAGATTGTTGGTAGAGTATTAAATTTGACAGTAAAATAATAATCAAGTTTTCAGATTAATTTAAATAGGCTAATTCAAATAAGTGAATATTCAAGAAAATTTAATTGTACTGGACAAAAAGCTGTTTCTAAAGTGTTAACTAAAATTTCTATTGGTAGTTCATCTCATGGTAAAATTCCTGAACATGCAATGAAACTAAAGCAGTCATATTTTTGTGCAAAAAATTAAAATTTAAAGTTATCAAGACTGCATTATAAAATTTACAAAAGCCTCCATTAATCAAAAAAGGGGGGATATTAGGGTAATATCATGTAAGGAAAAATATCCTATAAGTAAATTACATCTAGAAAATTTTTACTTTACAAAATTAATTTTTATTTGTAATGCTAACAGCAAGACACCCATGAAAAACACACATGGTATCTAAATAAGACAAAGGAAAATCGTTTGGGCAAAAATAAAAAGGATCCCAAATCAATTATATAGAAAAGATTCCTTTATTAACTTTTGGTCGAGAATATGTTTGTATATTTTCAGAAAACAACTCCAAGACCATGTGGATTCCTGCAACAGAGAGGAATTGACAGGTCTGCTCCAACCGTGAAGACAAGAGGAGAAACAGTCCAGAGATGGGAGACACTGACGACGCCTTGCCACGCTAGCAGTCAAAAGCTGTGTGACACAGCAGCGTGCCTAGGACCAAACCAGAGAGGGTTGGACCTGCATTGCCACCATGTGCCCACCATCCAGATATCATTGCTGACATGTACACATAAGGAACTGTTTGACATTGAAACGGGGAATCAGAACTGTTGGACATTGAAATTGGGACTCAAACATTTTTTGTTATTATATGTTTATTTCTAGTCTGCAGAGGCAAGATTTTTTAAAGGAAAGAAAAGGGGGAAAAATAGATACAGAAGCAAAGAAGCATTGAACAGACTGTCAAACTACAGCAGGAAGGCAGAGAAGGTTTTGGGGTGGGGGGCTGTAAGAGATCAACTGAAGGACTTGTATGCATGCATATAAGCATAACCAATGGATAAAAGACACTGGGGGGGGGGGCAGGTAAAGGCATGTACTGGGGGGAAGGGGAGGGTGGGGGGAGGTCAATAGGGGAAAAAAGAGACATATGTACTACTATTTTTAATACTTCAAACAATTAAAAACAAAAACAAAAACAAAAAAAAACAAAGATGGCTGCCACAAGATGACCAGCAGGGGAGGGCAGTTGGGAGGGACCAGGTCTGCAAGGGAGGGCAGTTGGGGGTGATCAAGCCTGCAGGGGAGGGCAGTTAGGGGTGACCAGGCCAGTAGAGGAGGGAAGTTGGGGGCAAACAGGCTGGCAGGGGAGCAGTTTGACATCAATCAGGCTGGCAGGGGAGTGATTAGGGGTAATTAGGGGGTGATCAGGCTGGCAGGCAGAAGTGGTTAGGGGTAATCAGGAAGGCAGGCAGGCGAGGATTGTGAGAGGGATGTCTGACTGCCCATTTAGGCCCGATCCCACCGGGATCCCATCGGGATCGGGTCTAAACGGGCAGTCGGACATCCCTCGAGGGGTCCCAGATTGGAGAGGGTGCAGGCTGGGCTGAGGGACACCCCCTGCCCCTGTGCACGAATTTCATGCACCGGGCCTCTATTATACATACAAGGCTGTTATGGTTTAAAATGGTCGATTTGTGACACCACTTGTCCCTGTCTGAATTCTGAAACTGGTAGGGTAAAAAGAATGGAAAGAAGGGAAATAAAAATACCCATTTTATTATTGATGGAGCAGATAGAGCATGGCTTATGTATGCAGCATCCTAATCCTTAGGTGTTGGTCTCCTCATCTGCACCCAAGAATTGGACAGACTCATCCATACAGTCACAGGCAGAGCCACAGAACCACAGGTTTCGCCCTACAGGCTTTTACCTCCATGCTTACTATATGGCCTGGGGCAGACCAGAACACCTGCCCAACATTGAAAGGTGGATCCCAAAATGAGGTAAATAACAAAAGGGTTTTCAAAGCAAGCCCAGTTCCTATTTCCGAAGTCACCTATCAAGTCACTCCTTGGCTCCAAGGAAGGCACAGATGGGAGTAGAGAGAGGTCAAAAAGGTTATCTAACAGGACATTCCTCCACATGGAAGAAAACGTTAGGACTAGGAATTACTTTCTCTTTAAATAAAAGCAATGTGAGTAATAGTCAACTGTGGACATAGTGATGAATCATTTGTACAAAAATGCTAATCTTTCCACTCATTCAGGAAACACTGAATCCCTGTTTTATGACTAGAACTATAGTATAATCTATAACTATTCAATACATTCAAAAGATAATTTAAAAATAATGTGAGGTATTCAACACAAATTTGAGATCTACGTTATAATGTTAGAATCTTTGAATCTTAGTTAAATTTTGAAATCATTGAGATAACATTTACATCATTTTACCTAGTACAGACAAAATATAGTCTGGGAAAACAATAAGCTACTTTAAATTCAACCAACTTCAATAATTTGATTTTTATCAGATGTTTTACATTCACAATTATTTCAAGACCCAAAGTTCCAAATTTTGTCTTTATCTGAATTTTTTTGCTTCCCAGATATGTGATGCCTGCTTATCAATGCCTATACTCCATTTACTCAACAGAAATGCTTTATGAGTTCTGTTAGAGTGAAGAAGAATCATACGTTGTTCCATTATTCTCTCAAAGATGGACTTCATTAAAACATGATTCATTGGGTCTTTGCCAAGCAACTGAGATATAGATAAGTAGTATAACAAGAACCTTCTGTTTTTTCAGTAACAAGCACCAATCAATAGGATTGTGCTAAATTTCATGCTATTGCAGGTCATATTTTATCAAGGTTCCACTGCATTTACAATAAACAATACACCACTATGTCAATCCCTTTATTAACCCTCATAGTAAATCTTTAGGTCTGAAAAACATCCACTACAAAACTCTTAAGGTAAACGGTGAAAATGTGAAAATACTAGAAAAGTAAAATATGATGATTTTTATGTAACTTCTAAAATATGTTGAAAGCATATAGTCTTAAAGAGAAAAATTTTACTGTTGCATAAATGAATATTTTTACATAATAACAGAAATAAATCTAGTTAATATTCATTCGGTGCTGTCTAATGGCCATTGGGTTTAGGGCTTTACACATATTTTGACATATATCAACTTCATGATAGTCCTATGAAATAGATACCATTATCTCTTTCTCATATGTGAAGAAACTGGAGTATAAAGGAAACAACATTTAGCCCAAATGGAAGTGTTTAAGTAATTGCTTAAAATCACAGTTAAGAAATATAAGCAAACCATTTTGGATATAAACAAGTGTCTGCAGGACTCTGGGCCCATACTCTTAAAATACCTTGCCTCCAAAAATCCTACCAAATGATAATATATATCTACATAAAGTTTTTCACATACTGTTAAATGCCATTATAAATAAATACAATATGTAATATGTTTGTATAGCATACATTATATTATCTACCCACATATGTAAACAGGCATATATAAGTTATAGACACTCTTACCTTGTTTATAGACATGCTTATAGATGGACTTGAAACTGCATCTCTGCAGTTATAAACACTCAGACTGTACCAGAGTCCTACTAATTCCATGTAAACCCAAGTAACTTCACTACTAAAAAGTAAAAGCCTAATACTTTGTATACACACTATTAATATAGGATATATTGCTATATCCTATATTAATATGACTGATGAGATAAATAGATCAAACCTTACCTGAAGTTGAGTCTGTAGGAACTTGGATGTACTGTGCATATATAAATTATATATTCCTTTAAATTGTGAATTGTGCAGGATAGTTGTTGTTTTTTAATTCCCAACTGAAAAGAAGACAAAGGATACAAGTCTCTATTTAGGTTCCTTGAGTGTAAGTACCTCTCAATCTATAACGTGCATCAGCATCAACCAGATACCGCACCTCTTGAGTTTACAATTCACTCAGTCTGGATTGGGTCTTAGAATTTTCATGATGAACTCAATCATGGACAATGTCAATGATGCTGGTTCAGGGACCACAATTTAAGAAAAGTTCATCAGACCTAGCTTGAGAACCAAGATGGCAGCATAGGTAAATGCCTATACTCTCTGCCTCCAACAACCACATCAAAATTACACTAAAATACAGAACAACCATCATCCAGAACCGCCTGAAAGCTGGCTGAATGGAAATCCTACATCTAAAGAAAGAAAGAAGAAAGCATGTTGAGATGGTAGGAGAGACAGAGGCCCAGACTGGGATGGCACGGCACCCACATGGGCTGCTTTCTTAATTGGGAGGGAGATCTTCTCTGTGGAGGACACCCGTCCCAATCTCACACCAGACCCCCAGCCCAGGCTTTCAGAGCTGGAAGAAAAATCCCCATAACTATGGGCTGTAAAACCCAGTGGGGTTTGGGGCTCAGTGACATGGAGGTTACTAGAAACCCAGCTATCCCTTTTAAAGGCCTGGCGCATGGTCAGAACTTACAAGGTCCTGCTTCCTCTGAGCTCCAGCACTAGGGTGAGGGTCTGGGGGACACAGACACATAATAGGAGGAGCTGGATTTCCTGGCATTGGGCAGGAACTTGGGAGCAGATGGAGGTGCTCACAGGGATCATTGTTCTCAGGATTGACTGGCAGCTGAATCTGAGTTTCCGTCAGTGTGGCCCACATAGTTAGCTCTGCCCAGGTGGTTCCCTGAGCCTTTGCCCCATTCAGTTTATAGCTCCACCCAACCTGCTTGCAGTTGTTTTGCATATGAATGGCCTGTCCTTGTTTAGGCTTCAGACTTTGCTGAAATCTCTCAAACAAGCTGCAGCTGGGTCAGTGTGCCCCGCACCTGTCATAGCTGGGCCTCACCTGGGCACTTCCAAACCCGATACACATAGGAGGAATCTGCAGATCTCTCTGTAGCTCCTGCCTCAAGGCCCAAGGCAGTGGCTGACTTCTCCCTGGAGGTCCCAGAGCCAGTGCACCCAGTGGACAGCTTCAGACCATAGCAGATTACACATCCACAAGCAACAACATTCAAGGGGCAGACTCAGTGAGCACCAAAACTCCACTGAAGCAAGTCCTTCTCCATAGGGGTGTCTCTTGCAAAGCAGCTCTCCCACTGTAGCTGCAGCTGGTCCTCACAGCCAGTTGGCCTGGAGGTCAATTCCTCCCAGTGATACCAACAGCAATCAAGGCTCAACTACAATAAGACAGCACACACAGACCACACAGGGACACACCTACAGTGTCCAGCTCAGGAGACTGGGAGGCTGAGCCACTGGGCCCCGCAACACCTACTACACAAGGCCACTCTACCAATTCCAGCAGACATAGCCTAACCTAATACACAGAAACAAACACAAGGAAGCAGCCAAAATGGGAGACAAAGAAACATGTCACATAGCAAGGACCAACAACCAAGACTACCCAGCAACGCTCTCATTTAAAATATTGAGGGTCAGATAAAGAGCTTCACAAACAAAACAAAACAAAAAAAACTAAAGGAGTTCATCACCACCAAACCAGTACTACATGGGATGTTGAGGGTATTCTTTATGCAGAAGAAAAAGAGATAAAAGATATGAGCAATAAAATGGAAACAAATACATATCTATCAACAATTGAATCTAAAAATCAAAATAAACAAGAAATCTAATGAACAAAATAAACTGGTGAATAAAATAGAATCAGAGGCATGGAAGCATTGAACAGACTAAGGAATCTCAGAGGGAAGGGGGATTGGGGGCAGGAAGAGATTAACCAAGATTCTTACCTATGGACACAGACAGTAGTGGGGGTGAAGGCCTGGGGTGAGGTGGGAACTGGGGAGAGAGGGGCAATGGGAGGAAAAAGGGGGACATCTGTAATATTCTCAACAATAAAGATTTAAAAAAATAAATTAAAAAAAATGAAAGCCAAAAAAAAAAAAAAAGTTAATCAAACTTTGGCCTTTCCCCTTACCACTGTTGTGCAGATCAAATCTCCTGGTATCAGCTGCTTTGCAAGGACATGAATAGATGAGGAATACAGGCTTCAGAAGTAGTTGGCAAAGCTGTTCCCAGGAACCCAACATATTAGAATCACCTGCGGAGTTTCTAAAGCCTCCCATTGCTTAGTCCCCACCCAATACAAATTACATCAGAATCTTAGGCACTAGTAACTCCAATGCATCTCAGGTGATTCCAGTGTGCAGCCAAGTTTGAGACTAAGTGATAGTAAGAAATATCCAGCAATGTCCATGCCCAATGGTGGCAAGCAGCAGCTGGCATGCTATAGATCTCAATGGCATGAAGATTGTCAATCACTATGTATTGTTTTTCTATCAAGTGTATAAAAGTTATAGTTATGTGTAACTGTATAATAAATACCGACATATTTTAACTTTTAAAAAATACAAAAAGCAACTATAATATGATTATGGTTTCCCTCTTAACTTCTCTCTCTGTTTCTCTCTCACTCTCTTCAACGTTTACATGTTTCTTAGCTCTTCAGATATATCCCAGAACAACAGTTTGTGTCCCATATGTTGAAATGATATAATAGGTAACTTGAAAAACAGGGCATACTGGTTAAACGTACAGAATCTAGTGTCTGGCATTAGAGGTTCAAACTTTGGATTCATACTTGGTAGCTGTATGACCTTGAGTAAGGTCCTCCAATTTTAATCTGTAAAGAGAGCCTAATAACAGTACCTGCTTCCTATGACTGTGCACATAAGTGAAATAATATTAGAAGGTAATTTATACATAGGAAGGGCTAAAATATAAGTTGTGTTATTATATTTCCTTTTATTTTCAAATTGGTGTTAATTTACTCTTGCTAAAAAAAAACAAACAAACACACACACACAAAAAAAAAACAACACAAAACTTTTTAACAGTTTTATCTGAAATCTAGGCCAGAATATTTCTGATTGTTGTGCCTGTGCTGAATTTATTTATCTTAATAATTATAAACAAAAACTCATGTTGCTGCCTTTAATAGAAATTAAATGAATATGGCAAGGAAAGCAGGGATGATTTTTGGTTGATATTTGAGTCAGACTATAAAATAAATTCAATCATAAATAAATAGAGTTAAAAAATTTCTGAAAAGTATATATAAAATTCTATAAAGTTATATTCTCAATCTACTCCTGAGCATTATTAATAAATCTATTTTAATATATTAATTAGTTGTCTCATGCTTCTATTTTTTGGACTAGAAATCACTAAATTTAAACATGCAGCTTTTGATAGTTGTTTTACTCTTCAATTTTTTTTCCAATTTATATTTATTACTTATATTTACAGCTATATAACTGCATGGACACTTCTTACATATAAGAAATAGTATTAATTATGTCACAAAAATAGTTTTATAATGTGATTAGTCATGACAAACTTCAGTAAAAAGTAGTTTATTCACAAGAGCTTTTTACTATGTGTTGTACAATTATTCACTCAGAGTTAAACATATACTTTAAAATGAGTTCACTGTCATCTCTTAAAATTATTTTCCCTACTTTGGATAATATTGATATCTTTTATTTTTAATCAAGCAATTCATATAAATATTGAAGACATTACTTTAAAAATATTTATTGATTGCCCTTTTATAGTGATGTTATATTTTTGTGTTAGAACCTTAAAAATAAAATGAAAATTTACAGAACACTACTATAAAAGCAGTGAATTATGGTGAGATAACCTAACAACAAGGGTTGGCAAACATCTATAATAATAAAAGGGTAATATGCTAATTAGACTGGCCATTTTCCAACGTCATTCTGGACGTCCTTCCTGAGGAAGCCAGGCAATGGGAAGCCAGTGCTGGCAGCCAGGGTAAAGAAGGCCTACTCTTGCACGAATTTTCTTGCATCGGGCCTCTAGTTAACTATAAAGGAAGGGCAAGATGCTAAATATCTTAGGTTTTGTAAGCCACTTACTCTCTCATATTGTTCTTTTTCAACAACCATTTACAAACATAAAAATCTTTCTTGGCTTGGAAGCTAAACCAAAACAGCCTATGAACTGGATTTGGCTCATGTTCTATATTTGGCCTAAAATGCTTTTAAAGTATATTACCATTAATACCATTGTAATTTTTGAACCAAGACTTGAGTAAGATCATCTGCAAGTTTTCAACGACATTTAGAAAACATTTATGAAAGTAACCAAGAAATGAAAATGGTTACAAATCTGCATAATTAGTCCAGAATTGTGGAAACCGAATGATTCAGTAACACTGAGTTATACAATAGTAATACTACTAGAATAAGCATAAAGAACACCTAAAATAGAGACAGCTGTATATGATTTACTTTAGTTTTAGCCATAAAATTCAATATCATGTGCCAAGAGGCAAGAAATAAAAAGGTACAGACTTTTAGTAATGAAGTGTCACCCACAGAAGAAGAAAATAAATGCAAATATTACATATCCTTGAATAAGGACAATATTCAGTAACATAGGATGCAATTATTTGTTCACGAATCCAGATCCAAAAACATATGCATACTTCTATTTTTTAAAGCATGCATAATGACCCTATTTTTGTTGGAACATTCCTTGTACCCTCAAAATGTACATTTTAAAATAAAAGTTTTCATTCTTTGACATAGATTAAATTACACACTATTGATATAACATAGTATATGTAGTTAATAATGTTTCTGGCTAAGCCAGTTAAAAATTGCTTAGCTGTCTTTTTTTAATGTTTTTGTTATTGTTATCCTTTGGAAAACTTTGAGAACACAAGCATGTGACCTATAAACATAAATATATTGCATCCATTCATATATTTTAAGAATCACTGGGCTTGTAATAGGATACTTTTCCTAAAAGACTGTTTTTACTTTTGCCTGAACACTTCAGTAGTCATTATCAGTCAAATCCCAGGAAAACAAAACAAAACAAAATAAAAAGCTGTGGTAGAAGTCCCATTTCAAGACCAATTGACTTTATTGCCTACATACCGATTCTGCAGAATTGTTTGGGAAATGAAGCAGAAGAGAGCTGCTGAGAAAGCACAGTAGGAATCCATCCAGCAAAAAATTAATATGAACTAAATCACATCATCTTGATATAGTACAGACTATTGTGAAGAAGTATGAAAGGGTAACTATGTCTTAACTGGAAAAAGAGAACAGAGGTACACATCTGCAACTTATTTATAAGAGACCATTTATATTATACACAAATAAATAATATAGTATGTAATATATTTATTACAGTAAAACCTAGTATTTTGAAGTGTTTTTGATATATATGTTTATACAAATGTAAAATGTATACTAAAATGCTTACATCTATAAAGCTTGCTATTTCCTGTCTTTGAAACATTTTCTAATCATCCAAACTCTGTTTTTCAGGTTAATTGGAGAAATTCATCTATTGCTGGTTAAAACATGACCAGTGACCATCATTTTGTTTTTGGAATTCATTGAATTAGTGTTTTACTGAATCTCCATGAGGTAACCACTTCCGATCAGTTACTAAAAAAAAAGGGGGTGTGGGCGGGAGATCTGAGAAAAGGATTTCTGTGCCCACAAAATATTCAGCAATTAGAAGCAGTTCTTTCATTGAGGGATTAACAAGAGCCATGCTGATGTACCTGAGCATTATTGGTGATGAAGGAGAAAAAAATGCAGTTGGCATGTCAGCACTGAATATCTATTCCTAACTCCTACTATGAAGATCTGTCAGCGTATGCTTCCCATAGGTTTGCTTACACAAAACATCTCCCTAAATATTTGTTAAAGTTTAATATTAATTGTTCTCTCTGCTTGTTATTGTCAAATACACATTATCCAGCACCCTCACTTAAGGGGAGAAGTCAATTTTGAGCCTTCTGCAGGATTGGGCTCATAGAACTTCAACAATGGCCCCTGTTTGCCAAAGAAGTTACTCTGACTAATCATTTCTATTTATCATTTATTAATTATTTAGACAAACACTTTTATACCTGCTACTTTGTTTGCTAGGATCTGTGAAGAAATATTTAAATCTTTTCCTACTCTCAAAATTTGGGGAGAAAGACTTGTAACGCACAAGATTACCATTACTAAAATAGAAGTATACAAGAAAGACAGTGCTGGGTCCTGGCCCTCATTAGTGATATTCTTTAAGGTGAAACTGACCAGAGAATGACCTATACACTCATTCTGCTGCACCAGCATATTAAATGACACACCTGGAATGCTGACGAACATTCTGTTGAGATTTTTATGAGATCTCCCCTAAAATTCTCACCTTAAGAAAACAAATAAAAACCTTTAAGACAAAGGACCCAGTGAGTGCTCTCTCTCCAGAGCATGCCCATGCCTTTTATCACCAGGCCTGTATCTTTGCTTTTTTTCCCCTAAACTCTAAGGCTTCTAGCAACCAGGGGAGAAGTGGGCAGCAGCAGCTCTTCCCAGGCTAACCCCCTGAACCTGTCTCCAAGGGCCCTTCTTTTGCCTCTGTAATTTGTTTCCTGAGTCCACACAGCCCAACTGGCTCACTTCTTCTGCTTCTGCGACTGTCTTTCTGAAAGTCCAAGGCAACTCTCCGAGCAGACTGCTCAGATCTTCTCTGAGTGTACTTTTGCTTTGCATGCAAAAATAAACTCCTTTTTGTGCTACATTTCTTTGCAGAATTCAAGAACTGATAGCCAATATGGCCAATAACAAAATAAAGATCTTCTGCCTTTGTGTTTTAATAGAATCTCTTTTATATTTTTATATATTGTTAAAATATTAACAATAGGTATCTGGTAATGCAGTGCTATAACTTTATTTCTGAGTCAGTTCCTTTCAAAGTGTCGATTTTGTCAGATTGAAGAACTACTATATGAAAATGGAAACAATATGTTTGAAATGAGCTGATCCACTCTATTGTCTCTAGAAAGCCTTCATCTGTTTTTGGAATGTGAACACTGATGTGATAAAATACATTTTATGTTAATTCCAAGAATTCATATCCCTTTATATTTTTCCACTGAAATGTCATCATTTTGTGATTTTGTAAAAAGTATGCAATAACTTTTTCCTCTCGGAGATAAAAAAAAAATTAATCTAAGAAAAAAATAAAATGAGATCTTAGTGGTGCATCACAAAGTCAACACTTTATGAAACACATTTGGAATTTTGGCTTTCTCTTCCCAACCGTAAATTACAACTTCATGGAACTTATTTATAATAGTTATTATAAATATAATTCTTTCTCTAAAACCATCAAAAATAATTACTATTCAAACTAAAAAGTGTACAATGAGATAAGTATCTTGCTGATTTGTGAAAAGTTATGGTTTTGTATGAGGCAGTTAGACACACAAGAGCAGTACAAGGAAGATGGGCCAGGTGTAGAAGATTACCAGGGCAGAAAGCCCTGGGTGCCTAGCAAAGGACAACTGTAGGGTGGGACAGGGTCACCTTTCCTCCCCTAGCATACTGCTGGTCATGCGGTTTGGTCCCCCTGACCTTTCTTCCCTACAGTTAACATCTGGGCCTCAGTTGTATTTCAGTTCCAGGCCCAGAAGAGTAACAATACCAACCACAGCTGACCTCAGAACCAGCTGCATTGAATAATGAGCTCCTGCCCTGGTGCCTGCCAATTATTCAGTGAAGATCACAACCCTGAGAGACCACATCTGGAAAACTGCTAGATATTCTATTGAGATCTTCCCCTGGGACCGCCCCTAAAATCTCCACCCTTAAAACCTTTAGGATCGAGGACCCGGTGCGCTCTCCCTCCCTGGAGCATGCCCGCGCCTTTGCCTTTCCAATTCCATTTCCATTTATACGTCACTTATTATAAGCTTTCATGGATTAAAAAGAATGACCTAAGAACAGAAAGTCCATTCTTTATATTCACATTTGTGATTAATAGGAGGTAGAGCACTTATTTATCTGTTATATATTATTATATATAATTTACATTATACAGGTACATCACTGTAAGTAGAAAAACAAGATATCAGAAAATGCAAGAACTATAAGCTGCTGCAATACCAAAGTAAAATATATTTATTCAGAAAAGTCATAAAAAGGAAAAATAGCTCTTTTGAACTATTTTCTGGTTCTTTCCAAATACTAATTACAACTGGTACCATATGCAGTTTAAAATAGAATCCAAATGACTGCTGATTGACTGTTGTAATGGAATTCACAAAGTACAAGTAATCAGAAAAAAAATCAGAGTTTGCCATGCATGGAGTTTAATAATGTGCAAAATTGGCAACTTTCAAATCGTTTTAGTGCATGAATCCAAATAAGAAAATTATGGGTGATTTTGACATTCAGTTATAAATTTCATATACATGATTTAAAAAGAATGTAAATATAGGAATAATCAGGATATAAGTGTCCAATAAATTGATATATTCCATTGTTTCCAATATAAAAACATCATAAATTATTTAATTATTTAGTCTACACAGTTCTAGAAAAATAGTATTTATTGTTTTTATGTAAATTTTAATAAGATGTATAGGCAGATCTTCCTATATATTTCCAATGGTCATCTTAAGTTAAAATACAATTTTCAGAAAGGAAAGGAAAATCATATTTTTGTTTATAAATGTTAGCAAGTGTTAGGTAGGTGACATATTTTATAAGAATTTGATACATTTATTAATATTTTAAAATTAATCATTTTAAAATTAAACTTATCTATTCTATAATTTTAAACACATCCAAACAATTAACTTGCTTTATACTTAATGATAATATAAATATAAATTATATTTCTGAATATTTAATTAAAAATTGATTTCTAGTTATTTTCCTACTCAAGAGTTTAAAATTTTAACAAGTGGTAAGATTATTAAACACATTATGAGAACCCCCCCAAAAAAAAACAGTAGAAAATGGTAATTACATATATGAAGAAAAATCAAAAGTATTATAAGACCAAATGAAACTCTAAGTTGATGAAATTGAAAACACATACACCAAAAAAATGAGAATACAAGTCAAGCCAGCAGAGTATAGTACATCATAGGTTCTTATACAATTTTAAATACCACAGAGAGAGATTTCAGCAATTGTTTAAAAGTTTTGAAATCTAATTTCAACTACTTTCAACTTTGTGCTATTTTCCCAAAATTTGATAATTAGATTTGTTAAATGATGAATCAGAGGATATGAGTATTAATGGTGCTCATATACTTAACACATATTTTATTGTGTTCTTCCAAAAAAAATAAATAAATGTGATGGTATTTGGAGATTATCCCTTTGAGAGGAAATCGGGTTAGACAAAATCATGAAGGTGATTCCCTGATTCCACTAAGTCAGTGCCATATAGGACGAGACACTAGGGAGATTCTCACTCTGCAATGTGAGGACACAATAAGACGGAGACAGTCTGCCAGCCAAGAAGAGATTTCTCATCAGCAACTGAATTGGCTGGCACCTTGATTTTGAACTTCCCAGACTCAAAACAGTAAGAAATAAATTTCTGTCTTTAAACCACCCAGTCTTTAGTTATAGCAGACTAACCTGACTAATACAGCTATCAAATAGCGTATCCAGCATGGTACATCATTCCTATAGTGGGAGTGGGCCTGGTGTGCTTGTGCTGGTAGAACAAAGAGACCCTTTTGAGTATATGTGCAATTAGATGCGTGAGGAAAATAGGAAAGTAGTGGGAGATGCATTCAGAGAGGTAATTGGGGGCCTGGTCATGTACTCTTGTAGGTCATACAAAGTTTTGGCTTTTACTGTGAATAAAGGAGGGTTTTGAACAGAGGGGCATGTCTTTTAAACATTTAGAAGTTTCTAATGAAACTACCTGGGATTGAAGATTTCTTTTTTGGGTTATTTTTATAAGCAACTTCAATTTTCTTAATAATTATAGGGCTATTCCAATTACCTGTTTCCTATAAAATGAGCTGTAGAACTTTATACTTTTTGAGGAATTGGCTCATCTCACCATGTTGTCCAATGTATATGTCTGTAGAGTTGTTTAGAGTATTCCCTTATCATTTTGTTGTCTGCAGTGAGTGTCTGTAATGATACCCTCTTTCATTCCCAAGTTTAATAATTAGAACTTCACTCTTGTTTCCCCTGTTTATTCTCATAGTGTTTTGTCAATTATAGTAATCTTTTCAATGATCCAGGTTTTTGTTTCATTGATTTTCTCTGTAGTTTTTTTTTTATTCTGTTTTAATGTCATTAATTTATTAATTATTTTCTACCATCTGCTTATTTTGAGTTTACTTTGCTCTTCTTTTCTAGTTTCTTTTTTAATTTTTTTTATTTTCTTAAATATATACTTTTTTATTTATTTCAGAGAGGAAGGGAGAGGGAGAGTTAGAAACATAAATGATGAGAGAGAATCATTCATCTGTTGCCTCTTGCATGCCCCCTACTGAGGATCGAGCCTGCAACCCAAGCATGTGCTTGACTGAGAATCAAATAGTGACCTCCTGGTTCATAGGTCGATGCTCAACCTGTGTTCCACACCAGCCAAACTTCATTTTCTTTTAAATTTGTCAAAGTTTGTTTTATGGCCCTGAATATGGTATATCTCGACATGTATATGCCATAGACATTTAAAAAGAATGTGTGTCTTCTGCTATTCTTGAATTGAAGTACTCTAAAAATATTGATTAGATACTGTTGGTTAATGGTAGTGTTAAGTTCTATATTCTTTCATTCTTCATCTGCAATTGTGCATTTGTTCATTGATTTTCAGTTCTGTCAGTTTGTGCTTCACATTATTTGTCACCTCTGTTGTTTGGTGCCTACATATTTAAGAATCCCATGTTATTTTGGTGGATTGATCCTTTTATTATTATGTAATGTACCTTTCTTTCCCTGATAATTTTCTTTGTTCTAACATCAACTTTATATAATATCAATATAGCTATGCTTTTTTTAATTTGTCAAGTACAATAGACTTCCAATATTTTTTGTATTAGTTTCAGGTGTAAAATATAGTAGACAATTATCCTATCTAATAAAGAGGGAATATGTTAATTGACCCTCATGCTGTCAAAAAGGTGGCAGCGCCCACAGCCAATATGGAGGAAATATGCTAATTGACTGCCCCACCCTCAAAGATGGAGGCACCCACAGCCAATAAGGAGGGAATATGCTAATTGACTGCCACGCCCTCAAAATGGTGGCACCCACAGCCACAAGATGGCAGCACCCAGTCCCCTCAGCCCCACCAGGGTGCCTACCTCCAGAGTCCCCCAGTTTTCTCAGCCCCACAGCTGCCCAGGGCTGGCCTGAGGTGCAGGCAAGCCTCAGATGTCGGCTGCCCAGCCGCCCAGAGCTTCCCGAGGCTCCGGTAATCAGGGCCGGTGGAGGCGTGCGTTGCCAGCAGTGGCAGCAGCAGAGGTGTGATGGGGTCGTCACCTTCCCCTGATCGCCGGGTCACCTCCCGCCCCTGAGGGCTCCAGGACTGTGAGAAGGGGCAGGCCAGGCTGAGGGACCCCCCTCCAGTGCATGAATTTTCATGCACTGGGCCTCTAGTATAATTTATGAAGTGATTCCCCTGATAAGCCTAATAGCCACCTGGCACCATACATAGTTATTACAATATTATTGACTATATTCCCTATGCTGTACTTTATATCCCCATTACTGTTTTGTAACTACCAATTTTTACTTCTTAATCCCTTTACCTTTAGCACCCAGCCCCCTAACCCACTTCCCATCTGTCAACCATCAGTTTGTTCTCTGTATCTATGAGTCTGTTTCTGCCTTGTTCACTTATTTTGTCTTTAGATTCCACATACGAGTAAAATCATAAAGTATTTGTCTTTCTCTGTCTGACTTATTTCACTTAAAATAATATCCTCTAGTTACATCCATGTTGCAAATGGTGAGATTTCATTCTTTTTTTAAATTATTTTAATCCTTACTAGAGGATATGTTTTTGTTTTTTAATTAATCTTAGAAAGAGAGAAAGGAGAGGGAGAGAGAGAGAGAGACATTGATCAGTTGTCTCCCATCAGGACCCTGACCAAGCTTGAACATGCAACTGGGTATGTGCCCTAACCAGGAATCTAACACATGACCTTTCAGTGTACAGGATGCTGCTCCTCCAACCAACTAAGCCACACCAGTCAGTGCAAGATTTCATTCTTTATTTTTTTATGGCCGAGTAATATTGTGCCATATATATGTACCACATCTTCTTTGACCAACCATCTATTGATTGGGAACTTAAGCTGCTTCCATATCTTGACTAATGTAAATAATGGTGCAATGAGCATTGGGGTGCATATATCTTTTCAAATTACTGCTTCTTTTGCTTAATGTTTGCATGGTATACTTTTACTATCTTTTCACTTTCAAACTACATATACAAGCATACCTTGAAGATATTGAGATCTCAGTCTAGACCACCAAAATAAAATGCATATTACATAAAGCAAGTCACACAAATTTTTGTTTTCCAGTGCATATAAAAGTTGTTTCAGCCATACTCTAGTCCAATGAGTGTAAAATAACATTGTCTTTTTTTAAAAAAAATACACATACCTGAATTTAAAAATAGTTCATTGATACTTCATTGAGGCTTTAGCTGGTAGTAGTAATCATTTTTGCTAGTGGAGGACTGTGCCTTAGTGTTGATGGCTGCTGACTGCTCAGGATGGTAGTGGTTATAGTTTGGGGTAGCTGTCACACTTCTAAAAACAAGGGAACAATGAAGTTGCCATATACTGGTAGATTCTCATCCTTTCATGAATGATTTCTCTGTTGCATGTAATACTATTTAATAACATTTTACCCACAGTAGAACTTTTAAAATTGGAGTCATTCTCTCAAACCATACCTATGTTTTATTGTACTAAGTTTATGTAATATTCTAATTATTTTGTTATTATTTGAACAATCTTCACAGCATCTTAACCTAGAAGTAGATTTCATCTCAATAAAACAATTTCTTTGCTTATCCATAGAAGTAACTCCTAATCTATTAAGGTTTTACCATGAGATTGTGACAATTCAGTCACATATTCAGGCTTCACTTACAATTCTAGTTCTCTTGTTATTTCTACATCGGTTGTAACTTTCTCCACTGAAGTCTTAAAGCTCTAAAAGTCATCCATGAGGGTTGGAGTCAACTTCTTCCAAAATCCTTAATGTTGATATTCTGACTTTTTCCCATGAATTGCAAATGTTCTTAATGGCATCTAGAATGGTGAATTCTTTCTAGAAAGTTTTCAATAGACTTTGCTCAGATCCATCAGAGAAATTATACACATGGTAGCTATCACATTATGAAAGTATTTCTTAAGTAATAAGACTTGAATATCAAAGTATCTCCTTGATCCATGGACTGCAGAATGGATGCTGTGTGAACAGGCATGAAAATGACATGAAAATTATTGTACATTTCCATCAGAGCTTTTGGGTTACTAGGTGCATTGCCAATAAACAGTACATTTTGAAAGGAATCTCTTTTTCCTGAGTAGTAGGTCTCAATAGCAGGCTTAAAATATTCAGTAATCTGTGTTGTAAACAGATGTGCTGTCTGTCATCCAGGCTTTGTTGTTCTATTTGTTGTGCCTTTATATTATGTATTTAGCTTTCTTTTTTTTCCCCTTAAACCTCATGAACGAACATCTGCTAGATTCCATCTTTTCTTCTGCAGCTTCCTCACCTCTCTCAGCTTTCCTAGAATTGAAGGGAGTTAGGGCCTGCTCTCGAGTAGGTTTTGAATTAAGAGAATGTCAAGGTTGGTTTGATGGTCTACCCAGACCATTAAAACTTCCTCCATATCAGCAATAAGGCTGTGTTACATCCTTATCATATGTGTGTTCACTGAGTAGCACTTTTAATTTCTTTCAATAACTTTTATTTTGCATTAACAACTTGGCTAGTTATTTGGTGCAAGAGGACTATTTTTCAGCCTCTCTCAGCTTTTGACATGCCTTCCTCACTAAGCATGATCATTTCTAATTTTTTATTTAAAGTGAGAGATGTATGACTCTTTCTTTCACTTAAACACTTAGAGGCCATTGTGGGTTATTAACTAAATGAACTTCAATATTTTTGTACTTGAGGAGGGAGAGAAGCCCTCAAAGAGTGAGATAAATGGTAAAAACAGCTTCTTAGTGTAGCAGTCAGAACACACAAATTAATCAATTATGTTTGCCATCTTATATGAGCATCGTTTGTGAAGCACTAAAACAATTACAATAGTAACATTAAAGATCACTGATCACAGATCATCATAATGTAAAATAATAATAAAAAAGTTTGAAATATTGAAAGAATTACCAAAATGTGACAAACACAAAAGGAGCAAATGCTATTGGAAAAAAAAAAAATGTGCCAATAGACTTCTTGGACACAAAGTCGCCACAAAGCTTTAATTTATTAAAAAATTGCAGTAAAATAAGGAATGCCTGTATAATTATATTTGAAATGAATTTATTGTAGATAGCATATATTTTATCAGGTTTTAAAAAATCTATTCTATCAATATCTCTTAAATGGTATATTTAGATCATTTAATTTCAAAGAAATGTTGCTATGTTTGGCTTAATTCTGTCGTTTTGATTTTGTTTTCTATTTATTCTTTCTGTTTTTCATTTATCTGCTTTCTTCTCCTTCCTGACTATGGGTTACTTGAACATATATTAGAAATTCTTTTTGTTGTAAATATAGTGTTTTAGAATGTATCTCTTCATAGAGTTGGTTTTTTTGGGGGGAGGGGGATGTGAAGAGGGATGATTGTTTCATTTTTTAGTAGTTGATCTAGCTATTATGTTATACACTAGAGGCCCGGTGCATGAAATTCGTGCACGGAGAGGGGGTCTCTCAGCCTGGCCTGCACCCTCTCCAATCCAGGATCCCTTGGGGGATGTCCGACTGCTGGTGTAGGCCCGACTGGCAGTCAGACAGCCCTCTCACAATCCAGGACCGCTGGCTCCTAACCACTCACCTGCCTGCCTGCCTGTTAACCCCTAACTGCCTCTGCCTGCTGACCTGATCTCCCCCTAACTGCTCCCCTGCCAGCCTGATCGCCCCTAAGTGCCCTCCTGTGCCAGCCTGATCACCCCCTAATTGCCCCCCCACTAGCCTTATTGACTTCTAACTGCTCCCCCTGCTTACCTGATTGCCCCTAAATACCCCCCTGCTGGCTTGATCTCTCCCTAACTGCCACCCCCTGCAGGCCTGATCGCCCCTAACCACCTTTGCCTTGGCCCCTGCCACCATGGCTTTGTCCGGAAGGATGTCTGGAAGATGTCTGGTCTAATTAGCATATTACCCTTTTATTAGTATAGATTATACTGAAAGGTTTCAAAACAGTTCTCCCCAAGTTGTGCCACTTTGGCATATAATTGACCTGAAGGCAATCAAAACCCTGCAAGCAAAAAAAAAAACTTTTACCTCTCCCTTAAAGAACTTAAATTTAGGGCCTTGCCCATAATGAGAGTTATTATCAGGGGTAGCTTTATATGACCTATTGATGTCATATACCTAATTATTAAACACCTCCTCTTGTTATCATCCTATAAATTATCTTCCTCCCAACTGAAACTTGCTTCATCCTTGGCTCAGAATGCTATATATAACTCATTGAATCTCTTTCTCTCTGAACCTGTCATGTATGTAGACTCTCTGACTCTCTTCTGTATGTGGGGTTCACATATATATGTATGTGATTAAATTTGGTTATTTCCTCTTGTTGGACTGTCTCATGTCAATTTGACTATCAGACTAGCCAGAAAAACCTAGAAGGGTAGAGGAAAGTTTATTACTCCCTAACAATACATAAATTATCAAAATCTACTAGGGACTACATTTTACTACTTCAAGTGAAGTATAGAGACATTGCCTCCCTTTATGTACCTTTTTTTCTTTTCCTGTTAATAACACATTTGTCATACTTTTGCTATCCACATTGAAACTGCATTAAGTGGTTGTAATTTTTGCTTCAACAATTAAACATAATTTGGAATGCTCAAGAGGAGACTTTTTTATTTGTTGCTAAAAACCCGATGCACGAAGATTCGTGCTAGAATGGGCTTTCCATTCCCTGGCTGCCGGCACTGCCTTTCCACTCTGGCCCAGCCCCTTTCTACCCAGGCCCCGGAGCCGCTTCTTTCTGCTCTGGCCCCGCCTTCCCATGCTGCCCAGAGGCCCTGAGAGACCAGGGATGGGGCAGAACACCTGCATTGTCACCATGGCGATGACACAAGCGTCCCACGCCTGCCACTTGGCGCCTGTGTATGCAAATTAACCACCATCTTTGTTGGGTTAATTTGCATATCACTCCTGATTGACTGGTGGCATAGCGGAGGTACAGTCAATTTACATGTTTGTCTATTATTAGGTAAGATATTTAGGCATATTTTTACTCTTTATGTAATTTTTCTTTCTTCCTGATATTCCAGATTCCTTCTTTTATCATTTTAATTCTATTTAAAGAACTTGTTTTATTTATTCTGTTAGAGTAGCTCTATTTGAAAAAAAAAAATCTTTGCTTTCTCTTATATGATAATATCTTGATTCCCTCCTCATTCCTAGGAAATATTTTCACTGGATATAGAATTCTGGGTTCATAAGAATTTTCATTCAGCACTTAAAAAGTATAATACCACTGCCTTCATTTCTGTTAGTAACACATTTCTGATGAGATAGCTACTGTCATTTAAATTGTTTTTTCCATGATAGGTGAGGTTTCATTTATGTCTGGTTCTTCAAGATTTTTATATTTTTATTAGTCTTCGAAGATTTACTATAATATTTCTTGGCATGGATTTTATTGGGTTTATCTGTTTGGGTTTGCTAAGCTTCTTGATTCTGTAGTTTTATCATTTTTGCAATATTTTGGAAAATGTTAGTCCTTATTCTTTAAACATTTTATCAAACTGTCATAATATAGCCTTTCTTTCTGTGTCATACTAGTGACACAAATGTTAGATCTTTGGTCATAACCTCATATGTCCTGGAGGCTCTGTTTATTTTGTTGCGTGTTTTTGCTCTGTTATTTAAATTGGTACATTTCTGTTGTTTTAACTTAAAGTTCACTCTTTCTTTTCTCTTTCCTTTCCGTATGATCTTAAGCCCATCACTGGTATTTTACATTGTCTATTGTATGTACATTACATTTGGTTCCTCTTTATATCTTGTGTGTGCATGTGTGTTTGTGTGTGTACGTGTGTATTTTGTTTGTTTTTTTCCTGGAGCTAATTTTATTTTCATTTCCTTCAAGCATGTTAGCAATTGCTCATTTAATCGTTTTTATGATGGGCGCTTTAAAATCCTTGTCAGATAATGCTAACATCTGTTTCATCTCAGCTACATCTGTTAGTTGTCATTTCTCATTCAGTTTGAGATCTTCCTGGTTTGGGGTATAATGCGTAGTTTTCTATCAAAACACAGACATTTTAGGTTTTCTATTATAAAACAATGTGGATTACTGAAATCTTGTGTTTTAGCACTCTCTGAAACCAGTCTAGTGGGTGGAAGGAGCTGCTGCTTCATTACTGCCAGATGGAGTACAAGTCCAGGTTCCAAATGCAGCCTCCACTGACATATGAGGTGAGGGAAGGGTTGGAATTCATCCTTCTCAAGTGTTCTTCATTGATACCGTGTTTATGTGTGTGTTGGGAAGAGAGGGATACTCTTGTTACTACCAAATGGGCGTAAATGTCTCGATTTTCCATTAGGCCTGTTCTGACAACATTCCAGGGAGAGAGGGAGGATGCTTCATTACCACTGGGTGGTAGTGAAAGTCCATGCTCCCACACAGTCTCCACTGACATCATGGAGTGGGGTGGGGGAGCTAATTACTCCATGGCAGGAAGGAATGTTCTAGCTTGTCACCTATCCTTCTCTGATACCATCCTGGTATCTCCAATTGCCTTCTCTGATACCACCCCACCATCCCCAGTTGGACTTTGCTGGCATAGGAGTGGGTGGGGCCACAGATTTTTCTGTGATGCTTGGCTTGAGTAGTTTCTATGTTGCCTGCCCCTTTTCTGGTCCATTGCTAGAGAAAGCAAGTTTAACTTAGGCTGTTTGTTTTTCTGTGCCCGATGGTATTTCTGAGTTGCTTATTTCTTCAGTCTCCAGTCTGGGATATGTGAAGCAAAAATAAAACTAAGATACTTGCCACCATATTATTTCTTGGGTCCTGAGATACCTAGCTGGTTTGCCGCCTTCCTCTCTACTTTAAGAGGCTTTTGGGGTTTGTTTTACACATAATGTCCAGGGATTTTAGTTGTACTTAGTGGGAAGAATAGAATAAAGTATGTCTGTCTTCCCAGAAGTAGAAATCCTGACTTAGGTTAATCATTCCTCTGACAGCCGCGCTGCAGATAGGAGGCAAGTAGAGTCAGAGAGAGTAGGGAGGAGGCTACTGCCAGGATCCAGGGAGTTGTGGGAAATGAGGAAGTGGGAAAGCAGAGCAGAATACTATGCAAGGGGCACATTCCCCACAGCTGAAATGCTAAGAAGTCAGGCCTGAGCTGCTCTAAATTCTATGCAAGGCGGAAGTTTTTATTTAAACGACAGTGGAATTTTAAATAAAAACTAGCTGCTAATACCCGAATGCATCTGAAAACCTGCGAAATCTAACAGATGAACAGAGATTCTAGAGTTGTTGTGTGTTTTTTTCCTATGGGGAAACAATGAAAAAAAAAAAAAAAGAACCAAAAAAAAGGGAGTTCCCTAATTGTACTCTCTCAAGCTCAGACCATTTTATAATAGATATATGAGTAACATATGGGTCTTCTTACGTGACTAAATATACTCCATTAAGCCAGTCAGTACATTGATTTATCATGCTGTGTATAAGCTACCTTAGCAATTTTGGATCATTTCCTGTCATGACCATGTCCTCTCTCCATGCCTTCCTGCTCACGCTGATGCTAATAAGGTGATTCTCTCATTTCACAGAAGAAAATTCTTCAGTGGAGGGCCTTCCTCCACAGCAAAGGAAATCCACACTTCCCTGTGCCTCAAACTGCCCCAAATGCACACTACACACTTTCAGTCAATGGTGAAATATATGTTGAAAATGTCAAAACTGCCCTAGAGAGAATTATGAATACAACTTAAAACAAGAAAAGAGAATACAGGGCTTTTTCCCATTCAAAACTGTAACAAAAAACAATCTCAGAGAGTCATTTTTCCAGAGTGGGAGAATGCTTAATCTTTCCAGTATAAATAGAGGGCCTGCTGCCCAACCATTTTGCTGGGAAGAATCTACCTCAACATACAGGGAAGAAAAAAAAAAAAAAAAAAAAAAAAAACAGTTAAAAAAGTACCTCGATGTAGCAGAAGTTAGCAATCAAAATAAGCTTCGCTGGTGATTTGTGTGATTTGGGGACTGCAGCTGCCCACCCTGCCAACTAACCAGGAAAGGTAGTCCAGCTGTTTCCAGTGAAGAACCACAACAATGGGAATTCTGTTCTCTGAGAGACATGAGGATTAGCTGCCAGTGATCCCGGTTGTGTGGAGGACCACACACAACTAAATTTAAACAGAAACCCAAAGTACAGCATTTGTGTGCCATGATATTTGTAAAAATCTGAGCTAATCCCCCTGCAGTAATGGAACATTCATGAAATAATTATATATAGAGCAGTACTAATAATAGCCTTTTTAGAAAGATGACTTTAAAAATGTTCATAGTTCTCTACTCTAACTTGTTTAAGTAGCTGCCCATTTTATTATCTAAACTGATTATAAAATACTAGAAGCCCCATGCACGAAATTCGTGCAAGAGTAGGCCTTCCTTCCCCTGGCTGCCAGCACTGGCACCCGGGACCCGGGCTTCCCTCACAGCCTCGGCTTCATCCAGAAGGTCATCTGGAAGAGGAAGGACGTCCAGTCTAATTAGCATATTATGCTTTTATTATTATAGATTTTGACATTTCTACCCCAAAGATATTTTCAGAAGTAAAAATGATAGGAACAGTTACTACTTCAGTTGGTGGCAGTCCATGTATGTGCACAACTCATTCCTCATTGTATGTTTAGCCTTTTCTTTGAATATTCACTTTTCTTCCCTCTTTCTTATTCAAGCAAGTAAAATTTTGTTCTATTTTAATTAATAATGTGCCTTTTTAAAGAAAAGAACTTGATTCTTTTGGGGAATAACCAAATGCTTCAATATAAAAATGGAAAATTAACAAGGCCAAGAAGGGGGCAGGGATGATCTGTGGCTTGTTATATACTTGCTTAAAATGTTTCCATAGTTCTATATGACCCATAGGAGAAAGTTCAAATTTTGGGGGGGCATAAAAGTCCTCATTCCCACATCTCATCTTCAGCCACATCGCCAGCTGCTTCCTGCTTTGCCCCCTATAATCTGACTGAAAATGTAACTCTTCACTATCCCAAATTTGTCATTTTTATTCCTCTGTGGCTTGTCAGATGCAGTGTCCTCTGCCAGTAATAAATGCCTTTCTGCAAACACCAATCCACCTAGCAAACTTGTGCTCATCTTTTAAAGTTCCAGCTCAGATTTCACTTTAAGTAAGCCTTCCTTGAGCAATTGCACGCAGCAATCCTGTTCCATCCCCTATGCCTTTGCACACTTGTATAATAGTTTCATCAGACTGCTTTAGAACAGATTGTTTATGTCTCTCTTAAATGGATTGTGAGTTCCTTAAAGACAAGTGTTTGTCAATTAATATCTATACCCTTAGGATCCTATATCATTTTCTTGGTATATAGTAACATGTGAATAAATATTTCTTTTATTTAAAAAAAAAAAGTCATTTGTCAATGAGTCCATTTTTCATGTCTTGGTACCAACTGTTGGGTACTGTCTCAGTCTACAGCCTGCCCCCATCCTGCCCCTAACCAGGGGTGGAAAGCTCAGCTAAGGTAAACTGCTCCAGAGCATCTCCTTGGTCCACTGTCCATAACTCCCCATAACACTATGCTACCCCCCAAAAAAAATAAAAGAAAAGAAAATCCCAACACCTATGACGAAAAAGAATGAGGGGACATTTTTGGTAGACATTCTTGTGGACTGTGGGTCAATAGTACAAAGGTATGGTATTACTGACCCCTTTTTTCAGGACCTTATTTCTTATATGCAAATGTTACAGTTATATTAGTCAAAATAATAGAGATATGTACATAACCATGGCACCCCTACTGAATCATATCTCCTATACACAGTTAACTCCATCTTCTAAAGTAACCAGGATTATCAATTTGATATCTATTCTTCCACATATTTTTAATGCATATGTGCATATGTGTGTATGTTTAGGATGCACTATTTGTTTTTTAAATAATATTTCGATCCAACATTATTATACATCTTTATTTTTAAATTTTATTTTTCTCTTTCTTTTTCAGTTTTTACCAAAGTTTGAAACTTGTCAGGACCTGAAGGTGGTGATGTCTATTCTTAGAGGGTAGTTAATATTGAGGACTTTCTTCCTCCTTCACTAAATACTGAATGCCACATATTTTGCTCCACTTTGCAGTCCTTCAGTCAACTAGGACATCAAATAGGATTATAATTCCTGCACTTCAAAGAATGTTATTTTACACAATAACAACTTGTAACACCCAGACAAGTCTGGTTAGATCCCCCCTCTCCTTTCTCTATGCATGTACAAACTCATACATGTCTACCTAGAAGTAGAAGCAATGCCTCTGTTCTGAATTTAACTCTATTTTCAACTTTTTTTCAAAAGTAGTTATGTTTGAGAATTTTTTTTTTAATTTACTGAAGCAGAGCTTCATTCAGCAAAGAGACCATGCTTTACCATGTTACCTCAAACAAATTTGGTACATTGTAGGTGCCAAATAAATGTTTGTTGGTATGAATAAATTTCACACTACATCTCTGATGTGTCATCTCTCTTCACAGATTATGAATTCCATGGTATTCTAGATCTATATTATCTATATTTTCTTCCTTTGATGATGGTCATTGCTTAAAGTATCTCTATTGAACCTCAGATTAATGGCATTTAAAGCCATCTAATTTGCAATTGCAATTGAAATTTTACTCTGGAACTTTGTCAGGAAGAATTTTATGAATATATTTGAAAAAAGTTAAATATAGCACCCGGGTGGAACAATACAGCAAGTGAAAACTGCAAACCAGTGGTGGAAGTGATGGTAATATGACAATAGAAGTATTTCTTCACTCAAGCAGAAATATGCATGCTAGAGAGATGTTTATTTCAGTTTTTGCCCAGTCTTCTCATTTTTCCTTATTATTATATTCTTATTTATGGTTTTCCTTTCTTTATATATATTTTGTCTTTTACCACTATCTATACTCTAAAATGCTCCATTCTGCTTTTTCATCCATTCTGCTTTCTATGCCTTTCATTCCCCTAACTGTGTACAAGATTTAAAAAAATAATAGTAACAATAAGTTAAACCATTACCTAATACCCATGTTTCATAACATAATAGATATGTCTATCATTTTCTCTTTCTTTGTTAATGTGTGTCTCCATTTTTATAATTAAACTAAGGGTGGCATCAGAGAATATAGAGATTTACTCATTTTCCTAAATTTTCATTTTATAGTTGAGGAAACCAAGACCCCAAAGCCAAATATCTCATTGAAAGTTATATAGCTGGTTTAGCAGATCCTTATCTGGAGACACATCTACTGACATTCAGTCTGTGTTCTTTCCACTACACTTCATTAGCTTTCAAATAAAGTCAGTATCTTTTCAGGACTGCTTAATGTAGACATGATTTAACTTGGGTATTAATATTAAATGTCTATTATGTAAAGCAAATAAATTAGCACCATTTTATTAGAAGTAGGATGCTAGGGCAATAGTTCTGTTCTACATGTTTCTAGTAAGAAAAAGCAATCTATGATATTGACAGTTTTATACATAGAAAAATAAACACCCAATATTTAATAACTTCAATTAATATTTTTCGAGTGCCAGACTAATACTAACATGTTTGCCATAGAACTTCTAAATTATGTCCACAAAATGATAATAGTTCTTATTAAAAATGAAGGAAGATAATGGGATACTTTAAACATGTCCTCATAACCTATTATGGAAAGAAACACACACATACACTAACAGCTTTAAATTAATTCTCAGCAGTGCATTAAAAGTATTTTTGTTATATAAAGCTTCAGACATTGTCACAGAAAAAGAAATCAATCTGTAAAAGTAGACAATGTTTGTTATAGTTAGCATTGGCAGTCTTAATATTATCTAAATACTAGAGGCCCGTTGCATGAATCTTCGTGCAACAGGCCTTCCTTCCCCTGGCTGCCAGCACCAGTTTTCCTCTGGTACCTGGGACCCAGGCCTTTGCTCTGGCCACAACGGAGAAGCCAAGCCTCTTCAGTCTTCAGTCGTCTTCAGTCTTCAGTCTTCAGTCTTAGTTCCGTGCCTGTGTATGCAAATTAACCCACCATCTTTGTTTGGTTAATTTGCATACTCACACCTGGTTGGCTGGTGAGCATCATGGAGGTATGGTCAATTTGCATCTTGCTCTTTTATTAGTGTAGATTCTAAATATTCTAAAGGAAGTGATTTTATCATCTATTTTACTGACAAGTATGCAGAAGACTTTTTCTAAATAATTATTTATAATAGCATAATCTAATCAGCCCCTATAAACACACTTATTTGCTTTGATGAACTTTACTGCAAAAATATCTAGGCCTAATATTTATAAGGATATTCATTACAGCGATGCTTATTGTGGTGAAAAGACAGAAATAGTCTATATTCTATCTATAGGAGACTGGCTCAAAAATCCACAGAAAGTACATATTGTGAAGCTGTAAAAATGGAGGAACTGCTTATGTACTGATGTGTAACAAATATATACCCCTGGACTACAAGGCTTCAACAGGCAACACATTATTTGGGCCCCCAACCCCATGTGGGGAGTCTGAATCGGCTTGTAATAAATTTTCCACCCTTTTGCTTAAAATAAAATCTAGGTCTACTGAAATACTTAGTAGGGCTGTTAGCTTTTTAATAAGATGGGGATGTTAAGCAGAAAATCATTTTGAACTATAAAAATTTTATTTAAATGTAGTTGTAAAAATTTTGATCAGAACTTGAATTTGACTTAGAAAGCTTACTTCCTCTTCAAAGATTTTAAGTCAAAATTTTACACATACACATGCACATATATACATTGGTACACACACATTTACATATGTGTATTTATGTGTATATGCACAAGTGTATATATATATGACATTAGTACTATCAGCCCTGGACAGTAGAGCTATTGCTTAGCAAAGGCTGTAACACCAAGCCACACTTACTTCTGCTATGCTCGGCTTTATTCTTTCCTGTAACATCTTCAGTGCTTTACACTGTGTCAGCAACTATTTGACCTTGCCCTTTACCCTTAAATCATAGCATGCACATAAATACTAATAAGGATCATTACATACCAGAATTATTTTACACTTTATTAATTTTTTTTAAATTTCATAGAGGGAGAGGGAAAGAGAGATAGAAACATCAATGATGAGTGAGAATCATTGATTGGCTACTTCCTGCATGCCCCCTACTGGGGATCGAGCCAACAATCCCGGCACGTGCCCTGACTGGGAATCGAACCGTGTACTCCTGGTTCATAGGTCATGCTCAACCACTGAACCACAACGGCCAGGCAAATTATTTTACACTTTAAAATTATTTGTATTAAATATAAGTAAAGTATAGATATTTGATATTAATGAGTTCACAGAAAACTATGCCAACAATTATTTGCCAGAAAGAGGAAATATGGAAGAAGATAAATTAAATGTGTATTGTAATCTCATATGGACACTCAGGTGTCTTTTCCTGATTTAATAGTAATAAAATCTCTGCTACAAGCCCACAAAATAGGTTGATAGATATCTCTTACAATTTACAAAAGTATGTGGTTTAATAATATTGTCAACGAAGTTTCATTGCTGTATACATTTATTTGTGCATTTTATAAGATTAAATATAAAATATTTATCATAGATACTCAATGATTCCTTTTGAATTAATAAAAATAACATGTTTCTTTTATGCAGTATAATATAGGAATAATTCAACATGAAAAAGTAAATTTTCTAAAAATATGTTTTTAAGAAAATAGTCATATTCTAAACAATTACGTGTTTTCAAGTTATTTGGTAGAGTTACCTCAATAATTGGACAGATTAGAAAAATTAGGGTTCAATGCTCTTCAAAATTACATTTATATTCTTTGAGAATGGTACATGGTACTTGTTTGCTAGAAAGATGCCAGTTTTGGGTGGGGTGAAAGTAGGAGGAATGTTCATTTATTTGCGTGTATCCTGAAAACTGACTACATGTGTTACATACCAACTCCAAAGCATAATACTCCTAGTAACAGCTACCACTGAATTTTTTTTCTACCTGCTGGTCACCATGTCAGTTGCTCAATTGGGATTATTTAACTTGCATGGCTTCCAATATTGAAGTTTTACATGAGAAAACTCTGTTTCATATATGAAAAAACTGAGATTCAAATAGAAAACATGTAGCAAGTTTACATTTGGAGCCACAACAAAGGAATGTGATCACAGGTCTTATAAACCCCCAACTGCAGTGTTTTTTAATAGGAGAAAAATATGGGGGGAAGCATTAAAGCCACTATAATATATAATGAATATAAAAATAAGGCTAAAATATGTGATTGTTTTAGAACATGTGAGGAATAAAATTAACTCAATTAATTAATTCCCAATATTAATGAAGGACAATTCCATTAGAAGAAGGATGGTGAATATCCCTTTCCAAATTGTCCTGGCCAGTTGTCAATTCAGCTCTGCTCTAACAATTTTGATTTTTCACAGTTAGAACTATCTTAGCATATTGCAATTTCCATGAACAAAAAGTTGTAAATACTAGTTAGATAACTTAAATATTCAGAGGATAAATCCTTCTAATTTAAGGACCTAAAATATACCATCTATACAAGAACTTTTTGAGCTTACAATAATTAAAGCTGTTATTATCCTTTTGCATAGAAAATGACAAAGAATTTTCAGCCTTATAAAATGCAGAATCATAATTTCTAAAATTACTATTCTTGAACTCCAAAACTATGATAATCATCTCTTTGCCTAAAATGAATTATGTGATTGATATGATGCGAACATGCCCTTTACATTACAATGTGTGTAATATAGGATTTCTACACTACTCTCAGAGATTCTATATGTGCTTTAAAAACTAAGAAAATAAGAAACTAAAAAAATCTATCCTTTCATTTATTTATTATTAACCTATTTCCCATAGAAAAAATAATGTGAATTCTTTGTATCTAGGGTCTTATGAAAAGCCAATCACTCTTTTGAGAAGGTAGCATTTTATATGTAAAGCAGTGTATTTTTTCACCAATTCTGATGGTAGTAATCACTAAACCATTATTCAAACTACATGGAAATGATGAGTACACATATATTCTTACATATATTTATCTATACCCAATTCATATTAATCTCATGGATCGCTTCTCAAATTCTCAAACCACCAAAATAATTCCACATATATTTCACTCAGCAATTGTTTTTCAACAATGACTTGCTGGTATGTATTGTGCTTGGTTAAGCATTCCCTTCTGTTTCTGTTCTTCATATTTTGGCAACTAAGCTTTACTAGTTGACATATGGAATTTACAATCAAAACTACCTCAAATGAGCTCTCTTGGTGAACACTAATAAGGAATGATGAAATACAAGAAGAACAAAAACATCTCAGGCTAATTTTTTTTCTTTTTTATAAAACTATCAAAATACCAGCATTTAATGTGATTATAATTCCTCTACTGCCATAATTGAAATTAATTCACAAACAATAACAATTTCCAGACAGACATCAGGGCTGGAAAAAATACTAACACTCACATACAATGGCTTCCATACTCAGTGGTAAGGCAGTTAAAATCACTGCTACCACATTAGTGCTTACATTTATATTTTATGCAATGGAGAATCTTTTACTTGTTTTGGACTTTAATTTTGACATGATCTTTTTCTTTAAATGAATATCTACAATAGAAAGGCCAATAAATTGGTTGATTTTTATCAGGCAACTGAACTCATTCAGAGTACACATAAAACACACATATACACATAAACACTCACTTACACATGTGATTAAAAATATTTAAGAGTCAGAGAGAGCAGTCAATGTTTTTAACTATTAACATTTTGAAACACTGTACATCAGAATAGAATAAGACTTCAGATCCATGCATTTCAAACACATTTACATCATTTGATTTGGAAAAATATGAATATTGATAGAAAATGAATTCTTCATAAATGAGATTCACACAAAGAGATGAGTAACATGGTATATTTATTACAATTATTATTAACTAAACCACATCAATTTTTGACATTTTAGGGGTTTTTTACCTAATGTCCTTTTTTTTTGTCCAGATTTCCATCCAGGACATCACATGATATTTAGTTGATTCCTTAGGTTCTTCTTGGCTGTGACAATCTCTAAACCTGTCCTTGGTTTTGATGACCTTGTTAGTTTTGAGTAGTAATAATCCTAGGTATTTTGTAGAATTTTCTTCACTTTAAATCTGATGTTTTTCTCGTGTTTAGACGGGGGTTCTGAATTCTTGGGAGGAAGACAACAGAGATAGAGTGCCATTTTTGTCATTTCATATCATGGGTACATCCTGTCAACATGACTTATCACTGTGGATGTTGACCTTGATCATCTGGCTGGGGTAGAGTGTGCCAGGTTTCTTCACTGTAAAGTTGCTCTTTGTTTTCCTCCTTTCAACATGGTATTTTGGGAAAGGACATTCTATGTGCAGTAGGCACTTAAGGAGTGGGAAGTTATGTCCCATCTCTTTTAGTAGAGTATCTACATACATTATTTGGATTTTTTTTTTTTGCATAAGAAATTTGCCCCCTGTTTGTTTGTTTATTTATATCAGTATAAACTCATAGATACTTATTTTATATTATAATTTAATACTATTTCAATTTGCTAAAATTGCTCCAAGTTTAGTTATTGAGATACTCCCATCATTGTGTGATTTTTTAAATTATTGTTGTTGCTTTTTAAAAAAAGATTTCCTTAATTCCTGAAACTACAAGATGGTTTATCTTGTATATTTACTGTTATACTCCTAGAATTAACCATTTATCTAAGGATTCCTGTTCCTTTTATTGAAGAATAATATTAGAAGCCAAAATATGGGTTTTAAGTGTTCTCATTGCTGCTGGGGTGACATTATTTCTAGGCTTCCTCAGATGACATAGTAAGAAAATATGTGGATACACATATACATATACAGGTGTCCCAAAAAATAAATACACATGTTGAAAGTAGACCGGGCAGGCTGACAGGTTTGGATGAGGAATTTGATAATTGAGTATGAGATAATGTTAGGAACACATGACTCCAAGTGTTTTGCTCTCCCATATAAATCTGATGCATAAAAGGCAGTCTCAGTTGAAGGTACAGAAAGAAATGTTACTTGAAAAGAATTATGTGTTTTGTTAATGACACAATGAACTAACTAAAAACAAACCTATTTAAAGGTTAGAGTTGCCATGATGCGACACTGAGAGGACTGTGGCAGAGGAAGGCTTGGGGGAAGCTAATGGCTCACTTTTGGACAGGTCAGGTTAGAGATGCCAGTTTGCCATCTAAAAGGAGAAATTAAATAGTTGGACATATGAATCTGAAAATAAGGGAATTACTAGATAGGGATGTTCATTTGGGAATTATCAGTGCGCGTGCGGGCGCGCGCGCGCACACACACACACACACACACACACCACACTTTTGTTTAAAGCAAGAGAATAAAATCACCAAAGAAGGGAATGAAAATTTGAGGGGTTGAGGGTGGGAAGAGACCAAAGACAGTGCCCTCCAATGTTTAAAGGATTTGGGAGAGAAGGAAAACCCAGGTAAGGAGATTGAGAAGGAGTAGCCAGGGATGTGAGAGGAAAACCAGGAGAATGTGGTGTCTTCAAAGCTAAGTGAACAAAGTGTTTCAAGAAGAAGAGTGTGATCAATATTTTCAAATTTACTTATGTGAAGTTGGAGTTTTAGATGTGAAGAAATGTGGCTAAATTGGAGTAAATGGATGTAAATGTGCTCAGCAAAAATATTTAAACTTTAATAGTATACAACTATAGGACTCCAAAGTTAACCAAATTGAATCAAGAATTCAATAAAGCTATAAATTAATGGTTAAACAGTATGAATATTTTTAATTTTTTTAACTTTTTACTTTAAAATCACTTTAAACTTATAAGAACTTAAAAAATAATTCACAATGACACCATATATATTTTATTTAGATTTGCCTTTTGTTAACATTGTATTCCATTTTCTTTATGACTGGCTGTGTAAATTCCAAAGTAAATAAATTTGAAGAATCTGAATGAAATATCTGTTATTTGATTGAATTAACTTTGAGTAAACATCTCAATTATCCTATCTAATAAAAGAGTAATATGCACATTAACCATCACTCCACTACACCCACAAGCCACGCCCACAAGCCAATCAGGAGTGAATATGCAAATAAACCCAACCAAGATGGCTACGGCCACAGAGAGCAGGAGGGAGGCTTGGGTTTCCAGGCGATGGAGGAAGCCAAGCTTTCCGCACACCCTGGCCGGCCTAGGCCTCCACTTAAGGCTACAAAGTTTCGATTATAGAAGATAAATAAATCCCAACAGAAATGGCTGCCACCACAGAGCAAGCAGAAGGCTTGGCTCCACTCCAGGCTACAAAGTTTCAATTGTAGAAGATAAATAAACCCCATATACCAGGGCCTCCACTTGGGTTGTCAGGGAGCGTGGCCAGCCTGCAAACCACCACAGGCCCCTCGCCCAGGCCGCCCCACACCCCAAGGGAACCCCCACCCTGATCCGGGACACCCTTCAGGGAAAACCAGCTGGCCCCCACTCATGCACCAGGCCTCTATCCTATCTAATAAAAGAGTAATATGCAGATTGACCATCATTCCAACACACAAGATGGCTGCCCCATGTGGTCAAAGATCCTGCCCCCATGTGGACACAAGATGGCCACCACAAGATGGCCAGCAGGGGAGGGCAGTTGGGAGGGACCAGGCCTGCAAGGGAGGGCAGTTGGGGGTGATCAAGCCTGCAGGGGAGGGCAGTTAGGGGTGACCAAGCTGGCAGAGGAGGGAAGTTGGGGCGACCAGGCCTACAGGGAAAGGCAGTTGGGAGGGACCCAGGCCTGCAGGGGACAGCAGTTGAGGGGGATCAGGCCTGCAGGGGAGGGCAGTTGGGGGTGACCAGGCCTCCAGGGGAGGGCAGTTGTGGGGGGGACCAAGCCTGCAAGGGATGGCAGTTAGGGGTGACCAGGCCTGCAGGGGAGGGCAGTTAGGGGAAAACAGGCTGGCAGGGGTCAGTTAGGCATCAATCAGGCTGGCAGGGGAGTGGTTAGGGGGTGATCAGGCTGGCAGGCAGAAGCAGTTAGGGGCAATCAGGAAGGCAGGAAGGCAAGCAGTTGGGAGCCAGCAGTCCTGGATTGTGAGAGGGATGTCCATCAGGATCGGGCCTAAGCGGGCAGTCAGACATCCCTCGATGGGTCCCAGATTGGAGAGGGTGCAGGCTGGGCTGAGGGACACCACCCCCATGCATGAATTTCATGCACTGGGCCTCTAGTTCCATTATAAAGTTTTAAAATCTGATTTCTTGTTTTTGACATACTTTTTAGTTGATATGTTCTAAGTATTGGTATACATGAGCATTAAAAGATAATTGCTTTATATAATTTTATTTAAAAATATTTTCATGCCTTGGCTGGGTGACTTGACCTATACACCAAAAGGTTGCAGGTTCAATTCCCAGTCAGGACACATACCGAGGTTGCAGTGGGTTTGATCCCAGGGTTGGGGTTCACCCAGTAGGCAGCCGATCAATGTTTCTCTCTCTCTCTCTCTCTCTCAAACAAAATCAATAAAAGAATATCCTTGGATGAAGATTTTTTTTAATTTTTAAACTTAAATATTTTTGAATGTTATTTTGCACTATGATAAGTAATATAAAAATTTGAGTGACCTGATTTTGCTGGAATAATAAAACCAGAACATTTTCTGTCATAGCTTTTAAAAATATATATATTTGTTTTTAGCCATGTGTAAAAAATAAAAATCACTTAGGTGTTATATCACCTAAAAATATGCAATCTTCTCGGTATTCATAGGCCAGTAATCTAAAATTCTATAAAATTTTAAATATAATATGTCAGTAAATAAGTGAAAAATCATTTCACTTTTTGCATTTTCTTCTGGTACACAACATACTAAAACTAATCCTAGAAAAACCACACTCACGCAAATGTTTTGAGATTTATCTTTTTAATAAAAATTTTGATAATATAATCTTGTTCTACACTTAAAAACAAGGTTGTATATCTTATTCATCAGTTTGGAACAAATTTTATATAGCTACAATTTTGAAACAGAAATGTGGGGTGTGAGTCCAAGTTCGTTGTCTCGTGAAATTAAAGAATGAAGTCGCGGACAAAAAATGGTTAGCAGAATCAAAGTTTATTAAGAGCATCCATGTGAATTAAAGACTATTAGCCCTTGTGTACAGTCCCATATGGCCATAAGCCACATTCCCACCATAGGATGTGTGCTGGGGAGAAGGGGGAGGGTGGAGGAAGCACGCACCTTTTAATTTAGGGGGTGGATACAGCCTTGCTAGTTCCTAATTGGTCTTTTCAAAGAATTCTACCTTAATAACATTCTTGGGATTGGTTATATTGCTCATTGTCTTGTGATTGGTTATCTTCAAGTTGCCTGTCTTGGCAACATTCATACATTTTAAAGCTCATGTCTCTTTCACTCCCATTCTCCCTCCTCCCCACCCCCCCACCCCCCCACTCCCCCACTCCTCACCCACCCAACCCCCCCCCCCACCCCTGGTTGGGGTGCCTTAGTAACTCCACCTAATTGGGTTCCATGATTTTATTTCCTGCTCCCATGGTCCCAGTCCCTGTCTATCTTGCTCCATTTTTCACACTGAAATTTATTTTAAAATTTGTAAATAATTAATATTTAATTTTGACAGGCATGGACATATATACTATGTCCATGCACGATACACAAAATAAAATGAACTAAAAGTTATCATATATAAGTCCTTATATAAAAATTTTAATTTCCTGAGAAACTGTTTCAAATCTATATTTCCCTTTGAATGTAGTCCAAAGCTCAGTATTTTCATCTAAGAAGAAAGTATTATGTCAGATTGAGTTACAAAATAAAATTTTATAAGGAAGTCCTATAAATAATTCCAAGGTTTCCCCAACTTCTATTCCCCACAGTCTCCGTCCCACGTGGAATTCATAGGGTTATTTAAAACAAATTGTCATTCAAGAAGGATCAATTTTCCAAAAGAATACATTTAAAACAATTTTTTAGAGTTTTGTAGAACAAGGTTAGCTAAATTGTATATTTGTATTTAGCTTAGTTTAAATTGTAAACGATTTTTCTAACAAGAGCTGTTACAGAATTTAGAAAAGAAGTACCTCTCAGCACTGCATGCAAAAAGGTATATAAGTTGTTCTGTCTGAAATGTGCTTTGGGGGCCCTACTTAACTTTTAATATAATCAAGATTTACCATCCCTGGTCTAAACTCTTATTCTCAGTAGGAATCCCTCCAGCTATCTAGGCATTTCTAAGTGGTTTCAATTTGCATTTAACCATGCTCCCATTAGGAAATAGAAGAGAGTTATTTTCTTCACAACATAAAGTCTAATTATATGATTAAATGATTACACCCTACAAAAAATTAAAGCCCTAAATATGAACTTTTACGCCTGCCATTGCAATTTCAGTAAGCACATTTATGTTGCATTTATAAAATGCTCTTTTAAGAATCAGAATAGCATAACTCTGGATGCTACTAGAATTTTATTGTCATCTGTAAGATAAAATAGTGACTTAAAAGTCAGATCAGATTACTTTAATACAGCTGTGGGCAAACTACAGCCCTCGGGCTGGATCCGGCCCGTTCGGCTATTCTATCCGGCCCGAGGAGCCGAAAGAGCAGAGGGTTCTCTTGCTCTCCCCTCCGCTCCTTTACTTTGAATTTATATTAGTTCACACAAACACTCCATCCATGCTTTTGTTCCGGCCCTCCGGTCCAGTTTAAGAACCCACTGTGGCCCTCGAGTCAAAAAGTTTGCCCACCCCTGCTTTAATATCTAATTCAACCGAAAATGCTGGTCTGAAAGAATAGGCTTTATTCTTCAATTCAAATATTAGATCATGTTTCTTCGAGGACAAAAAACCATATTGCTATAAGCCTACAAACTTTTGAATTATTGAAATATATTCTTAAAAACTATTGAAGGGCAAAAGGAGGTTTTCTGGTTTTACTACAAACATGGAGGAGGGATCACTGCTTTTCCAATTAAACTAAATGGCGCAGCAGGGAAAATATTTCAGGCAAGAGAGTTTATCTGAAGAAACAGCGCCCTGATTAGAGCAGTAGTGATACATCAGCCACAGGGTGCTGTGGGCAGCTCCCTGGTTTGTTCACTCCAAAAAGCAGAAACCCCACTAGACTTGAAGTATTAGAGAATGACACTGTGAAAGGGAATTTTGTAACCTACAGAAGTTAAGGTGTGTGTGAATATTTTAATTCTTCCTAAAGCTTTCTTTTTATCATTTCTTTTCAGAAATACTCAATAAAGTCATTGTTTTTATTATATAAGTGATTGGCATCACAAATCCTCACTATTTCAACAGTTTTTTCCAACAGAACACAAATGATTTTGTTAGAAAAAATAAAGTTTGCTACAGAAAACCTTTGGCTGGACTTAAACATCAGGCCAGGTCTACACTTATGAATGGAAATTAAAATGCAGGAAATTATCTGGTCAATTCATATATCATCCTCTCAGAGAAATATTTTTTAATTTCCTTATTTACTTGGTTATGATAATGTTAGAAATAAAAAGTTACGACTTTCCCCTTGTTTTGTTTTAACTTCTCACTAATTTATAGTTATCCAGGAACAAGGCTGAGATTGTTACCTCTATATAAAAGTAAATGATCAAATGCAGTGTTCTGGGAGACAATCCTCCACCACAGGGGACAACGACTCATTCTGCGTCCGCCTAATGCAGAACCCATAATTTCCACCATCAGCCTCATTCCTGACCCATATTCTTTTTGTTTGTTTGTTTTGTTAATCCTCACCCCAGGATATTTCCATTTATTTTTTTATTTTTTTTAAAGAGAATGGAAGGGAGGGGAAAGAGACAGAGAAAGAGAAACAGATTTGAGAGAGTCTCATCCACTGGTTGCCTCCCACACGCACCCAGATCAGGGCTGGGGTGGAGATTGCGATCCAAATAGCACCCTTGTCCAGGAATGGAACCTGCAGCCCTTCGGTCCGCGGGCCGACGCTCTAACCCAGGGGTAGGCAAACTTTTTGACTCGAGGGCCACAATGGGTTCTTAAACTGGACCGGAGGGCCGGAACAAAAGCATGGATGGAGTGTTTGTGTGAACTAATATAAATTCAAAGTAAAGGAGCGGAGGGGAGAGCAAGAGAACCCTCTGCTCTTTCGGCTCCGTGGACCGGATAGAACAGCCCAACGGGCCGGATCCAGCCTGCGGGCCGTAGTTTGCCCACGGCTGCTCTAACCACTAAGCACTGGCTAGGGTCTACCCATATTCTTCATGACACAGGTTCAATTTAACCAGTGAAGAGTTAAGTTTTCTAAATGAAATAAATCTTGTTAGAAATTTTGTTAGACTATTTCATATATTAGAAAGTAAAGCTTTAAAGACTAAAGAAGTAAGGGATGATGGAGAAAGACAGAGAAATAAAGGGAAACATGAACTTACAGGCAGCTTCTGGTCATCAAAGACAGAAGGAGGAAATTGGACACTGAGGGAAGTTCCAGGGACATTAAAAAAGAAAATTTACACTGGAGATAAGCTTTTCCTTCTTCGCAATGCCTGGATTTGCATTTTACTGCATGAAGTAAGTACATTCATGAATAGGGCTGACTGAGACTAATCGTCTATCTCTAGAGAGAAATAGTAGCTTTTTAGCACAGACTATGCTCCCCCATGTTGGACTGGCCTCAGCATTGGGTAAGTTAAAATAAGTAGATTAAGTAAGTTGAACTAATTAATAGTGAATTGTATGGGATGGGAGGGATGATCATTCCTGATTATTTGCTCTCCCCTTCCCTGTGAGAGGTTTATCTGTCAAATTCCATGTACTTGCACTGCCTTTCCTTGGAAGGAGTATTCTTTCTAGCACCATTGGAAAGGCTTTGCATGAGACCCACCTAGATCAATGAAATGTGAGGGTAACTGACACCCTGGTTTGACCAGAAGTTTTAAGAACTTGAATGTTAAGAGTGCTATGGGGAATGAACTGATCAATTACACTGAACATCACAGCTCAGATTCTGAAATAAAGGCACAAGGAATAGAGCCTCAGAGAACACCCCCAACCTTCAGTCAAATAGAACTTGAGTGTTGTCCTAAGGCCTCTAAAATTGTGGGATTTCTTGTCACCAATGTAAAACTTAGCTAAAGCTTCATCTGTTAGGTAAGAGATGGGATTAATTGACCTTCATCATTGCACTTCTGCAAATCTATTAGTCTAACATATTTACATAGAAATAACCAATTTAGAGGACTTTCACAAATAATGGTTATTATTTTTAGCAAAAATGCTAGTGGTAATTTATATATATAAATTAAGCAATTATTTACAATAAAGTGAAAAATGATTATCAGCTCATTTTTGGCAGTAATATTGTATAAATCATAAGATGATAACAAATGAAATATATTAGAGTGGAATTCCTTAGATTTCAAAGAATTATTTTTTATAGCCAGTCACAATCTTGTGAAAGACTCGAAAGAGTTATTATAAATTGTATTCCATTTTTCATATAAATGAATGGACTTTTTTCTTTTCTTCATGGATAGAATTTCTGGGAATTGGGAGGGTTTGGAAGGCTTGGAGAATAACATTTTCAACTGCCAGTTTTATTAGTATGGGTAATATGTCACTGTAATGATGTCACCAATAAAGAACAAATAAAGGTATATTAATTGGATATATATATACATTACATACTGATTTGTTTCTGACAGATTTTTAAAGCATTTCCATGAACTTCCTGAAAGGTTGTTTGCTAGGTCTTATAGGCCAGTTCTTCTCAAACTTTAATGAGATCCACAGACCACACTTTGAGTAGCAAGGTTATAGATTAGAAAAAGTATGTTAAGTCAGTTAAAGTTCTGCATCAGCCATAGAAGTAATTCATCCAACTTCAGCTTGTGATGAAAATCAAGGAAGTAGACAATGTAAAGGAGAGAATAGAAACAACAAGCAAAACTATAAATTTCCCTTTCTTTTACTGGAAAAGCATATCCACATAGTTTATCATGTCAATTCAAAGACAAATCCTGAGCCAGTTTTAAATGCTTTATATTTTTAACTAGAGGCCCGGTGCATGAAATTTGTGCGTCGGGGGGTGTCCCTCAGCCCAGCCTGCACCCTCTCCAATCTGGGACCCGTTGAGGGATGTCCGACTGCCCGTTTCAGGCCCGATCCTACCAGAATCGGGCCTAAACGGGCAGTCGGACATCTTCTGCCTGCCAGCCTGATCACCCCCTAACTACTCCCCTGACAGCCTGATTGATGCCTAACTGCTCCCCTGCCAGACTGTTTGCCTCTAACTGCCCTCCCCTGCAGGCCTGGTCCCCCCAACTGCTCTCTCCTGCAGGCCTGGGTCCCCCCCAACTGATCTTCCCTGCAGGCCAGGTTGCCCCCAACTTCCCTCCTCTGCCGGCCTGGTCACCCCTAACTGCCCTCCCCTGCAGGCTTGATCGCCCCAAACTGCCCTCCCTTGCAGACCTGGTCCCTCCCAACTGCCCTCCCCTGCTGGCTATCTTGTGGTGGCCATCTTGTGTCCACATGGGGGCAGCCATCTTTGACCACTTGGGGGCAGCCATCTTGTGTGTTGCAGTGATGATCAATTTGCATATTATTCTTTTATTAGATAGGATAATTGTAAAAAGATCTGTCTTCATAAATACATAGAATGATAATTATCTTTAAAAAAGCCACATGAAGAAATAGCTACATTTTATTCTCTTAATTTCACTTGCATAATGTAACATGAAAAATGAAATAACTTATGTAGACAAGTAATGACAAAATAAAGTCCCAACAAATTTATTTTTCTCCCATCAGTGATTTAGATGTTTTAGATAAAATTGGTTTATGGTTCAATCAATCAGGAAATTCCTTATACTTTACACTTTATTCAGTAGTTCCCCTTTAAATGCTAAAGACCAACTACTTAGCCATGCTTTCAACCACTCTGTACACTTTTGGTAGAAGTGGGGTCACCATGAAGTGAGCAAAGCTTGGTTTCAGGGCCCCTCAGGCATGGTCCTTTCTATGGGAGGAACACTAGTTTTGTATTCACATGATCATGTTATTTGAAATTCTGCAAAATTAAAGCATTTTAATGACAATCAGTTAAAACTGATTGTGTCTTTCCACTCTGACTTGCCCTCCATCCCACTTCCCATCAATTTGGATGGCAGTCAAATGGCCAAAGGCATTTTCATTCAGTAATGGTTACCACTCAGGAGTTCAAGTGAAAACTATTGGTCATCTTTAATTATCCCCTTTCCAGCTCTATCCATAGTTATCCCACCATTGAATTTTGCAAGATATATCTCAAACATATACATCTTGCCTAGATTATTGCAATGGGTTCCAAATGATTTTTCAGCTCTTACTTTTTCCTTTACAACTGATTCTCCCACTGCAATGAGAATGATCTTTTAAACCTGTAAATCACATCATGATTTCCCTGCTTGAAATGCTTCACTGTCTTCCCTTAGCAATTAGACAAAAGTTTAAACTCTTTATCATGGCTTGCATGGCTATGTTGCCTTTGATCCTTTCCTCAAACTATAATTATTTCCTTCCTGCCTCAAAGCATTACTTCTTGCATTTCCTTCTGCCTAGAACCTCTTTGTGTCTATATTAAGTTTTGTGCTACTGGAAAACTGGTGGGAGCTATAAGATCTATCTGCTTACTTCACAAAAAAAGCAAATGTTGAATTATCAATACCTGGTAATTAGTAACAATTAATAGACTCACAACATGAAATACATGTGGAACAGGACAATAGCTTTTGTGTGCTTATTTTATTTTTCCTCTTTGGAGCCTTACATACTTTTCTTGGCCCACCGGATGACCCAAGCATCCAGATATAAGTGGATGGAAAGAGAGGAATATGGGAGGAAAGGAAAAGAGTGAAGGAAGAGGTAACCAGAATTTGAGGGAATTCTGATTAGAGATGAGAATAACATGATTTTATTAGAAAATGTGTCTGTGTAGGGCTAGACTTGTGTTCTGAAAAGATGACATTTGTTCCACCCCACTTCATGATCATGTGGAATATTTCTAAAAGGCCCTACCACCAGCACATCTGTCCTCTTGCTGGCTTTTAGATCAGTAGACCAAAATGCAATAAATCCTTCAAGACTAAAGTATGCTGGGTTAATCTATGGCAATGCAGTGTGTCACCATAGAATATAAGTTTACTAACATATTATAGGCTTCTTCTGAGGCTAAGAAAAACTGGATTCCTTCAAGTCATCATCCAGAGGGAGATTTATTTATTCTTGGTACAGTGAAATTTTCATGACTGCCTTCTTCTTAGCTATAATCATGAACAGTCAAGTTTTGTTTATATAATGCTTTTATATAAATTTTCCCAATTTTGAAAATCTGACATGATGATGGGTCAGCTAATTCAATTTTTTTTTCATTTTTTATTACATACTGGAGGGAAATAAGCTTTCAAAGTAAATTCTTTAAAAGTAGAGCATTTTATTTCAAAGATTGGAAATAAATAATAAAAATCACTGACCCTTGTTTTAAAAGTATGTGGTAATGATAAATGTTGATATTGTTAATGAGCCCCATGTTAAGATCTAATAGTTTTTAGTGAAAATTTATTTTCCTTTCAGGCATGGATTAGATACAGTCTATATATGTTAGACATTTTAATGATGTTGGTTATTGAAAACAAAGTTAATAATAAATTAACTGTACAGAAATAAGATTTTATTTTGGTAGCATTATATTGTAAGAATTTTTCTGTAGCATATAAGAAATAGATAAACATTTCACTGTAGCTTATTCAATATGTATTAAATATAAATTAAAAATTGAATTTACTGTATTTTCTTTTGTCTTTTAGAGTTCTAAGGTATTCTGGAAAATGGTTCTAGTAGAGCACAAAGAGGAAAAATACGTATAACTTTTTCTAAAGATGTATGTACCAAACACTACTTTCTGTATTAATCAGAAATTATATGAAGAGTTTAATCCAACTACTGGTAGTTTAGCTTTTACTGAACAGTGTACTTTCATTCTCAGCCATCTGATCAGCAAATTTTAAACTGAACATTTCAAGAAAAAAGAATAAAAAGAGAAAATAACTCTCAAAATTTCAAGAACATTTCTCAGAGAAACTCTCAGCAATATGAGAAGCATCCCTAGGAATTGTTGTGCAATGCTTACGCAGTAGTGGCAGTTTGCAAGCACCTTTTTCTTTTTAAATTTTTTCAGGTACATCTCAATTAAAAAATTGCATAAGTAATGTTTAACTAACAATAAAATACCAATCTATGTTCCCAACAAAGAGTTTAAGAAGTGAAATAAGAGTAATGATTTAAAGCCCCAGGTATTCCTTCCTAAATACATTTTCCACTATCTCCCTATCTGTACATTGACTTTGCATTCTTCATCTTCTCTTTCTTTTCTTCATATACAATAGTCTGAATAATTTAAAAAAATATATTTTTATTGATTTCAGAGAGGAAGGGAGAGGGAGAGAGAGGTAGAAACAACAATAATGAGAGAGATAATCATTGATCGACTGCCTCCTGCACAACCCACACAGGGGATCAAGCCTGCAACCCAGGTGCTGGGGCTGACTAGCAGACCCCGAGCGATGGATGAATGATTACTCTGACACAGGTTTCTGTGAAAAAGAGGGCTAAGGGGCTGCCTGGCTAACAGAACCAGGCAGCCCCATTCGCCTGCCTCCTTAGGCTTTTATTGTAGCAACAGCTTGAACTAAAATTAACTATTAGATACTATCAGCAGGGTAAGCATCCTTGAGAAGACACATGCGTCTGTATTGTCGTTTAAGCAAGGACATTTTGAAGTCTAAATATAAAGATTCCAGTAAAACACCTGGGAGCTCAGACTTGTTTGGAAAAGACAAGGCAGTGTCTGCCGCCTTTGGCAAGGTCCCTCTAGAGGCCCCCGACCTTTCGGAGATTCCTCCTTACAGACTTTCCTACCAAGACCCCTGCTTCCCACACCCAGGGATGTGCCTTCACTGGGAATTGAACCATGACCTAATGGTTCACAGGTCCATGCTCAACCACTGAGCCACGCTGGGTGGGCAGTAATTTTTAATGTGAAATGTATCATGTCACAGAAGGTATACGGCACATGTTACATAATTTATATATATGTATATGTGGGTATAATTGTGAGCAATATATACATGTTATTTATGTAAACACTAAATAATAAAATTATTTACAAGCATTGAAATTATCTACGAGTACATAAATAAAGAAGTAAAGTAAGTTAACCTAATTCTTTTTATCTGGAATTAAAAGAGGACTTAAACCCATATCTTTTTAAAAATATTTTTATTTATTTTAGAGAGGAAGGGAAAGGGAAAGAGAGATTGAAATATCGATGATGAGAGAATCATTGATTAGTTGCCCTCTGCACTCCCCCTACTGGGGATTGAGCCCACAACCTGGGCATGTGCCCTTGACTGGAATCAAACCTGGGACTCTTCAGTCCATAGGCTGACGCTCTATCCACTGAGTCAAATCAGCTAGGGCTTAAACCCATATCTTTAATTCTAAATCTATGGCTCTTTCAAAAAACTCCATGATATTTATAGGGTTATCTTTAGTAAATAAATACTTAATAAAATATTACTATAAATTCAGTTATGTTCCTAATAAATTTCTGATAAATAAAAATACAAAATATTGATATGTCTCGGTGCTAAATATTTTATTTACTCAGGTAATGAGCAATGTTTGGTGTATATCTGAATTTCGGCACCTCTTCCCCCAAATCCCAAGTCCCCCCAAAGTCCTTGACCATCAGTATGGGAACATGACTCTAGTCTAGAGTCTAATCACTTCATTTTGAGCTACTCTGGTATTACAATGCAATAATTATTTTGCTCTGTTTATAAAATAAATCAACCCTTAGAGAAGACAGTCTGTTTATAGTAAAATCCAAACTAGAATGTCAACTTCTGCTTCATACAAAAGAGGCATGTTTCCAAAAAACTGTATGTATGCATAAATTAGAAAATCCCATAACTAACCAAGAAAAGAGATTATAGTAGTCAGCATTATCCATGGGAAATGTGTTCAAAATGCCCCGAGTGGATGCCTGAATCTGCAGATAATACCGAACTCCATATAGACTGTTTTGCCTCTACATACATACTTATGACAAAGTTTAGTTTGTAAATCAGACACAGTAAGAGATTAACTACAACAACTAAGGATAAAATAGAAAAATCATCATAATAAACTGTAATAAAAGTTATGTAAATGCTCTCTGTGTCTCTCTCCCTCTCTCTCTCTCTCTCAAATATCTGACTACTGTTCTCACCCTTCTTCTTGTGATGTTGTGAAATGATACAATGCCTATGTGATGAGATGAAGTAAAGAGAATGGTGTAGCAACCACAGATTTTTTTTTTCCTTATTAAGTTGAGAACATTCACCTTATCACTTAAAGAAATTACTTTATGACCTCCATTTGGAATATCTGAATTGTTAGCATTACTACTCTTGTGCTTTAGAGCCATTGTTAAGTAAAATAAGGGTTACTTAAACACAGCACTGCAATACTGTGGCAGGCAAACCGATAAACCGGACGACTGACTGCCAAGTAACTTAGGTTTGGGAAGCTTCATGGCCTGGAGACACTAAACAGAGGGATGATTACGTTCATGTTGAGACAGTGCAAGATTTCATCACACTACTTGCTGGCACTCAGAATGGCAGGAATTTAACATTTGTAAATTGTTTATTTCTGGAAGTTTTTATTTAATAGTTTGGACTGTCATTGACAGTGGGCAACTGAAACCGCAGAAAGCAAAACCTCTCAGTGCTCTCAGAGGGACTTTTTACTTGGCCTTTTGAAAAACAACACTAAGTCACTACTTTGGGGTACTTTCGGTCATGGAATAGTCTCTTGTAAGAAGCAGTTACAAGATAATAAAGAGAATAGTAATTGTATGCTGAACAGAACAAGAGAAAGTGGGTCAACAGTCTCCATTAAGAAAAACATCTCTATAAATTAACAGTATATAATCAACTTCTTACCTAGAATATATCTGTATGTGCAAAATTTAGAATTATGCAGATGTCCCCTCTATTTTACTAAGCCTATAAGTATCGAAAACCTTTATGTTCTGGTCTAAATTTCACATACATTTTTCTAAGTCTTCATTGTATTGATTTCATGGCTTTGGGTGAACTTGGAAGGACCCTATGGAAAATCATGTTATGTTTTGTCTCTTGACGCTTGACTCTCTGTCCCATCCTGTTCACTATAGCTGCAGCAGGCACTTTACAGGGAGCTAAAAGCTCTCTTTTAAGTACCTGTGCCTCTTTTCTCTGCTTGTTGGTTTTCTTCAGCAATACGGAAACTTATAAACACCTCCAGACACAACCTTAAACCAACAGGGTTATGATTCCATTAATTAAACATCCAACCTTTTTTGTTTCCTCCTTTTCCTCTCTACTTCCAAACCCCAGTGGGATGATTCTAAGGCATGTTCCTCAGGGCATGAGTCCCCAATATGATTGGGATCCAGCTGCTATCAGTAATAATCCATTCAAAACACACTCTATCATCTTCTTTCTCTTGTAGGTCTCATGTTCCCCATTCCATTGTAATACTTCCCAGGATCACCTTCCTCCCAGTAATCTACTTGCAGTCAAGCCTGTCTTAGGGTCTCCTTTTGGGGATACTCAAAATTAGACATCATTGTCATTATGGTTGTCATCACCACAATCACCATCTTTATAAATAACACTGATTAAGCATATGTGCCAAACAAGATTCTAAATACTTAGCATTTATTAACACCTTTAGCCTAGATGTAGTAAGTCTAAAAACTTGTACACAGCTATTTTCACCATTCTTAGTTTAAAGATGAGAAAATCAAGACACATAGTAATTCAATTTCTAGCATAAGCTCTGACACCAGCATTTGCGCTGAACCTGTATGGTATACCAACTTAAGCTTTCCTTTGTTGTGATATATATGAATAGTTTTTTAAAGATTTAAAACCATGTTGTTCTTTTCTTTAAGTGACACTGGTATACACATTTTTCTTTAATCTTCACAGCTAGACACACTCTGGTATTCACTCAAGCAAACAATTTTGTCATATATTTGAAACACTCCAGGTTCAAGTGTACATAAGCCCTCTACGATTTGGAGATTATAGGTGTTTCCTGAAAGAACCAGTTACATTTCAATATTGGTCTGATAAACAGATCACTCAAGACAAGAAACAAAACTTGAATGTACTTCTAAGATCCCAGATTTCAAGAATTTATAATAAGACCCAGGTAGGTCTTGATAGGCCACATATGCTTCTCATTTCATAAATGTATTAAAATAACCTATTTTTAAAAGTAATACCATGGCAGAAATATATTATTTTTATTCTTGGCCAAACTTTTAACTTGTTAAACCATATCAAAGATGAAGAGAATAATCAATAAGAAATACATGGTTTATCAATGACTAGTATCCATGTTTTTTAGTAATCTTAAAAATTTATATGAACATGTATCACAATATATATGCAAATATACATACTATAATTACAAGAATACATTTTAAACTATTAATCACAAATATATTATTACTGTCTTTTTTTCTTCCATCCCTCTATTCATAAGTTGGTCTTTGTGACATTTAAAAAACAACCAAAAAAATACATTGTTTAAATATTAATATTATAGTTACATTCATTGACAGGGTACGAATTCTGATATTGCTCAGAGTACATACAATAATTGTTTGGGATTGAGGCAAAGCTGTTGTCATGAAAAATTTGTCATGGTTTGAGGTATTAAGACATGACGTTCACATGTCTATTTGGTGGTTTATGTAATGCCAAATTGAATGTTCACTGTCAGGGAGATTCTTCAAATGCTATATAAACATTGGCTTACTTTATTGCTCTGTGAAAATCATAAGTCTCCCAGATGGAAAAATGTGCTAACGTATATATTTCCACATCTCTCAGTCGGTATTTTTTTCTTCAGCTACAAAATATTTTAAGAACTTATATGTATCACAAAGATAAAAGGTGACTTAGAGGTGCTAAATAAATAGCTAATTTATTCCATGTATTCTGAATCCTTCAACAGATGGAGTATTTTTGGTAGATAACACCTAAATTATTATCTCAGATGATCAACACCTGTTAATAGGTGTCTAGACACATTTCTATTTCAAACATGCATTTTTACATTAGATTAGGCAAAATTTTAAAACTTTAATAATTTTTTCCTTTTATAATATTTATAATAAATAATTTATATACATTTATAAATTACCCCCAGGAATATGATATATCTTCATTTTTATATTTATATTTAAAGGAATTAGTATCTAGACAAAATGCTTTCCATTTATCTTTTCAAATACCATCATTTGCTTTGACTTAACAGTAAACATAATAGAGACTGAATTTATTTAATTTACTGAATAATTAAATGGTTTATTTAATTTAATTTTACTTACCGAATATATATATTTTAATCTTGAATTGGTAGACATTGATATTGTGGATTTCTTCCCAAATATGTTATAACAACCAACTTTTTTTCTGGTATAGTGGTCCATAACCAAACTTGCCAGGATGAAAAAATAAATATTTAAAAGACAAGTTATCTCTCACACAAGTAGCCCAAGACTTAAATATGTGAAAAACTCTATTGAGGAGATAGAAGAGGGCTAGGCAGTCAGGAACTGGACCACAGGATGGGAGTGAAAGGGGACACTGATTCCTATTTATAAACTTTAAAACAGACATTATAAATAGTTTGTGTTGAAGTTGTTTTACATATTTATTTATTAAAAATATAGTTATTTGCAATATGAACTACTTAGGGTTGAAAGGATATAATAATGACTTAATATTTCTATTCAAAGAGAAGTTATCTTGTGGGAGAAACTGTTTAACAACAAGATATAAACAGTGTTAAAATGCTATAACAAAAAGGCAAATATCTAAATTTAATAAAATGAGTCTTAAATGTATTGAAGCCCATTAAAGTATCTAGGAAAATAACTGTAGAGAAACTTTCAGAATATATGAAAAATAGTATATGTAACTTATACAAAGCAAGTATTATATACTTAATACATTTTTAGTCAGGGTTTACATTTGTTACCTATGAGACTCTCCAGAAATACTTCTTTGCCATTCATATTATCGCTAAAACTAATTTCCAAATTTAAGCTGAGGCTTATTAGATCTTCTGTCTTACAATCCCCCAAGCAAGAAGCATATAAAGTTTTCAATCACCATTTACATGATGTTTTTATTTACATTTCTATTTTTTAAAACTTTAATTTTAAAAAAATTTGCTTTGAAGTAGTCATCTGTTTCTACAGTTTATTTGTCAGCTGAGTTTCTCACCTTTATACATTACTAGAGGCCCGGGGCATGGGGCGGGGGGGGGGGGGGGGGAGTGTCCCTCAGCCCAGCCTGCACCCTCTCTAATCTGGGACCCCTCTGGGACCCCTCCTACTGGGATCGGGCCTAAACGGGCAGTCGGACATCCCTCTCACAATCCAGGACTACTGGCTCCCAACTGCTCGCCTGCCTGCCTTCCTGATTGCCCCTAACCGCTTCTGCCTGCCAGCCTGATTACCCCCTAACCAGTCCCAGGCCAGCCTGATTGATGCCTAACTGCTCCCCTGCCAGACTGTTTGCCACTAACTGCCCTCCCCTGAAGGCCTGGGTCCCACCCAACTGCCTTTCCCTGATGGCCCGGTCGCCCCCAACTTCCCTCCTCTGCCAGCCTGGTCACCCCTAAATGCCCTCCCCTGCAGGCTTGATTGCCCCCAACTGCCCTCCCTTGCAGGCCTGGTCCCTCCCAACTATCCTACACTGCTGGCCATCTTGTGGCGGCCATCTTGTTTCCACATTGGGGCAGTCTTCTTGTGCGTTGGAGTGACCATCAATTTGCACATTACTCTTTTATTAGATAGGATAGAGGCCTGGTGCACGGGTGGGGGCTGGCTGGTTTACCCTGAAGGGTGTCCCAGATCAGGGTGGGGGTTCCCTTGGGGTGTGGGGCAGCCTGGGGAAGGGCCTGTGGTGGTTTGCAGGCCAGCCATGCCCCCCGGCGACCCAAGCAGAGACCCTGGTGTCTGGGATTTATTTATCTTCTATAATTGAAACTTTGTAGCCTTGAGTGGAGGCCTGGGCCTGCCAGGGTGTGCGGAAAGCTTGGCTTCCTCCATTGCCAGGGAAACACAAGCCTCCTGCTCACTCTGTGGCTGCAGCCATCTTGGTTGGGTTAATTTGCATACTCGCTCATGATTGGCTGGTGGGTGTGGCTTGTGGGTGTAGCAGAGTGATGGTTAATTTGCATATTACTCTTTCATTAGATAGGATAAGGATTGTTTGCATTGGCCATGACTAGGCTCTATCAAATGAAAAGTTGAAAGATGGGAGAACGTGGCAGAGTGCTGATGGCCACAAAATGCCTCAAGTTATTTTCAAATGCTTTGCATACAGATATATTTTAATAAAACTTGCAAACAATTTTTCTCTAAACTGTGTTTATTTCAATATGTAGAGAAAATAGTCTAGTAAATATAAACATGGAATATGAAATATAAACCAAAAAGTTCGTTTGGAAATATGGCGCAAGTAGCAAGGCCTGGAATTCCATAGCTGTGTATGAATTCACTTCATTGATCATCATGCAGATCAATTTCTGGATATCTGATTCTTCAACCCTTCTGTGGCTGCTGAACACTACGCAGGAGTTCACAAGCTGAAAATAAACACTTAATTTGGGTAGAATTATCTATTGTTTACATTTTAGTTTCCCATGTTCCAATCTAATGTATATTTATATTCTATTTTTAAGATAAATTATTTCAAAATGTAGCCTATAAAAGGCAGTTGAAAGGTGAGAGAGATAGAAGGTTTGAAAGAGAGAAGACTTCCAAAATATATAGCTTTCATCACATATTTAAAAAAAGCTTATAACATTTTCTTCTTATGGATCTTCTAAGAGGGTGAGTTATTTGAATTTAAAAAAAATGAAATAAGTGAAAAATGATCAAATATAAAAAGGTATTCTTTATGGTTTTTATCAGCTTATATAAACTGCTTTAAAAACAAACAAACAAAAAAACCTCTGATATCCCAGAAATATACACTATGAAAGCTACCCCTTTGAAATGAGAAATTATATTTGTATAGCAATGTATCAAACTTGGATTTTAAATGTTAGATTCACTTAAATACTTATAACTTATAGCCTAAGTTTCCATACCCTAAATAAAATTTGAATTGAATGGAACAATAAGTAGAAACACATGGAATTTCATACACTATTTTCACAAACATAAGTTAGAGAACATAACACTCATAAATATCATTTATGTATCTTTTTCACAGCTATCAGATATTAATAGGTAGTGTAACACATAGGTAGGGCAAAACAAACATTTAAAAAAAATTATTTTCAGGCAACAAACAAAATTGAGCATTTCATGGGAGAACTTTGTCAATCCCTGGTTTGAAAATACCTGGCATAAATATGGTGATAGTCAAGCAGGTACTAAATAATGGTTAGGAAGAAAAGTATAATTTAAACATATAAATTAATCCATCCAAATAGTATTATTAGCTCTTTCTCATTCTTTCAATGCCGCTGACTTACTTCTCCTTATATGGTTTTCTTTCCACCAACCTATCTACTCCAATTTCATAGTCAGTGCAGAATTTTTAACACAACTTTCTCAGTCCAATTCACCCCACATTTTCTGAACATTATGTCATATATTCTGCTAGAATTTGAGAGCTTAAGAAGATCACTCTCATCACTAAATCAATTTCAGTATAGATGTAGAAAAAGACAACCATAGAAGTTCAATGTTTTGTAGTTATTACTATGATAAAGATGTAGAAAAAAATTGGTGAGAAGATTGTTCTGGGGAATTAATGAGTTGAATATTGACATATATGTAAAAGTTCACAGGTAAGAGAAGACTGGTAGACAAATGTTTTGAATAGAGAAAACTTTCGTGAAGGCATGGAGCTATAAAACATCATCTGAGAAAACAGTTGCATGATATATGAGGCAAGGAGTCACAGACCATGAGCTTCAAGGGACAGGCATTTCTTGTTGAGGTGGACTATATCCTGTTTGTGTTGGAAAAAACTGTGGATAGTTTAAACAGGCCAGTAACAAGATCAAGTGTGATTTTAAATGAGTCCTTCCACCCAAACCTAGATAATAGGTTTTACTTAGGCAAGACTGAAGGTAAGGAAACAAGTTAGGTGGTTATTAAAAGGAATAAGGCATAAAATGATGAGGGCATACATTTGATCCATGGAAAAGACAAGTAGGCAATGAGGTTTACTGGGGAAATATTAAGACTATGATTGATTAGAGGTGAATGAGGGAGAAAGAAATTATGATATAAGAGCTCAAGTTTTTAAATTGTGTTAGTAATGTGACACAAACTGAGATAAGAAATATTGATGGGAAAGACTGTGAAGAAAGATGGATATTTTGAGTTTCAGTAGTTTATGTGGTATCCAATTAGAGATACCCAGAAACAATAAGATACATGTTTCAGAAAGTCTGTAGTCATGTTTATGTGGAATCACATGTGTATATGAGATAGAGGACTGGAAGAATAACAGAGAAACCATATCTATGGTTAGCCCCACTGTTTATAGTATAGAGACTGGGGAAGAGACCAGGATTGGAATGTTCGCCTGATTCTAGAGCAGTATGTTTTAACATAAAGGAAGATGTTACTGTAAGTAATGCAGCTGTGATATCTATTAAGATAAGAATTGAAGCCCAGCACGTGTGGCTCAATGGATGGGCATCATGCCATGAACCTGGAGGTCACAGCTCGATTCCCTGTCAGGCCACATGCCCAGGTTGTGGGCTCAATCCCCAGTAGGTGGAGTGCAGGAGACAGCCAATCAATGATTCTCTCTCATCACTGATGTTTCTCTCCCTCTCCCTTCCTCCTCACTGAAATTAATTATATATATATTAAAGAAGGATTGAAGTGTGTCAATAGGATATTATTAGTGAACTCTGGAAGTTTCAGAGTTTGAGAAACTTTTCAGAGAACAGCCGAGGCCAGACAAAGGTGAGCTGAGGTGTGGATGCAAAATGTTAAGGGAAAGATGGTGAATATGGACAGGTCAAAGCTTGGCTGGAAAGGAAGAGTAACAATAACAAGTAGCTCAAAACTGAAAAAGAATTTTGTCTGATGTGTTTTCCCCCTATTTCTGCCCTTTGGCAAAAGTTCTTCTGACACTTTGTTGATCATAACCAATTTCAGAGTTGGAATATGAAACATTCATAAAATCATCCCTAGGTCTCGAAGTACTCTAGGGAAAAACAAGTTACCATTGATAATCTAAGGGGACTCTTAACCAGTACACAAACAAAAACAGAGAACTACTTTTTATAATACTGGGTTTTGTTACCTAGAGGACTTTAAAATGTTTGAATGGTCTATAATGTTTCACTTAGCAAAAGCTTCCCATTTCTATTATTTCCATGTAAAAACCTTTTAGAGAGTCATCTTGGAGGGGGGCGGGGTTCCTAGAAAATACCCAAATACAGAAAGAACAATACAATACTGAATATACAATAGAAATGGAATACATATTCAGCATGCATAAATTCATTTTAATGTATTTAAGACAATGGAATCTCTGGAATTCTATGGGACTATAAGAAAATACCTGAGATATAACTCCTCCAGTTGCATCATTTCCAGACATGCAATCTCTGCCACATGTATACATATAATTTAGTAATTTGAGCAATTTATTATTTAGACCAACCTTTACTAGTAAATAGAAATTCAATTTTCATTCATTCTCCTATTCATTCAAATGAGTCTTTTTAATTCCCAAAGGAAAGAATCATATGAAGATACAAAGTAACGTAAGAAAGTAGATTGTATGTCATATTTACTGTGTCCTATAAAAACGAGAAAGAGTATGACAAAATAAAACCATTATGGAAAGAATTTGGCAATAAACAGAAAAAAAAATCATGTGTATCTGAGTTTTGACCTAGAATTCTCACTTTCTATTTTTATATTTCTGCACTGGAAAATATGTAGATAGATCCATGACAAGGCTATTTATTCCAGCATCATTTGTAAAAGTTTATTTTAAAACAAGAAAAAAAGATAGTTGCTAATATAAACTATGGAACATTCACACCATAGAGTATATTAAGCTATGAGGAAAACCTCTATATACTGCTGTGAAATCATCTCCAGAATAAGTATACTATTAATTGAAAAATACCAAAGTAGAGAGAAGTATATATAGTTTTCCATTGCATGTCAAAGAAAAGGGAGAGGGTTGATTTGAATATATATGCACACATGCACACACATACACACATGCACTTATACACACTGAATATATGAATGAACATGTTTGCTTATATTTGAAAGTGGAAAAAATATTCATTTAAAAATATTTACCTATAGGAGGGTGAAAAGAAACCAGGTGTGGCATACTGAGATTACACCTACATTTCTCTGGAGATACCTTGTTTTGTAACTATAACTTTAGAACCATTAAATATTTTGCATAATTATAAAATAAAATTCAATTTAGAAGAGGCAATTCTTTAAAATTTTGGAAAGGAAGAGACATAAAATTTTACCTTTCTCTCTCCACCAAGCACCACAGATAGAGATCTGCGAGATATCACTTTGGTAAGAATTTTCACCCTTTGCCAGCTGATGAGTTTTCCCAGGCTTGGAGCAAGTGGGATATCCCAGCAATCCTAATCACCAAATTCTGTAGAAGGAAAAATAATTTTAAATATATAATTTAAATTGTTTAAAATTTTTGAAAAATTTTCCTCCAGCCTATATAGTGAATCCATGGCTGAGACCCCATTTTCTCTAGTGCATCTTATAAATGGACTAGAGGCCCGATGCTTGAAAATTCGTGCAAGAGTAGGCCTTTCTTCCCCCAGCTGCCGGCACCGGCTTCCCTCTGGCACCTGGACCTGGGCTTCCCTCCTCCAGCCTCCTGCAGGCACCCGGGACCCAGGCTGGCTTCCCTCCGGCCCTCGCCCCAGCTTCCTCAGGAAGGATGTTTGGAATGATGTCAGGAAGACCTCAGGTCTAATTAGCATATTACCCTTTTATGATTATCGATAAGCTTTTCTAGGTTAAAAGTTCTCCATGTGGCCACTGTGACACAAGATTGTCTTTGGTAAGTTAACCTACCTGTTCAGCCTTAAAACAAAATTTATTCACCTGAGTTCTCACGTTAGATCCACTTAAAACCCATGCAGTCTGACCCAATACCCCACACGTTTTCTCAGTCAGAAACAGTCTGACCCAACCCTGTCCTCTTATCTAGTCGGAACCTGTCCAACCCCAGAACCCCACCCAATTTCTCAGTTGGAACCAGTCTATCCCTGGATCCAGTCTAGTTTCTGTGTCGGACCTTCCTGGTTTCTGTGCCTGGGCAGGAAAAAAAAAGTGCTCGAGTAAGTTCTGAAAGCTCCTAAGACAGAAGCTGAGGAGCTAGAACTGAGACGGATTTACCCACCACTCCCTGAGGCAGCAAGAAAGCAGAGAGTTCAAGGGGCTCAACAGGTTCCCACATGGTTGCTCATTACTCCTGGGCTATCAGGACTCCTTCTCTGGCATCGGAACTGTTAAAAGATAAAGTGAAGCATATCAAAAAGGTTAGGAGTTTATTTGTCCAAAATTAATGCCAATTGGGCATCTTTGAATCTTGCAGATAGAAAGGAGCTGTGCAGAATGAAAGTTTTATAGGCAGATGGAATTAGGAATATGGAAGTTATAATAGGCCAAATATGGGTTGGTTACTGTAGGTACTTTCTTTTAAGGGTTGGAAGGGGTCTGTCAGGAAGATCACGTAATTAGCACTGATTAGGCAATTCCTTATTGACTGGTTTAAAATTCCATTTCTGGGAGAGCTGAAACTAATTTTCAGCTTGAGACTTAGTGTAAGCAACTCCATTTTGGGCCTGTTGTCTTGCTTTTAATGGGAGATATTAATTGTATCCTGACACATACAAACTATAAAACATGATGAGACATTCAGGAAAATCTGATGGGTATTTGGTATTATTTAAGAAATGTGGATATTCTTATTTTGAATATAGCAACAGGTCTTGCAATTTTATTTAGGAAAAATTCGAGTCTGTCTTTCCAGAGACTTATTCAAATTCAGACAAAATGGTATACTGTGTGAAATTTGTGTCAATATAATGAACAGGGAGGAGTAGGTAGGTATATGTTTGAAATTACTTTCGTCATGAGTTGATATTTCTGTGATAAGATGTGTGATGAGTATATGAGGGTTTATTATACTGTCTTCCCTATATTAACCTGTTTTTGAAATTTTCCATATTAAAATTTTTAAGTTAAAATTGATTTTTGAATCATTGAATGGGATGTCAACATTAGATGAATTTCAATTTAATGAAATGTACCCAAATTAAAATAAATCGGTGTGTAAGTAAATACTACAGAAATAGGTTCTATAAAAGCATTCAAATCTCTAACAGCAAAGAAAATACACCCAATACAAAAAAAAAAAAAATCTTACTCCTCTATAGTGAGCCATAACTAATTTATCTCTAACTAAAATTTTTCTTCCTAAAAGAAAATTAAGTAACTTAATTCAAACAATGGGCTATTGATTGCATTTTTCTACTTTCTTTCAACTTACCAAAAGCAATTTATGTTAGACCTAGTTTTACTAATGAATCTCAATTATCAACAGGGTCGAATGTGTTTTCTTCTTTGAATTATGAAGTGTTATAATCCTCATTGTTATTAGTTCTAGAGATAGTTTTATTTTTTTAAATACATGTTAAATGGGAAGAGGATCCAAGATGGCGGCGTAGGTAAACACCTAAACTGCTGCCTTGCACAACAATTTCAAAACTACAACTAAAAGACAAATCGTCTATCACCCAGAACCACGGGAAAGCTGGCTAAGTGGAAGTTCTACAACTAGAAGGAAAGAGCAAACAGCATAGAGGGGTGCACAAGTGCGGAAAAGCTGAGGTACGGAGACACGCGAATCGGGAGCACTGCTGTTTTCAACCCAAAGGCAGATAAGCTCCCGATTACTCCGAACTCCAGTTTCTGGGGAGACGTGGGGGACCCAAACTCCTACGGGGAGAAGCTGGACTGTCTGCCGTGGGGTCGGAAAGTGAGGGAGGCTTACTTGCAGGGCTGCTCGCAGGAATAATTGTTTACTGTGCTGGGGCGCGGGACACGGGGACACAGTCGGAGACGCAGAGCCGACTTCTGGCAGCCATCGCTGTTTGCCACACCCTAGCCTAGTGACGCTCTGAGACCCCGCCCCGCACAACCTACAAACCCACCCAAGCTCCAAGCAGCAGCTTTAGCATATGAATGGCCTGCCCTATTGCAGCTTAACCTAGCAAACTTGCAGCCCTGGTCAGACAGCTCCAAAACCTCCAAACCCCAAGCAAAGAGGAGAAAACTGTAGTTCTCGCTGTAGTGCCTGCTGGGTGGCCTCAGACAGTAGCTGACCTGCACCCCATTGGAGATCCAGAAGCCAGTGTACCTAGTGGTCAGTGTGAGACACCAGATTTCAACTCCTCACATCCATAAGTGACACATTCAAGAGGCAGACTGAGTGAGCACCAAAGCCCCACTGAAACAAGTCCTGCACCATAAGCGTGTCTCCAGCACAGCAGTTCTTCCATTATAGACACAGTGGGTCCTCACAGCCAACTGGCCTGGAGGTCAATTCCTCCCAGTGTACCAACAGCAATCAAGGCTTAACTACACCAAGACTTTGCACTCAGCCCACAAAGGGGTGTACCAAACGTGTCCACCTCAAGTGATTGGGGAGGCTGAGCTACTGGCCCCTATAGGTCACCTACCACACAAAGCCACTCCATCAACACAAGGAAGCAGCAAAATGCGGAGACCAAGAAACATGTCACGAATGAGAGAAATGGAGGAAAGCAAACTACTGGACGACATAGAGTTCCAAACCACATTTATAAGGTTACTCAAGAATCTTCTAAAAACCGCTGAGGAAGTTAGTGAGACCTTTAAGGATCTTAATGAGAATACCAAAAAAATGGAAAAGGACCAGTCAGAAATTAAGCATACACTGTCTGAAATAAAGAATATACAGAAACTCAACTGTAGATCAACGTACCCCAAGAATCAAACCAAAGATCTGAAATATGAGGAAACAAAAAATACCCAACCAGAAAAACAAAAAGAAAAAATCCAAAAATTTGAAGATAGTGTAAGGAGCCTCTGGGACAACTTTAAGTGTACCAACATCCGAATTTTTGGGGTGCCAGAAGAAGAGAGAGAGCAAAATATTGAAAACCTATTAGAAGAAATAATGGCAGAAAACTTTCCCTACCTGGTGAAAGAAATAGACTTACAAGTTCAGGAAGCACACAGAACCCCATACAAGAGGAATCCAAAGAGGACCACACCAAGACACATCATAATTAAAATGCCAAGGGCAAAAGACAAAGAGAGAATCTTGAAAGCAGCAAGAGAAAAATGGTTAGTTACCTACAAGGGAGCACCCATACGACTGTCAGCTGATTTCTCGGCAGAAACTATGCAGGCCAGAAGGGAGTGGCAAGAAATATTCAAAGTGATGAACAGCAAGAACCTACAACCAAGATTACTCTACCCAACAAAGCTATCATTCAGAGTTGAAGGTCAGATAAAGAGCTTCACAGACAAGAAAAAGCTAAAGGAGTTCATCACCACCAAACCAGGATTACATGAAATGCTGAAGGGTGTTCTTTAAGAAGAGGAAGAAGAAGAAAAAGCTAAAGATAAAAATTATGAACAACAAAGTGACATCAAATACATACCTACCAACAAGTGAATCTAAAAATCAAGTGAATAAAAAATCTGAAGAACAGAATGGACTGGTGAATATAATAGAATCAGGGACATAGAAAGGGAGTGGACTGACAATTCTCAGGGGGGAGGGGGTGTGAGGGGTGCGGGAAGAGATTGGACAAAAAGCTTACACCTATGGATGAAGACAGTGGCGGGGGGTAAGGGCATGGGGTGGGGTGGGGAATCAGGTGGAGGGAAGCTATGGGGGAAAAAAAGAGGAACACCTGTAACAATCTGAACAATAAAGATTTATTAAATACATGTTAAGTGGAAATATCTTATATATTTAGAAAAACAATACAAAAATTATAGTGAGTTTTGTTTATATGTATGTACATTATTTTGAACATTATAACAATTAAAATGATATTTATGTTATTTGGAAGTTTTATATCTCAATCTCCAGAATGGAAAGAAAAACATTATATTTTGCCAAATACAATATATGTAATTAAAAACATATTTAGGAATTTTTTCTTATATTTTTTCAAAATAATCACGGAAGACAGATGTTGCTTCAGGCTAACATTTAAGCATAATATTGTCATGATTACTAACAATGTTCTATATAAGTATTCATAACTAAACTTAATGTTTTGTTTTAATTATTATTTTAAAGGGTATGGTTTTTCTTTCAATGAGAAAGAATGGACCAATTTACTCCTGTCAATGAGTAGATAGAAAGCTTGTTAAAAAATAAAAGACCCTGGCCAGGTAGGTCGGTTGGTGAGAGCATCTGCCTGGTACACCAAGGTTGCCTGTTAAATCCCAGATCAGTGCTCACACAAGAATCAACCAATTAATCCATAAATAAGTGGAACAACAAATCAATGTTTCTCTCTCGCTCTCTTCCTCTCTCTCTAAAAATCAATAAACTTAACAAAATTTATTTTTTAAAGGCTGACATTTGCCCTTGTGCAGAATGACCTTATATTGCATAATAGAGTAGAAAATAAACCAAACAGTGCCCTGAGAGACGGTGGAGTTGTTTTTTGAAAAGTGATTGTCATACTCCTAAGAAATGAATCACTCGATGTAATTTCCAAATGGTAGGACCCAGTAATTTCTCTTGCATTGAGCCATTGAGTCCCAAAATTTGGTTAAAAGAGGATGTAGAAAGCAATTAAATAAATAAATAAGTAAATAAATAAAAATTGGATGCATTATTAAGTAGCTTCTTGAAACAAATACGTTTCTGTAAACATCTGTGTCTCTACTAGTATGGCTCAGTATAAGTTTAACATATATACATACATAGTCTATATCAGGCATCCTCAAACTATGGCCCGCGGGCCACATGTGGCCCACTGAGAACATTTATCCGGCCCGCTGGGTGCCGCTGCCTGTTGTGCTTAGCAGCCGACTTGTCCCGGGCCCGCAGTGCGCATAGGAATTTGTTCATAGTTTTTTTTTTAAACTATAGTCCGGCCCTGCAACGGTCTGAGGGACAGTGAACTGTCCCCCTGTTTAAAAAGTTTGAGGACCCCTGGTCTATATCTTTCTACTCCGGTTGGCAGATGTTCTAATCATCTATATATATATATATATACACACAAGAGGCCCGGTGCACAAAATTCGTGCATGGGGGAGGGGTCCCTCACAATCTGGGACCCCTCGGGGGGATGTCCAGCAGGGATCAGCCTAAACTGACAGTTGGACATCCCTCTCACAATCCGGGACCACTGGCTCCTAACCGCTCACCTGCCTGCCTGCCTGATCACCCCTAACCACCTTTGCCTGCCTGCCTGATTGCCCCGAACCACCTCTGCCTCAACCCCCGCTGCCGCAGCTTCGTCCAGAAGGTTGTCCGGAAGGTCGTTTGGCTGTCTGGTCTAATTAGCATATTATGCTTTTATTATTATAGATAAAAGCCTAAGCAACCGTTATTACCGGATGACGGATGACCAGCTGGTAGCTATGATGCACACTGACCACCAGCAAGGAGACGCTCAATGCAGGAGCTGCCCCTGGTGGTCAATGCACTCCCATAGCCAACCTCCAGTGGCTGGCCAACCTCCCTCAGTCCATCCCCCAAGCCAGCCAACCAGCCCTGATTGGGACTGGGCAAGATGGCCCCAATTAGACCCCATCACTAGCCAGGCCAAGGGACCCACCCGTGCACGAATTCATGCTCCAGGCCTCTAGTTTTACATAAAGGTCTTAATTAGTCTTAATCAACAGGTTTCTTTTAAAATAAATGTTTCATATTAACCTTTAATTTTCTAAAGATTAATTTTAGCTGCTTATTATACAAATCAGTGTGATGTAACCTATGAGGTTAAAAAAATCATCTTGAGAAACTTGTTTGCTGATATCAAGAGTGAACTGTCACTGCTTTACTTTTTAATAGTGTTTTATTTAACTGACCAATGGGTTTTATTTGCATTCTGAAAGCTACTAAATATTTTCCATCACTCATTTACATATAACCTTCTATATACAAATTTATTAAAAACAATAACTAAGAAATATGTTCCTCTCCCCTTTGCTTGCTATTTCAAAATTAAAGAATTAAAGGCTTAGAGTTCACAGATAAGAAAAAATAAATAAAAATAAACGCTATTTGTTGACTAGTCATTATGTGCCAGATGTAGCTAAGGTCTTTTTATAAAAAGATAACAAAAATGGAGTGTTCTCGAGAAGCATGCTCTCTGGTTAGCAAGCAACAGGCAAGTAAATGTATCACTCACATAGGCTATAAGCAATGCCCAGAAAGCAGGAATCAAAAGAAAGTCGTGGGAGTGCAGTTCAGGTGAGGCTTTCTAGAAGAAATAAATTACTAGGCTGAGACTTGAATGAGTAGCAGCATTTAGCCCAGCAATGTGTGTGTGCTAAGTAGAGGCCCTGGAATGTTGGGGCTTATTGGGATATAGAGGTGGCAGAGTGATAACGGCATATGCAAGGGGCGTTCTGGGTACAGGGAAACAAATTGTACCTGATGGCTGAAGCATGAAGTTCAAGAGGGAAAGTATAACATGCCTACATGGAAGGAGAAGAAAGCTATGCCAAGCTTGTGATTTTTGTTCTCTTAAACACCATGAAGAACCAACAAGTGTTTTTAAGTAAGGAAATGATATGATTAAAACTGCATTATTTGTTAAGACCCCATCAACTCTGTGAGTAAGGTTATTTTTTTTAAGAAAGCATTATAAGAATGAAAACTGGGCCAGTACAAAGAAAGTTCAGGACTTTTAGATCCTATTAACCCACCCATATTCAGTTATTTTGAAATACTGTGATGTTGTTCCCACTTCAACTCAACAAAAGGTGAGGAACTCGGGGGCAAATGAGCTGGGAACCATTTCAATCAGCATCTTTCCAAATAAGCTGGGAACCTTGAGAAACACAATTCCTAGGGAAAGAATCAATAGCAATATCAATCATTTAAATCACAAAATGATCAATCTGGATTGTTAAAGGGACTCTTTCTCTTTTTATTAGAAGTTTCTCTGAACTATAAGTTCTTTACCTCATTTTCCAGAGTGAGATTCCAACCCATGGCCACAGTTGATTTCATCTTTGTCCTTAACTTAACCTTTTCAAATGCAGTATTTTTATACCTCCTTATTCTTATGCCATTTCATCATTTTCCCTTATGTAATAAATAGCAAAATGCATGTGCTCCCACAGACACATATGCAAATATTTAATTAAAATTCCAAAATGCTCTTCTATTTCTTTCCACTTACTGCTGAATTTCTCATAGTTATGCTTTATACTTGTTCTTAATCTCTTACAATCTGAGTTCATCCCCCATTATTCATTACAGAGGACATAGTGAAAAACAATTTTCTAGGGTAATCCTCCTTTACCTTTCTGTCACATGTGATGCTCATTTGCACAGTTGAAATTACCTATAACTTTTTTATTAACCTTTCATTTGATCAATCACATATGAAGTATAACTTCACAGTTAGCCTGTTATGATAGGATCTCATAGCTGTTGTAAGGAACTTGTCTAGGTCACCCCTCTAATTTTCCAGGATGTCAGAGAGAAACTTTACTGGGAATAGATGGTTCCTGAAGCAAGAAATTGCCTAAGTGATTATCTAAGGAAGATATGAGTGAGAATGCCTTCTCCTGGACATTTTGGCCAATAAAAGGGGGATGGAAACACAGCTTTCAGTGATAAAGTTACTTTTTTGATAGATGCCCATTGAAATTGTTTTGTTGAGCAAAACACAATATGATTATATGGCACTTCTCTCTGAAATATTAAAGGTGTGTGTGTGTGTGTGTGTGTGTGTGTGTGTGTGTGTGTGTGTGGTTTCTGTTTACATTAAACCTATTCTTTTCTCCCTCTTCTTCTGCTCCCAGCCAGTCTTAAGTTATATTTTTTGAATTCTATGGAGAATCTTTATTTGTCCTTGAAGGAAATTTATTCCCTTATTCCATTATGTTTTCTTATTGTTTAAATAAGATTTTCTTAAAGATTAGAGATAGGGTTAAGAGCCATGATGATAAGATTTTATTCAGCTCCCCAAACTCCCTGAATTTTGCCCTGCAAATCATGGAAACATCCCAAGAGAATTAAAGAATAGGAATGTAGGAAAAAATTGAAATCAAGGTGCTTCTTTATCAACATGAGAGCCAGCACCCAATCACCTACAATACAATGTTCTCTGATTACAAATGAATTGTTGGTGTAGTTGCTTTAGTTTATAGATTAAGCATGAACTCCTCCACTGTCCTCCTTCCTACTCCAGCCATCACAACCCAAATTTCATATCAAGAGATGAAATTTCCTTTTGCTAATCTTTCCAGAAAATGAAGATGTTCTTAGCCTTATGCTGTTGTTAATGTTGCTCTTTCTCAAATCTGTCTTCAGAGATTCGGTGAGAGTACATGACCTCTGCCATATAGATTCCTTCCTAAATGCTGCTGTTTTTTTGTTTTGTTTTATTGTTTGTTTGTGTTTTGGTTTTTTTTTGTTTTTTTCATTTAATTCACAGAGCCTTGGTTAACTAGTGGCTGTGAGGAAGTTGTTGTGTTATTAGGAATTGAACTCAAGTCTCTGGGTAAACACCAATAACAAGTAGGTGTGAAGAGAGAAGATTCTTTCCTAAGTTATCCTTCCCAGCAGTGTTTTGGAGAAGAAGGCAAATATGCATCCACTAGGGGGACCTGGTAATAAGACCCCTGCCCATATTTGCTGATTTTAGGAAAATTAAGTTTGTGTTTTGGAATCATGGAAAATCAAAAACACAAACCCCATATGTATACAACAAAACATTTGTTTGAAACACGGCAAATAATTAAATGAAAAAAAAAAATGGGATGCACACACAACATTTAATGTCAGCCTCATGAACAGCCTGCCAGACAGAATTTTTATTCTCAAAAGGCTGTCTGCTATGAATATATTCATCCAGCATTTCTACTTAGAAATAACCAGGTTGTAAAGACAATATTGAGATATCTCTTCAAAATGCTTGAACGAGCCATCAACTAAAAAAAAAAAAAAAAAAAACACAAAGTAAACCAATGCAATTTATTTTTAAATTCTTGTAAAATCTTTGATTTAAAATAATTTGTTTACTTTTTGGTTAAATGTAAAAAGGTTATTTTAATTAACCCCTTAACTGCCACATATAGAATCATCTCATAAATGTCACTAAGTACTTTTGTTACATATCGGGTAGCAATTGAAATGTAAAGCAAGCCTCAAATAACAAGTTTTTCTACATTTCCATTATTTGAAACAGATACTGAGGAAATTTTTGAAATGCGATTTCATTAATCATCATTGTTAAAACAAGATGATGGGGATAAAAAACACAGCTTATAATAATATAAATGTGCAACATGATTTTAATGAGAGGAAAGTATTGCGTGTGGTTCTGTAATTCTAGTTTTATGCTTTAATTGTCTATTTTAGTCAGTGCATGGAAAGTCAAGATCCCACAGAGAAGGAGGAAATAAGAGAAATAGGATTGCGCTGGGGAGTGAAACTCTAAATTCAACACCTTCTATTTAATGTCAGAGATTTCATTATATGAAGACAGAATCACTTGCAAGCAAAAAGAACCTGACTTCAAATGAATTAAAAATTAACATGTGGAAGAAAAAAACGTGCCAGTTGGAATTTTGTTTGTCAGAAATGTATACAGAGAAAAAAGAGGAATTTGGCAGAAGCCATCGTTTATTATGCAAGAAAGAGATTGGCCAAAACTTAATCCCTCTTATGGAATGAGAAAATGAATCTATTGAGAAAATGGATTTTAGCCTGTGGGCATTAAATATTTAAATCATATAACTACCCCTTTTCTCTACTCTCTCTTCTCAGACACCAGTTCTTATCCTTTTGTCAACCAGCAATCTTCTGATAATGGTCTCCTCATGTAGCTTTTCTAAAGGAAATGTGCTATGGCAGTTATATTTTCATCATAAGAAAATAAATTGGCATTGTAGCTTATACATGTCACTTTTCATTTTAATCAACATGAGTCAGCCTTCTCAAGTTTGATGAACTTGATACTATTGAACTGCATCAAGAATTTGTTCCAATAATGCAGAAGATCAGGTCACCGTATCTTATACCACAAAGGAAAAAAAAAAAAAAAAGGCATTGTAAATGCCCCTTTGCAAGCAATGTCTTCCTTAGACAAACTAGGAATCTATTTTTTACAACAGATCTTATCTGCAAATCCAATGGTTCTGTACTACTAATAATTGTAAACTCTCAAGAAAGAATGTCTTCTAATTTTGAAAAATCGTGAGAAATTTCCTAGGTCTCATACATTATATGTTTTATTATAGACTCAAGACGTTGTATAATATATCTCTTTTCACTTACTAGAGAGTAAGCTTTTATTTTCCCTTATTTAAACATATAATTTTATAGATAAAGAAGATTTTTGTATATACATGTAAAGAAATATGCATATTTTCTTATTCTTTCTTAATGGAACTCAATTATGATTCTAAGGTATCTTTTGGGAATTATATTTCAATTATTTTTTTCAAGATTTTGCTTCAAGCACCTGCATCCCAGGAGGACATACACTTGAGAAATCTCCAGGCCTTACATAATTGCCTCTGAATAACCCTTGAATTAGTTCTTAATCAAAAGCAGAAATTTTTTCATGTAAAGGGTCAAACCTGTTAAATAAAGACTGAATTTTTTTGTTTGTTTTTAGTGTCTTGACTCTAGTCCTATTACACATGGTAACGACTATTCTCTTTTCTAGTAACTTAAAATCTCTCAATCAAGAGATAGTAAGACAAACATTTAAATAAGACTTTAATGCATTTAAGCTTGTACCTCTGAATCCATGTTTCCTACTCCATTTCCAAGTAATCCAATAATTACATAGTAATGAGAAAAAATAGTTGAGCAACGAAAATCAACACATTATACATTTGGAGAGATGTGACTCATATTTTTATATTTATTTTCTATGCTCTACATCTAACTTCTGGACACTGAAAAATCAAATTACACACTGACAACAAAGGTAGACTATATAGAACATGCATGGAGAAATAAGTTTTGCCTGAAGAGTATCAACTGATTGATTTAAGTTCAATTGAAACAATATTTATTATTTCTTTCATGTTAAAACTGTACAGAGTACTGGATAAAAGTTTGAGGATTATACACTTCAATACTGAACTTAACACAAGCTATTATAAAAATATAAATGTGAAATAATAAAATAAAATAAAATAAAAGTTAAATGAAAAAAAAGAAAGAAAAACATAAATGTGTCCCGATTTTGATATGAGGGGGTTTTCCCCAGACCACCAAGCAGTGCTCTGACACAGGCTGGCTGTTTGAGAATTCAGCTCAATTTTAGTATCTATCTGGATGTAGCATTAGATCCTACAGATTAAGGTTTCAGTCCTACAAGACTGCCTCCCCACACCTCCCGTTTTAGATGTTACTGCCTATAAATCTTATGTTCCCATAACCTCCTTTTCAGGTTTGAGTAATTTGCTATAGCTGCTCACAGAACTCAGAGAAACATCTTATTTACTGGATTACTGGTTTATTATCAAAGTATATAACTCAGGAATGCCCAGAAGGGCAAATCATATGCGTAGGACAAGTAGTGGGGAAAGGGCAAGGAGCTTCCAGGCCCTCTCCAGGTTGATCCCTCTCCCTGAATCCCCAAGTGTTCACCAACCTGAAAGTTCTCCAAATGCTGTTCTTTGGGATTATTATGGAGGCTTTATTCTATAAGGATAATGACTAACTTATTGGGCATTAGTGATTTATTCAACATCTAGCCCCTTTGCCCTTCCCAGTAAACAGGGTGGAGCTGAAAGTTCCAAACCTCTATCCTTAGGTGCTTTCCAAAAGTTACCTCATTGGTGGCTCTCTCTCTACGGAGCACACTGGTCCTTTCCCCACCCCTGTCCCCCAGGCCCATCTTCGTTGCCTCTCTCTTTCTCCTAAGCTCCAAGGGCCCTACTTTTCCTTCCAGAACTGACTTCCTAAGCCCATTTTTTCCTACAACTCACCTCACTTCTACCTCTGTTAAAAGTTTAAAAAGTCACCTTGTTACTGGAAAAGGGACCTAGCCCTGATCGGTCTGCCTGGGGACAACCGGGAGTATGTGGGTTCTTGACTTTGTGCAGGAAAAAATTCACAACATGACTCCGGGTGAATTTTGAGAGGCCGTCTATGAAAGCTGAAACTAGGTACAGTGAAACTAGGATAGAAGAAGCAATAGGGGGGAGACTAGGCGGGGATATGAGCCTAAGCGGGGCGGCTTTGGCTCACTGAGAAGTCAGATAAAAGGGGCTTTGGGGACAGGTTCAGGAGCTTAGCCCCGGACGAGCTGGGGTCCGTAGAGTTTAGGAGATGTGTGCCTGTGGGGGAAGAAGAGGAGGAAGGGAAAGGCTCAGGCATTCTCCTGGGAGGGAGTCACACACTGAAGCCTTCCTTTGGAGGGGTTTTAAAGGCTGGGAGTTTAGGGGAGTTCTTAGAGGAGGATTTCAATAGAATATTCATCAGTCTTATGCCGATGCACCAAAATGAGATTTATTCCCTTAACTTCATCTGTCCTTGGGTGTGCATGGCAAATGACACTAATTGGAATTCTGTTATCTATCTCCCTGAGTAGGGTGATTTAAGCTATTTACCCTATGATTTGTGTGAAGTGTAAACCATTTACTCTTAAGTGTCCTTGGTTACAGAAGATAGGATTTTATTATTTACTAGAGGCCCAGTGCACAAAATTTGTATACTCGGTGGGGGGGGGGGGGGGTCCCCCAGCCTGTCCTGTGCCCTCTCACAGTGTGGGAGCCCTGTGAACCATTACCCCAGAGAGGTAGGCCCCGCCCACTGGCACGCACCTGCTGAGCACACAGCCTCCTGGTGATCACTCATTGCGGTGTGAGGGCGTCACGGCATGAGGGCATGACGACCACATAGGCTTTTATTAATAGAACTAGATGGCTGTAAACTGCTTGGCCGTTTAACGATCTGTCTCAGTTTCCCTCTTCCACTTGTCTTGGATTACTAGACTGTCTTAACATAAACTTAGCTATGGTGGAATGGGCTTATTAGGAATAACAAGATACTCATTTCATCTTTATGGCTTGGAAGCTATTTCAGGAATTAAGAACAAGAGTCCAAAGACTATAACAAAAGATACTTTGATTTCTCTTATAGATCAGGAAATTCCAAAGGTTTGGGGAACCATTGATGAAGAAATATAAGATAACATATTTGGTCATTCAGATGACCAAATTATATATTTCTTACAAATTGGATAAACAACTCTATCTCCCTAGCAAGGATGGAAAGGAAGGTGGTGAAAGGAAATAGAATTTGGAGGAAAACTTCCCAGAAGTGAATTGAATCTTTAAGATTAATTAGATGGTCAACAAACAGTGGCATCCAAGCCAAGGCAACAACATATTTAAAGGCATAGAAGTACACAAAGTGTAAGCTTTGCATTCTGGTGTTAAAGAGAAAAAATCGCAGACCCAAAATGGCATTACTTGTGCCAAAGCCCATGATACAAAACCTAGATTTAATACCTGACCTAACAACTATTTCAGCCTCTCCCAGAAATGTAATTTAATCAATCAGTCTGAATTTTCTGGTCAACACCAATGAGGTACTCTGTCACTTGGACCCTTTCCATCCCCCATAGAAATAAAAGGCAACCTGTGTAATAAAAATCCTCCCTGTTCCCTTATCCCCAAAAGAAGATGTCCTGATCTAAAAATAATCCTTTCTTTTCTTCTGTTAATAGCTCCTTTGCCCCAATCTTCTTCTTATAAAAACCTTCTATTTTTACTTCACCCTTCTACTTGCTAGATGACATGCTGCCTGGTTCCTGAATCACTTAATAAAACCAATTAAATCTTAAAAATTTACTCAGTTGAACTTTGTTCTTTAACACTGGGGATATAATCCTGCTTCATGTCTTTGTGGTGCTATTTTACTGGAGGTTGAAGACAGACTGTAAAAATAGTTTAAGATGGGTTGAGGAAAATTAGTATTCTATTAAAATTTAAAAATGATAAATTCATTGTTACATGATTATCACTCTGACATGGCACTGTAAATACAGTGCCCATTTATTAAGCTCAGAACTATATCATTCGTGTCTATCACTAAGCTTGACATATAGAGGATGTTTAGGGAATGTGATTGAATAAGTCAATGTCCTTGACTTCTAGAATTGTTTGTTCAGGTAGAAGACATGTATATCTAGAAGAGTCATAATGCTGTATCACACATAAAAATGAAATAAATACAAGGTACTTAAGAAGTCAGACAAAATGTGTGTGTCATACTAGATGCTTGGATTATATACTGTAGACATGAAGTGCTTTGACAAGTTTGCAGGGTATCAAAATAATATTTATATTTTAGAGAGAAGTTTTGTTGTTTGTGGAGGATGTATTGTATATGTGGAAATGAGAAACTGGAATGGAAAAACCTATCAGGTTGCTTTGGTAACTGTCTGGATCACTGTTGCTAAGTGCCTGATCTGAGAGGATGGCAGTCAAGACTAATATGTAGAAACTGATATGAAAATATACAGGAGAGAGAATTTGTAGAATGCCATTTAGTACATTGGTAAAGGGAAAATAAGGATTTAGGGATGAGTTCTAGGTTGCTAATTTGGTGAGTAGGTAAATACCAAATCAATATATGGGATTATATAGATTTTATGTTTCTGGAAATCTGACCAGTAAAACAACTGGAAAATAGCACATTGTTTAAAAACAGATACTCTGGTTCTGCTTTTCACTACTGTGAAAACAACACTTCTGCTAGTTAAGGTTCTCCAGCAAAGCAGAACAATAGGAGGGTTGTCTAAGACACAGAGCTAATAAGGTATAAAACCAGGATTCTCAAACCCAGGCAGCCTAACTCAGTAGGAGATATATTATGAGGAACTGGCTCAAACAATTGTGGAGGCTGAGAATTCCCATGACCTGCCCTCTGTGTACTGGGAGACCAGAGCTGTAATTTAGTCTGAGACCAAATGCCTGAGACCCAGGAGAGCCAAGGATGTTAATGCTAGACCAAGGGCAGGGAAAGACCAATGTCCCAGCTCACTCAGGAAGAAAGGGATGGGTCCTCCCTTCTTCCTCTGTTCTATTCAGGACCCCAGTGGATTGGATAATGCCCAATGACATCAGAAAGGGCAATCTGCATGATGCTGTAACCACATAGAAACTTCATTTCTTTAATATGTCCTTTTTCTTTTTTTTTTTTCTTTTGTTGATCCTCACCTGAGGATATTTTTCTATTGATTTTTAGAGAGAGTAGAAGGGAAGGGAAGAGACAGAGAAAGAAAAATATCAATGTGAGAGAGACACATCAACTGATTGCCTCCTGCATGCACCTGACTGGGACCCGGGTCTGACCAGGGCCGGTATCAAGCCTGCAACTGAGATATGTGCCCTTGATTGGAATTGAATCCAAGACCCTTCAGTCCGCAGGCTGACACTCTATCCACTGAGCCAAACTGGCTAGGGCAGTGGTCTGCAAACTGCGGCTCGCGAGCCACATGCGGCTCTTTGGCCCCTTGAGTGTGGCTCTTCCACAAAATACCATGTGCAGGCGCACACGTACAGGGCGATTGAAACTTCGTGGCCCATGCGCAGAAGTCGGTTTTCGGCTCTCAAAAGAAATTTCAGTCGTTGTACTGTTGATATTTGGCTCTGTTGACTAATGAGTTTGCCGACCACTGGGCTAGGGCATCTTTCTCCTTTCCTTACTTTTGATTCAAACTGGCCTAATTCAGCTCCCTGACTTACCTGCCTCCTTCTCCCTTGAACTCCACTCCTTTAATCATTAAGTCCTCAAGACAATGAGGGTCTGGTTAGCATCAAATAATCTTAGGAACAAAGTCTAAGGTTTATTGATCACAGAAACAGAGTTTCAATCAAACTAAAGATAACATCTAGGCCTCAGTTGTATTTCAGCTTCAGGCCCAGAAAAGCTGCAAAGCCAGACAAAGCGACGCCCTAGCTGGCATCAGAACCAGATGCACTGATCAACTACCTCATAGCACGGACCAATCAGTAGAAACCATGACCCTGACTCTCTTAGTCACCATGATTAATGATTTCTCCCCTATATAACCCATTGCTTGGAAGCCATTGGGGAGCCAGGTCTTTGAGCATTAGCTCCCCTGTCAATTTTACTAAGTCCACCAATTCAAATTCGAATCTCATCTGTGAAAACACCCACACAGACACATCCAGAAATCAAATTAATCATCACACCTTCTGTGCCTCAGACTCATCATCTTAAAAAGAGGTGATAATAATTGTATCTCCCTCAAGGGATTGCTATGGGAATTTAGTGATTTTATATTCTTAGAGCTCTTAGTTCGGTGTTTGGTCCATAATGGAAGCACTGTAAAACTATGAGCTTACTGTGAAACTCAAAAGTAAAGCTGAGGCTAAAAAAGTATAGATTTTTGAAGTCACCTAACTGTGTACAATGGTTGAAGCCATGGCAGTATAGAAGGGATAGTTCAAATGAATGTCTGGTTTGGGAATACAAGCTGTCCACAGGTAACACTCCAAATGCTAAAAGAAAGCAGTGATTTTTAGAAGTTGATTTTAAGAAGTATTCAGATGAGTCAGAGCAAAAAAGGGAGAGACTGGAGTTTCATAGGCCACGGAAGACAGAGTTTTAAGATGGAAGGTTTAATCAGTGGAAACCAAAGTTAAATTTATATAAAATTTATCATTATAAATTTAATAAATAATAAATTTAATAAGGGATAAAAAACATTTATTTGAGCAAAGAGCAGCTGCAGCCTGGGAGACATATATTCAGGTAGTAACTTAAATTTGTTCCACCTAGCCAAAGTGGAGGCCATCTTTATTTATTTATTTATTTATTTTAATATATTTTATTGATTTTTTACAGAGAGGAAGGGAGAGGGATAGAGAGTTAGAAACATCAATGAGAGAGAAACATCAATCAGCTGCCTCCTGCACACCCCTTCCTGGGGATGTGCCCGCAACCAAAGTACATGCCCTTGACTGGAATCGAACCTGGGACCCTTCAGTCCGCAGGCCGACACTCTATCCACTGAGCCAAACTGGTTAGGGCTGGAGGCCATCTTTAACAGTAAAAGCTCCCACCCAGGTTTTTTTATTAGGTTTTATGTGAATGAGGTATCTAAATTTTTCAGATTTTTTGGACAAGGCAGGACTCAGTTTGTTGGTAGAAAGACAAAACCAAGGTTTCCCTGCATTTTTTTACACCAGGTGGTGTGAACAAGCAGGGCACAGTGCAGGAAGCTGAGAGTCCATCCTGAGGTCCTTCCTTGTACACAGAGTACAGGAGGTGCTCCTGTCAGTAAAGAACCACTAGGCTCTTATTACTTATAAAGTTTGGGCCTGTGGTTGATCATGGGGAGTCTATCTCAGCAGATAAAATTTTCTTGGGTTCACATCCAATAAATCGTTCTTCTCAGGGTCCAAACCACCCTTAATCAAATACTCGGAGACACGGCAAAGTAACTGGATTGAAAAGAGGTCAAAAGGCTTTTGTTTCCAATGATGAAAACTGTTTCTAAAAAGAAGTGAAGGGCTCTGGCTCTAATTCTCTCTTTGTCTCATGGTCCCACCTTCCTTCTGTTGGCTTCCTTATCAGGCAAGCAGAAAAGAAGCTGAGGCTCTGCTTGGAGTCCAAGTAAAACACAGCATTATCCAGAGATAAGAAAAGGGTTGCCCTGCAGGTGTGATTCAGTGGTTGAACAGGTCACGGTTCGATTCCTGGTTAGGGCATGTTCCAGGTTGCAGGCTCAGTCCTCAGTGTGGGGCCTGCAGGAGGCAGCCAATCCATGATTCTCTCTGATCATTGATGTTTCTATCTCTCTCTCCCTCTCCCTCTCTGAAATCAATAAAAATATATTAAAGAAAAAAGAAAAGGTGGGGTTTTTTAGTTGTTTATTTTTATTACTAGAGGCCCGATGCACAAAATTTGTGCAAGGGGCTCAACCCTCGCAGCCCCGGCTGCCTCAAAGCCCCACGGCCCCACTCCCTGCCCACTGGTCATTCTGGAAGGTTGGTCCAGAAAGTCATTTTGCCATTCGGTCTAATTAGCATATTAGCTCTCTATTATATAGGATTATTATTTTGAAATAACACCTTACCCAGAAGGGCTCCCTCCAGCAGATTTTTCCTCCCAGATTCATTGGCCTGTCCATAAACAAATCATTTGCAAAGAGAATAGGATTACCAATAGTTTAGATCAATGTGGCTTCTCCCCTGAGGCTTAAAATGCTAATAGCTTTTCCTTAGTCAAACAGCTGTGAAGCAAAGGAGACTACCAAATTACAACTAGGGTTATTTTAGGAAGGAAAAAGTAGAAAGCATGAACACTCAATGAATAAGTCTTCTAGATTGCTGCATGTCACAGTTTGATGCTCACATGAACCACCTAGAGATCTTAATAAAGTGCATCTTTGGAATCAGTGAAGTCTGTAGGAGACTTTAGGTCCTGCAGTTCCAACAAGCTCCTGGGTCATACCAGTAATGCGGCCCTGGGATAATTTGCATAGAAAGGTGTGATAACAGTCACTGTGCACTTGGTCTGAATTTGGCCTTCATTAGTACTTAGGCAAAGCAAAATAATCACGGTCTCTGTCCTCCAGGGGATTAAGATCACTAAGGGATTTATAGTCTAGATTTCTAGAATGAAAATGAAAGCATGAAGACAACATTACAATCCTGAAATTTTAATATGATTACACATAAACCCTCAATATAAAATAAGTTGATATTTAACCCTTATGAATTACATTCTAATTCCAATCACTCTGCAAAAATATTTTAAAGCATTAACTCATTTATTCTTGTTGTTACTACGTGTTATATGGAAGTAAGCGTTATGTTTTCTATATATAAATTTAGGTATGAAGGCATAGAAGTACTTATTTAAGTTGATAATTTACACTCTTTATAAAATTATTTGAATTTATAAAATTATTTCTGAATTCGTTGGATAGCAGATATGCACTCTATTATAATAACAAAAAAAAATAGCTCTATATATCCATGGAAAGAATTCTTTGACACTTCACAATGTAAGAATTCATTATTATGTAGTACAGGTCCTCTGAGAAGTGGACACCAAAATAGGATTAAATGAGAAAGAAATCTCATAGGGGAAAAGTCTGTGAGAAAAAATGAGGAAGGGGGAGGTAAGGGAGATTTGCAATCATTAGGCCATTATATGTCTTCCAGCTAGAAGAGGAGAATGAAAAAGAAGAAAGAAAAGCTATAGTTAGTTGTTTGTTAACCAGTTGGTTAGTTAGTGGAGGCAACTCAGATTGCCATGAAGTTCTAAGAAAAGTTAGGCAAGGCAGTTGGTTAGTCCTTAAGCCATAATTACTCATCAGAAGAGTCTCATCTCTCAGGAGCTGCATGCCTGCCTGGGTATCCTGGCCATGCTCAGTCACTGGCAGAGAATAGCCTGAGAGACGCCCATCAGCCAAGCAGTAATGTGGATTCCAGAGCACAGCTTCTAGGCTCTCAGACACTTCAGCTTCTTTAAGTGTCCCAAGCAGCTGGAGATCTGAGGACACGTTCTCATGGCCACCATGGTTATATCAACCAGACAAGGTCCTTCGCAGAGCTAGTGGAGCCACGCCAAATTTCATGTATTTAAATTTGTTCCGTTCAACCATCCGCATATGCTTCCTGATACTTTGAAAATAATTCCAGTTCATTTTATTGTGTGCATAAGGAAAATTATTAGAAGTAAAATCCCAGCATGCATGGTGGGTACTTAAGACCAGACATGCTAAAGGAAACATTTCAGTAGATTCCAGGAAAGCTGTGACATGCAGACTTATCACTACAGCTACTTGCTACTGACTTTTGTTGCTTATGCATATGAAGTAGGAGAAAGCTAAAATGATAAAAATTACAAGGAGGAGACTATCAAAATGTTGCATGACACAAGCACAGACTAAGTACTGAGACAATATAAAAATTATAATGTTTGATCTTTTATAGACAAAATATCAAAATTAAACAGAATACTTTATGGTTTCAATGTCAGCTTCTCTAGCAATACTTACCACTTTCCTTTTATAAATGTTTACAATTAAAACTTCAATTCAGAATCTCCAACTCTGAATTGTGCAATCTCTTGAACTGTTGTGCTTTCAGGGGTGTGCTCATCCAAAGAAAGAGTGAGTGAGACGCTCATATGCTATGAAATCTCAATGACGACACATGGGAGAAGAGAATACCTAATTTAGCAAAGCATCAAGACTTGGCTTTAAACTACTACAACTGCCAAGTTCCGAAGAAAAGCAACAGCTGCCGGGTGCCCTGCATTCAGGAATGGGGTTGTTCTTCTGCAATCAAGTCTTTTGGCCAACCACAAGTCAGAAACAATTTTTCAAAGAGTAACTAGTTTTGAAAATGTATTCTGTAGCAACAAATCAAAGAATTACTTTTATTTGTTCATTGATGTACAACAAACTTTTAGTTTGTCACTGTGGGGGTGGGGGGAACAGACTTTCCTGTACCCCCATGGTTCTTCAGGCTGATCTAATAATCAAATAGACATGAGACAGATTAGCAAGAGAAAATAACCAAATTTAATCCGTTCATATGTATGGGAACCCTGAATACACAAGAGAGTCAGAGACCCCCACATGCAAAAGAGGCTCAGAGGTAGAAAGAGGGACTGAGGTTTATATGACATTCTGAGCTAGGGATGAGGTACTGCACTTGGGGGCTTAATAGGGTCATTGCATGATAAAAAGAGCAGATGTTTAGTAAATACAAGTTTCCCCTGCCATATAGGTGGGTCAAAAGGGATATTGCTGATAATCTCTTATTATCAGCAAGGTCCCTAATTCAAGTTCTTCTAGGTAGTTAAAGAGAAAGGCAGAAGTTTCTCTTGAGCCTGAAGCCTTTATCGTCTTTCTCAAAACAATCTGTATAACACAGAGGCATGTTGGGGTGACTGGTTCTGGACCCCCATACAATCATGCAAGTTGGTTTGTCACCATACAAAATTAATCAGTTTCTCACAAAAATGGAATACACACTAATATGGCCAATGTCTTACACAGCTGCAAAGTATTCCAGAAATGTATAGTATCATAAATTTGTATAAACAAAAGTTTATTATTTTTACTTGAAATAAAAGCTTGTAATTCTATAAGAAACAATGCTTTACCTGCTTTTAAACTACATAGTGCCTTCTGAGGATTAATAGATTTGAATAAAGAGCTTATTGTTTCATATTACAGTTAAACAAAGCCTACTAAAAACATTAATGGAAACGCTTCTAAGTTTTGGAGAGATTAAAAAAAAAACTAGTTAAAAATTGAATTTAGTTTTTTTAACAAGCAAAACATTTTATAAAGCTTTGAGAAAAAATTTTGAATTAACCATTTAAATTTATACTTCAGATATTGCAAAATTCTATAGAAACATAAGATACTATTAATAGCCAGTATATTTCCTAAATTATTAGCACAAATATACCAAAACATTGGGGTAAATTCAGAGATATCTCTTAGGAACTCGAAAACCTCTCACAATTGCTGTTGAAACTTCAATGTGTTATAGAATGTAATATTTTAGAAAAGTGCTTATAAATTTTGAAAGAAGCACCTGCAGTAGCTTGCTGTGTCACAAATTAGAAGAGGCAATCTCATATGCTTTTCAGTTTACCTTATGGCAATTTTGCCCCGCAGGCGTGGCTCAGTGGTTGAATGTCAACCTATGAACCAGAAGGTCATGGTTCGATTCCGGGTCTGGGCACATGCCCAGGTTGAAGGCTTGATCCCCATTATGGGGGGGTGGGGGGGAGCAGGCGGCAATCAATTATTTTCTCTTATTACTGATGTTTCTATTTCTCTCTCCTTCTCCTTTCCTCTCTGAAATAAATAAAAATATATTAAATTAGGAGTAATTTTTAGAAAAAAAAATAGGAGAGATGCTTTATGGTTGAAAACTATGACAAAGGCAACTGAATTTTAAAACTGAATTTTTAAGATAAAAGTGTCATAAGAGATTATCATTACTCTTTGAATTAAAAACCTTTTGTTAAAGGCTTCTAAGACAAGGAACAACTTATTCAACATTTCTTTTTAAGTCGGTAAACAGGAAAAAGAAAATAAATAAAAAGAAAGAATTAAAGAAGGATAAAAGTTGGTAAGGAGAGGCAGTGTTGGTACAAAAGCATGTGTGAGAGCACACCCTTCCCTTCACATCTGAGGAAAATCTGAAACAGGTTTGCAGGACAAAATAGCAGACGGCTCCCTGGAAGGCAAATTCTCATTCCAATTTTACTAGATCTTAAGAGCAGTCTGCAAAATCCACTTCTGATATTGTATGCTAAGCACATCTGTTGTTGGTAGCTGGAAGACAAGCATGCTCATTTTTTAGAAGTCTGTATAAATAGAAAGAGTGTCATTATGCAAAGGCTTTTCTAAGACCACTTAGAATAAAATCAGTGCTGTTTAGTCCTTGTAAGCATATTCAAGAAGACTTTTCCTCTGGTCCTCAAAACAGATTTGTACAAATTCTTTCACCCTAAGAGATGTGACTCTCTCTTGTGGGTTAAAAATAGAACTCTCCACAGAAGGTCAGGTTCCCATCGTCAGGTACTTACACATTGTAACAAATATGTAAATAACTTTATCAACCAAAATAATTAAGGAAGCACATCCCTATTCCTAGATTTTATTATTTGTGACTATGTTTAACATAGAGAAAATAAAATATACCTTCAAAAAAAGATGATATTACTTGCTCTAAATATATAGAGAACCAACTCAGAAAAGTACCAACTTGTCATTGATACTAAATTCAAATGACATTGGTGTGTGTGTGTGTGTGTGTGTGTGTGTGTGTGTGTGTGTGTGTCTGAGAGAGAGAGAGAGAGATTGTGTTATCCTGTTGCCATTCAATAGATTTGTCTGCCACAGATCCTTAGAGGAGGGCCAAGCGGGCTCTCCAGATCCAACCAATGCCACTGTTCTAAATCTCTCTATAAAGTGCCATGTAAGTTTAATACCAAAGAATGGCAAGGAGCTAGATACAGGAGAGGAATAAGGTTTTGTAGAGAAAACTATTTCAGGCAGAGGGAACAACTGCAAAGGCCCAGAAGCAGGAAAATGGTTGCACTTGCAGTTTTGAGGAAATGAGGCTGGATCGTGGCTTTCACAATACTTAACTCTGACCCACAGTAAGAAATTAATTTTATGTTGTCACCTAATAGTCATACACCAGACACAGACGACTCTCTACACATACACGCACACATATATAACTTGAGCTTTATGAAACATTTCTTTATCATTGTTTCAATTATTTTTTTTTTCTGTCTCTTCTTTTAATGCAGGTAGAAACCACTAAATTGATTTCACAGTCTACTGAAAGGTCATTTCTGCAGTTTGCAAAACAATATGGTAGGGAAGAATGTGGTATAAGATAATGATAAGAACATGATGGCAGCCAAAACAGGCAGGGCCTAGAGTCGGTAAGTTTTGTAGATCACTAAAAAAGATTTCCTTTAGCAGATTTAGCAAATAAATATACAGACTGTAATTTTAGATAAACTACAAAGTAACTTTTATTATAAAATGGTTCATTTACACCATGGAATACTACATAGCTATAAAAAAGAAAGACACCATTTGCACCAGCTTGGATGGACCTGGAGAGTATTATGCTAAGCGAAAAAAGACAGTCAGAGAAAGATAAGTATCACATGATCTCACTCATATGTGGGATCTAAAGAACAAAATAAACTGATGAACAAAAATAGATCCAGAGACAGAGAAGTATGGAGCCCTAGTAAGTTAGAAGCCCCTGGGACTGAGAGTTTGGAGGTTTGGATATGGTTTCTATCCAAATGAGAGGAAAACGGACCCACGCTGCTCATCACCGTAGACCTCCATAGCACAGCTTCAGTGTAGAGTCCTTGAAGTTTGGGGGAAATTTTAGAGTATTTTCCATGTGTTAATATGTTTTCACAGATAAGTCATATACAGTGTAGTGTTATTTAATTATATTTAGGTATCTTGATTTAAGTGTTTTAAATAAATTATTTCATAAGGTATTCATAAAAGTGCATTTGGTGTCATGGCTTCTTAGAGAATATTAAGTCATCATAGTTCTGTCTTTACTTCAATAAGTCAAATAGTTATTTACAATTTTATTTAACCTTTTATTTTTTAAAAATTATTTAAAAATATAATTTCTCAGAATCATACTCTTAGAGCAGTGATAGTCCATATCTTTAATGATTTAACATTTCAGTTTAAAAATGTCATGTTTTGCCCTGTCTGGTGTGGCTCAGTTGTTGGAGTGTCATCCCATATACTGGAAGATCAAGGTTCAATTCCTGGTCAGGGTACATATCTAGGTTGTGGGGCACATACAAGAAGCAACCAATTGATTTCTCTCTCTCTCTCTCTCTCTCTCTCTCTCTCTCTCTCTCTCCCGCCCCCGCCTTCCCCTTCCACTCTCTCTAAAATCAATGAGCATATCCTCCAGTGAGGATTTTTTTAAAAAGTAATGTTTCAATACCCCTTCAACTAAATTTTGGATATCTAACTAACTCTAATTTAGAGAGACTTAGTTTCACAGCATAATTATCCATAAAGTTGCACTAGGATTTCTCAGCAGCACTTAAAAGGAAGTATATAAAGCATTTAATATCTATAAAATAAGTTAAACAAAGCAAGTCTATTGTTCTTTAAAAGTTAACTAGCATCAGCTACAATAGCACAGGACAATCATTGGGGCTAACAAAAATGTAGGTGGGGAAAGACTAATTAGAATAGAAAGTTAAATATATCAGCCACTCTGAATCAATTGTAATCTGAAAAGATAATGCCTTAATGCATTAACATAACAAAGGAATCCCAAATAACATAGTAAATGATAGAATTTTCTTCATATAAGTGTAATAGTTCATGGATTAGCCAATGTCAAGACCACTTTTGGATCTTGGCATTTTACAGAAACACAATAAATGAATAAATAGATGTTTAATTGAGTTACAAGCTATTTCCATATGCCTATTATGCTTTAATAGACATAGTTATTATAGAATTTTTTTCATATTAAATTGAAGCCACCTTTTATTTTACTAAGCATTCCAAAGAACTTAGATTTCTTTAGAATTAGCTCAATTATAATAGACATACCTCCCTCTCCCCGAAATTTTCTATTTAAAGTGAATCCAGTAATACTTTTTTATTTCCCTAATATTAATAAAACCTTATGTTAATAACAAGATTGTTCATCATTATTTATAGACATAGGAAGTTGCCAGAACTTGTGGAAAAGATTCTATTTTCAATTATTTAAACCAATTCCTGCTTTTAAGTCAATTAAGGGATCTCTAAAATCATGTAAAATTAAATAACCTAAATTGAAAGTACACAGGTCTCATTCATCAAAGATCAATAAGAAATCCCTGCAGTGTGATATAATTTAGTTTGCTCTAATATAAGTAATAGTATTTTAATAATCTGATGATACCACCATAAATCTCTCTTTATTTAAGTATTGAGATATTCTAAATTTGTTTTCAGGTCTGAATCTTTATAAACCAATCTGTAGTCAGAATATGATTTTAGTTTTTGTTGTATAAAATAGCTATAATCAAATGAGACTAACAGGAATGTTTTAGTAATTTATGAAAGTCAAAAAGGTTTAAAAGACTTAATTTCAGTGTATCATGGATTAACAACTGTTTACTCATTCATTCACTATGTTTTATCCTGATAGCCCATTTGGAAAAAAGATTTATTGTTCACCTACTAGTTCAGTGGTCAGCAAACTCATTAGTCAACAAAGCAGCAAACCGCTGTAGTTTAAAAACCTAGCAACCTTGGGTACCAACCTGTTATTATGAATAGTTCCTCTTTTTTTTTCACCTTTTTACAATATCAGAGAACATTAAGAGATTAGTAAAAATTTATCTTAATTTTTCTTCAGACACTTGCCTGTAAAAAATATGTAAATCATCTTAGTTTTGTAGAGTAAACTAAACCTCATGTATAATCTTCAAAATAGTTTTTCATCTGAAATAGTCTATATGATGCTTCCCTCCCACATATGCCATCATGAAATACATAATGTAATTCAAAATGTGATGCCATTCATTAGTAGATTATACTGAATACGTTAAGCAGTAATAAATTAATAGAGAACCCAAAGCTTCCAATTAAGCATGCCAGAGTTCTCAAACACTACTGCTCTGGAATGCTATAGAGTTTTATGTCTACAAATCTACCAAATAATACCAATACTTTAAAGTGTATAGATTTATTAGTAACCTAGGCAACTGTAATTATAGTACAACTGACAAAGATTTAGAAGCAAGGGTGTTTATGTCAATATATAATGTGAGAAAATGGAAAGAAAATCTAAATGGTCCATAATGAAAAATTACATATTATAGTGGAAATGAAATAAAACATGGAAAGAAGTTAAAGAGCAAGTACAAAGCAATATTTATAAAATGAACCTATTGGGGGGGGGAGGGGATGGCATATATGTCTTTGTCTAAAAAAGATAGAATAATGTTTATAACTGATGATCTCTGAGTAAATTATGAACCATTTACTTACTCTTTTTTAAAAAATGTTTAGTTATATTTTTATAGTGGCTATATATTATATCAGTAAAGTTTTTAAAAAGTCAACATTAGGGACTTTTACTAGAAAAAGTTATTTTGTAGCTATAAAATACTGCCTGTACCAATAAAATTTAGCCAAAAATATTAAATATCATGCCTTCATAAACCTAGAGCCTGAACATATGTGTTTCTTTCTCCCCTCAAGGAAAATATAAATTAGTGCTCCTATACATATATTCCATCTTCTGCATAGAATATCATATTCATTTAGCTCTAGCCATTCAGTGTTGTCAATTTTCCTACCTCATTCATTACAATGTGATGAATTTATAAAACAGCCCTTTCTCAAATCACATTTTTAAGGAAAAAAAATTTAAACAACACTATATTAACTATGGTTGGCTTAAATAAAGAGAGAAAGCTTCTTTTAGAAGTACTAAATATTGTAACATAATATAAATATTATATAACTAGAGGCCCAGTACACGAAATTTGTGCATGGGGGGGGAGGGGCGGTGTCCCTCAGCCCAGCCTGCACCCTCTCCAATCTGGGACCCCTTGAGGGATGTCCTGCCTGCCTGCCTGATTGCCCCAACTGCTTCTGCCTGCCAGCCAGCCTGATCACCCCCTAACCACTCACCTGCCAGCCTGATCAACGCCTAACTGCTCCCCTGCCAGCCCAATTGCCCCTAACTTCCCTCCCCTGCCGGCCTGATCGCCCCTAACTGTCCTCCCCTGCAGGCCTGGTTGCCCCCAACTGCCCTCCCCTGCAGGCCTGGTTCCCCCCAACTGCCCTCCCCTATAGGCCTGGTTCCCCCCAACTGCCCTCCCCTGCAGGCCTGGTCACCGCCAACTGTCCTCCCCTGCAGGCCTGGTCCCTCCACTCTGCCCTCCCCTGCAGGCCTGATTGGCCTCACTTGTCCACTCCTGTAAGCCTGATCACCCCCAACTGCCCTCCCCTGCAGGCCTGGTCCCTCCCAACTTCCCTCCCCTGCAGGCCTGATCGCCCACAACTGCCCTCCCCTGACGGCCATCTTGTGGAGGCCATCTTCTGTCCACATGGGGGTGGCCATCTTTGACCACTTGGGGGCAGCCATCTTGTGTGTTGGAGTGATGGTCTATTTGCATATTACTCTTTTATTAGATAGGATTCGTTATTTGTGCATGAACTTTGTCATGCTATTTAGCACCATTAATATGTAACACATTGAAATCAGAAAATATATTTTAGCCAAAAAATAATATAAACTAATTTTCAGAAAACATAAATTTACAATCCTTATTTTGAAATAAGGAGATATATTTTCTGAATAAGCGACCTTCACCTTGCTAAGAATTTTGGAAAATAAGATTTCACATATATTTCTAAAATTATTTGCTATAAGATTTTTTCTTTGCTAATTATTTTATTTTTTTGTTTTTTGTTTTGTTTTGTTTGTTAATCCTCACCCCAGGATATTTTTCCCTTTTATTTTGTTTATTTATTTATTTATTTTAGAGTGGAAGGAAAGGAGGAATGCGGGGGAGAGAGAGAGATAGACATCAATGTGAGAGGGACACATCAATCGGGTGCCTCCCACACTGGCCCTGACTTAGGCCAGGATCAAACCTGCAACCCAATTGCCAATCAAGGACAGGTATGCGTCCTTGACCAGCCATTGAACCTGCCACCCTTTGGTCTTTGGCAGACACTCTAACCACTGAGTCACACTGGTCAGGGCTCATGTTTTATAATTGGTGGCTTAGCTTTTGTAGTTGTTCTCAGGTAAACCATATATTTTTATTCTTTCTGTATTTGGCAACTAGAATATTTCACTCTTTCACACATAATCTATTCTATTTTTTAAAATTTATTTTACTTATTTTTGCCTACTTTTGCTATACTATATTTAATTTGGTATTGGTTTATTCTTTACCAATTCTTTTAGAATAGCTTAGTTTCTCCAGGACTCAGTAATGTCATATCATCTTCATTGTTACAAAAAACTTTGGAAATGTAGACAATCCATTAATTATTTTAACTCTAAAAATATAAGCACTGCCATTGCCTACAATTTGTCTCCAGAACAATATTTCTTTGCTCAGATTCACTAAAATGGATCAACATTAAACATATTAAGGTTAATTTTAATATTTTTCTAAAAACTATATAATAGAATTTAGTTTTGAATAATATATACATATTTGTACTTTATAATATATTTGCCAATTTTTAGCAATAGCACCAGATTTTCCAATAAAAACAGACAAAATAGGAGGGCCTAGTTAATTTTGCACCACATACTTATTAACTTTCTATAGTTACATGAAGGCTTAAAATGGTGGTTATTTTTGTTTCATAATAAAATCAATTTATATCTCTTTTAAGATATTAAATTCTCACATTAAGCTGTCAAGTCTTTGCCTTAAAAACACCAAAATGAAGTTTAGGTGACTTAAAACATGGCTCCGCCTCATTTTAAAATAAAAGTGTCTTTATAAAAAAAATAAACAGAGGGGAGTGAGCATAGGTAACAATGAAAGGTCTCCCTTCAAACATACAATAAATTTAAAGCAAATGGCAATGATATGTTAGGAAAAAATACACATAAAAAATGGAGACAGTAGAAAATGAAGAAATTATGCTAGCCTGTTGGAAAGAGGAGGAAGTATTAATGTTGTGTTATAGATATGTACACTTTTTCCAAATTATAGGTTTGGGAGTAATAAAACTTAGAACACACAGTCCTTTTAAAAAGAATAATTCTTATATAAAGAAAACTTTAACACATTCCTGCAGGGCACAAAAGTAGACTTGAGATGTAAAGATTTGTCATCCTGTTAAACAGGAAGAACCAAAAGATGAACACTATTTTTAATAATTTATGAATTCAAAATAGACTCCTACAAAATATCAGCAGGTATTTTTATGGAAGTAGACAAGTAGTTCATATGGAAAAAATATATATGTAAGAACAGCAGGAAGATGTCTGAAAAATAAATGAGATAAGACTAGCCTTACCAGATTTTATTCATAAAATATTATAAAGCCTGAAAAATTAATAGTATTGGCACACAAAAAAATACTGACAGGAAACTAAACAAAAAAGCCAGAAATATAACCACAGACATTTGGAATTTTAGTTAAAGGCAGCCTTTCAAATCAGTAAACTAAAAATGGGCATTTTAATAAATGGTGTTGGGTCAGATGGTTATAATTTGTAAAAAACGGTCAAGTTAGACTCATGCATCACACTATGTACAAGCATAAACTACAAGTGGCAAAAGATCTAAATATTTTAAAAGAGAAAGTAAGAAACTATAGAGTAAAATCATTGCTAATTTTGTAGTAGGAAAAGCCTCTGTAAAAACAATTTAAAACCCAGAAACCATAAAAAAAAAATCTAGATAAATTTAATTACATTAAAACTAAAACCATCCAGGATAGAAAACTATATCAACAAGGTCAAAAGACAAATGACAATGTTAAGACCATTAGGAAGACAGCAGAGGAGGAACTGGACATGTATGTACTACCAAATATCTTGCACATGTAATTTCAAGTTAAGGCTGGAGGCACCAAACAGAGCAATGGAGAATTTGGTAGTCATCATTATGATTTAGTGGTCAAGCTCAGCATTCATAATGGTGGTTCAAACATACATTATGAGCCTCTTGGGCTGATAAATAATGAAATCCACAACATTATCTAGAATAATTCTGGAGAGGAAAAACTACAACTTGAATCTATCAAGCTTTAGGTCCACATTCACATTTGCAGAAAATACAGAGAATGGAAAAATATGTTATAAGATAATTCAAGGAAACCATCAGTCAAATTAAGTAGATCATTCTCCAGGAAAACCAGCCTAGTCTGTCTAACAAGTCTTTGAAATAAAAGCAAAACCAAACAAATAATCAGAACAACAACAAAAACTGTCCTAGATTAAAAGATGTAGAAAGAACATTAAAATAATGCAATTATTGAGCCTGATTGAATCTTTACTGGCTTATGATAGTTTAGATAAAATTTAAGAAATTTAAATCTATTGATAAAATAAATACTAGTAGATAATAACATGCAAAAAATAGTGATTGTCAAGAAAAATTAGGCTGAAAAACAACATGGCAGTCTGATCTAATATTATATACAGTATGTATACACATATGTGGAAGATAGAAATATAGATACAATTCTTTAAGTATATCAATAAAAGTTTTTGAGGAAAAAGTATATGTTGTCCTAATGCAAAGTTTACCTTTTTCTTTGTTTTATGTTTTCTATCTTTCTACTATATATATATACACAACATAATATAATAATAATAAAATAATGCTTTTTATCTTTAAAAAGTGATTAGTTCTGCCCTGGCCAGAACCCACAACCTTGGGTAACTCAGTTGGTTGGAGCATAGTTACAATATGCCAAGGTTGTGGGTTCGATTTTGGTTGGGGCACATATAGGAGGCAACCAATGATTGCATGGGTGAGTGGGGCAGCAAATCGATGTTTCTCTCTATCTATCATTATCTATCTATCTCTACCTCTCCCTCTAAAAGCAATCAGTCAATAAAATATTTTTAAAATTATGGGTTTCAATACATTAAAACACTTCTTTTCAACATAGTGCTATCTCTCTGGATTATTCTGAAGAAATATATGGTTATCTTTAACACATGCTTCTTCAAATTCTCCTATTTCACAAGATGTACTTGTATATGTTTTTGCACATTCTCAAAACCTGAAGAGGACTAACTATAAAAGCAGATTACAAACACTATGAACATTTTCTGGGAGAATCGACTATTGTCCGCATAATGACAACAATTTCAGCAGAGCTGCTCAAGCATTTTTTATTCTATTCTCCCTTCCGGGTTTTATCTTAGACCCTACAATATCTTGAGGTGAGGAGGTGGTTACTTTATACACCTTTGAGATACTTCGTCCTGCTTTCCTGGGCTTCCTCATTTTGTGAGCCATTTGATCTCCTTTCAGGACTTGGGTCATAGAGTTTGCCCTCATAAATATTTAAAGAGGCATTATCAATATTAGTCACGTTTTTAATGACAACCCTTCATAAAAGTGGAGCTGCTGCCACCTATGAAACCTAATTGACACCTTTTGATGGATAGTGTTTTGAGAGGAGCTGTAAAGAACAAAGTAGCAGCCTGGCAGCTGCAGCGAAGAGAACATAACTCCGTCCCAGGGCAGGCCAATGATTGCCACAGCAGCGATGGTCTCCAGGTGGTTTCATTTATCTCTCGGATACCTTTCAAATACCTATCTAGCAAAATGCCTTGAGCAAAACTCACAGATTTCCAGGTGTGGTCGTATTAGGAGAATACTGTAGAGGTGTGTAGAGCTTTCTCAGGAAATAGTTCCAAAAATTCATATTTGTAGGAACGCAGTTTAATCATTTTCCTTCTAAAAGTTGACTTCCTACAACTTCAGCTAATCTTGTGTGGTCCTGACCATTCACTATCTGTCAAACATTAAGGATCAAAAGGAAATTCTCTTTAATCATGCCTCCTTTTCTCTAAACTAAGGATAAACAGATTACAGGACTTATTTTTAAACTTCAATCCTAATGGAAATAAAACTTATAAAACAGAATTACCAGGATTATATTTATTTGTTAAATGTAACCTCTGTTCAAACAGAAATCTCCCTGTGAAAACATTTATGGTGCATAATGTGTGCTTTATCATGCTCTGTAGAAACTTATTCCAGAGGTAGCCAAGAATAAAAATGAACTGGAGAGAGAGAAAGAGAGAGAGAGAGGAAGGGAGGGAGAGAGGGAGGAAGGAAGGAAGGAAGGAAGGAAGGAAGGAAGGAAGGAAGGAAGGAAGGAAGGAAGGAAGGAAGGAAGGAAAAAGAAAGGAATGAAGAGGAAAAGAGAGGAGAAAATAAAGAAAAATCAATACATTTTCTCTCAACTAAAATTCTAGAAATCACAATCAGATCACATGATAATTGTCTACAGATATTACAAAGAACAGACATTCAACACCACTTGTTGAACCAAAGCCCAACTTTTCTCTCCTTTTCCCTATGGATGTGTTCTAGTCAGTGTGTGTTTTGCAGCTGTAGCTGCAGCAGTCTGGGGAAAGCTGGAAGAAGATATTAAAAAACCTAAAGAAGAAAAGGAGAAGGTGGATGGAGAAGGATTGTTTCTGTTTTGAATTAATAGAAAAACTAGCAGAGGACCATTTCCCCCACCTGTATCTATATCAGTGCCATTTATTCCAATATGGAAATAATTTGAACTGCTGTACACAGAGGGAAAAAAGGAAAAGAAAATAAACTATGACCAGTCTATTAAAATAATCTATCCTAGTTTACTTGCTTAAAAATGTGAAAAACAAAACCGTGTCATTGGAGCATTACTGCCACCCTCCTCCCCCTTATCTTATACTTCATTTGCCATCTGTGCTCTGTGTTTGCCTCCTTTCCCCCCTCTTAATTCATTATCTTATCTTCTTTTTTCCGGTTCCCTGACCCTGTGAACGGGTGGTCTGTTTCATGTTCCTAGACACAATATTCCTGCTCAAATTTGATGGGCGACATAAGGTTTGTGTATTCAAATACCATTTTATGCACTGTTCCACACTTCTCATCCTTAGGATCATTAGTCACAGTATGTGTTCCATGCTGTGCCCAGAATACCTCAGCTGATAATGACGGACTCAAAGAGCATTTTGAGTCTCTACTAACAAAATATCAGTATCCTACACAATTCGTCCCCTGTGATTCTACTCTTTCCAAAGCTTAATTCTTAATATACAGACAACATTTATCTCTTTAGAATTCCCAAGGTGTGTTTTGGACAACCGACAGTTTTTCAGGGTTAACAAATATAAAAAGTCTTTTTTTTTTAAAAGCTCGAGGTTAGCAATGAGAAAATTTAACGAGGCTAGAATTTTTAAGTATATTATTTCAAACTGAGTCAGTTGTTATTTTTCATGACATCCATGGAATAACATAGTTTAAAATTTTGAAGAAAAGAAGAAATCATTGTTAAGCCAGGATTGAATGAAATTTCTTCAATAGTATAAATCATTAATTTTTGTAACAACAATCGGAAAAGATTGTAAGACAGACTTAGAAGGAAAAAAATCTAACATTATCTTAGTGTGGCATCTAAAATGTATATTTGAGATTGCCATATATCTTTATGACGTTATCACAAAAATCCCAATAGAATGAATGTTGGTATGTTGAAATCTGAAGGATAGAATATGAAATTACACAATGAAGGAAGTAAAGTAAGATTCATAAATTTTATTATAATTTTAAATTCTAGCTTACCTGAAATACATTTATAATTTTCTGTGTTCTGCATGGCCTCCAGCAACTTCTTTTGCTTGGTAATAAGCACTGTGGTAATACATTTCTAAAATAGCCCCCTAAAGCCTGGCTGGCGTGGCTTGGTGGTTGAGCATCAACCTATGAACCAGGAGGTCATGGTTGGATTCCCAGTCAGGTCACATGCCCACAGGTTGCAGGCGTGATCCCCAGTTCGGGGCCTGCAAGAGGCAGTCAATCAATGATTTTCTCTCATCATTGATGTTTCTATCTCTCTCCTTCTCTCTTCCTCTCTGAAATCAATAAAAACATATTTTTAAAAAGTGGCTCCTTAATGAACCATTAATCCTGATATTCAGACCCTTGTGCAGTTCCCTCCAACAACGAATCTGCTCTGCCCCTAATAATCAAGAGATTGTGGCATAAATAATGATGCATAAATTCAAGGTTGCCTCTTAAGCCCTGAAACTCTTATATTGGACTCTTAGAATGCTCGTTTATCATGATAGCCATGTAAAAAGTTTAAAAAACAATGACCACCATGTTATGAGGATACTCAAGCTGGCCAGGTAAAGAGGTCACATGTCAGTAAAAATATCATCTTGGATATTTCAGATCCAGCAGATCTCAAACAGGGGAGAAAAAACCTAAAGCTTCAAAGTTATTATCCTACTTCATCTGTCCCAGCCCTCTCCAGCCATTTGTCCCACTCTAAGAAAGGCCCCACAGATGAGCCATCTCTGCTGTAGCTGGTCTGAATGCTAGCCCATAGAATTTCAATCAAAATTTAATGGTTGTCATTGCATGCCATTAAATGTTGGCATAAATCACAATGGGACAATAAATAATGAAGAGAATTTGGTTCCTAGAAGTGAAGCAGTTGGATGAAAAAAAATTAAAATATGTGACATTAGCTTTCACACCAGGCAGTGGGCAGAAGCTGAAGGACATTGAAGAAATGATTATAAGCTGGAAAGGACTAGAGGAGACTGTTGATGAGATCCTGAAGAACAGTGAAGAAAAGTCACCAATTATATGCTGATGGAAGACTTGCAGAATTTATTATCTGAAGTAATGTGAAAAACAGAAAGGGATTATAATGATCTGTGGATAAATAAGATTTCAACACTGAATATTAAAAATTCTACTTTGCTTCTTATAGAAATGTTTACAATATGGAAGAGAAAAAATGCCTTAAAGAAAAATGAGTTCTGATTTTGAACAAAATTTAGAGGACATATATAGGAACCAGGAATTAACATGTTCAAAAATTAAAATCTTTCTTATCTCCAGAAAAATATTCTCAAATTAAGAAATGAGCAAAGATAAAATCCAAAATGAGGTGGTTAGGTGCCTTATTAAGATTAAAAAAATGCTTCCTCGGAGAAAAATTCTGCTCCTCAAAAGAACTTAAAGGTCTTACCTTAATAACATATTTTTTGAAGCTCTTGTGAATAATAAGGTTATGCCCACAAGAAATATTATTATATTAAGAAAAATATTTTTATTGATTTCAGAGAAGAAGGGAGAGAGAGATAGAAACATCAATGATGAGAGAGAATCATTAATCAGTGGCCCCCTACAGGTCCCACACTGAGGATCAAGCCTGCAACCCGGGCATAGGTCCGGACTGGGAATCGAACTGTGACCTCATGGTTATAGGTCAAAGCTCAACCAGGAAGCCACACCGTCTGGGCAATCTTTCTATTCATTAGACAGAATATCCAAAAAATGTCTTTTCTGAGCCTCCATGCCTTTCACAAAGTAATTATCAAACTGAATATAGTTACAGTAATTTCTAATACTTAATTTTCATACTATCCAAGGAATAAACAGTATTATTTGATGAGGAAAGAAACTCCCTCTATATTTTTAAGTTTAAATTATTTATTTTTTACAAATGTCCCCCATTCCCACTGCTTTACCCACCTTCACCCAGCCCCAATCCGCCCCCCTCCCTTGGCCCTCACCTCACTGTTGTCTGTGTCCATAGACTATGCATATATGTTCTTTTTATTTTAAGATTTTTATTGTTTTTTTGTTTGTTTATATATAGAGAGAAACATGATGTGAGAGTGAAATATTGATCAACTCCCCACACAATCCAAGCACATTCCCTGACCAGAACTGAACCAACAACATTTCAGTGCACTGGCCCGTGCCCAAACAACTGTGCACACTGGCCAAGGCTATATATGTTCTTTAGCTAATCCCTTCACCTTCCTTTATCCAATCTCCTTCACCCCCATCCCTTCTGATATGTGTCAGTCTGTTCCACGTCTCCATGCCTCTAGGTTCTATTTTGTTCATCATTTTATTTTATTCATTAGATTCCACATATTAGTGAGATTATATGGCATACGTCTTTCTCTGACTGGCTTATTCCACTGAAACTCACTTTAATCACAGGTATTGACACCAGATTTAGAGATATTACCTGAAAGAATTGCACTTAGTCTATTTGATGAAGTCATTGCATAGTCAAACAGTATTTAAAGGGAGGCTCCTTACTTTACCCTAATTAAATCTTTTCTTTTCCAAAAACTGAACATATATATCCTTAGTTTCTATGGAAAATGTGTTTATAAACAATTTTTATATTTCTTAACAAATATTAACTTCAAAATATCCAATAAGATGTGTAAATATGTAAGCCACACGTTGACTTACATTAACTAGATTATCACAAAGTTTTCAGGAAAAGAGAGATTAAGTAAATTTTGACCAGATAAAATTCTGGCCCTGAAATTATTTTATTATAATTGTTTCATATTAAAATGATAATCAATACTAATAAAGCAAATATAAATGCTGTATTTTCTTAACTATAGCCCCTATTTATTTCAAACAAAACAATTGTTTGAAATATTCACAATAGGTAAAATATTATTTTTCCAATGCTATACTTTTATAATAAGTTCAGGGGCTGTGAAGCAGGATTCATATCTAAACCTTGGAGGCCAGTAACGTAATTATATATACTGCATTGTGTATAAAATGTGTTTATTCCATTTTAATTGAGGAAAGAACAGCCTAATTTTATAAAGGTTATTTCTGAATTGATATGATGCACAATCATGTTAAGGTAAAGTTCTACTGTATCTCGGTTTCAAACCTACCATAAAAGTGTGCTTTAGCTTTTAAATGTGTTGTATCCTGAGAATGTGATTTTTCCCATCCACAAAAATTTACCAAAATATTAAAGGATTTGTTACAAAGATATTTTTCCTCTTCCTTTTTCCTTTCATCTTTTCCCCTAAATAGCAACAATATGAACATACTGGATCCAAGAGCTGGCATTACATTTCTCAACATGCATGCAAATGATAGGGAACAGTAAGTGTGTTTAGAAATGTTTGGAAAGGGCAGACAGAGATGGACTGGAAGTGATTTAATAATTTATAAGATTAAAGTAATCTAAAGAGTTTAATAATATGAATTAGGGGTGGAATTTGATAATAATATGCCTGATCTTGCTCAGATGTTCTTTCTTGCATTTCTTGACATCAAACAATCTTTAGCTTCTCCACTGTAAAATCATAAGTGTTTGGTAACCAAAATGATTTTTCCAAATTCTCAAGTCTATCCACTATCCAATTATTTTATAGCAGAGTGTCTTGAACATCTTAATGGCGTAACTGGCACAGAATCTTTTCTACATTAGCACTAGATCTTTGAACACTTTCCTTGCTACAACAAGCCTCGGGAGACAATTAAAGTAAATATTTAAAAAAAAATGCTTAGAGTGAAATAACTTTGTGTTATTCTTTATATAAACTGATCTATTTATAGCTTCCTAATGAAAAGAAGGAATGTGCATTGAATATAGCAAAGCAAGCTACTATCAGAAACAAAAATGTGCTTACTGTACAAGTGTCATATTTTCAACAAAACTTTAGATAAAAATGATATATTTCTCCTTATTTAAACATATTAGCATCCTCACTCCCCATGCATAAGCACATGCACACTCATCCTCACACATACACACCCACACTCACAACTCAAAACAAAAGCAAACATTATCTGTCACTACAGAACACCCCAATGGTGACTGTTCATTTTGGCTACCTACCCCTGGTGTCTTACTTAGGTTGTCACTCACACGGACAGTATTCTTATTGTCTTGGCTACAAACCACATTTTTGACTTCTACAAAAGGTCTGCTTAACTTCAGCTTGTCAACTGCTTTATGCTGTGAGGAATGCCTAGCACCTGGATGCCTGGTGAAGCTGGAGGCCGCGTCAGGAAACTCTTTGATTAGTGTAACAGATTCAGATTTCAAAATTGCTTTGCTGTGGCACATCGCATCCAAGAAAAGGTTTTCTACATGTCCCATGAAAGTGAGTATGCATCCCACTCTCTTTATTATTCATAAACACCTAGTTCTCTTTAATATATATATGTGTGCCACATATATATACATATATATATGTATGTGTGTGTGTGTGTGTGTGTGTGTGTGTATATATATATATATATATATATATATATATATATATATATATATATATGTATTTCAGAGAGGAAGGGAGAGGGAGAGAGAGAGAGAGATAGAAACATCAATGATGAGAGAGAATCATTGATCAGCTGCCTCCTGCATGCCCCACACTGGAGATCAAGTCTGCAACCCAGGCATGTGCCCTGATCAGGAATCGAACCGTGACTTCCTGGTTCATAGGTCAATGCTCAACCACTGAGCCACGCTGGCTGGGCAAAACCTAATTCTTTTTACAACTGACAGTTTAAGATTAATTTGCTCACTTAAATAATCCTTTCCACTAATATTTACAGGGTAAACTAAGATTGTTGGTAGAGTATTAAATTTGACAGTAAAATAATAATCAAGTTTTCAGATTAATTTAAATAGGCTAATTCAAATAAGTGAATATTCAAGAAAATTTAATTGTACTGGACAAAAAGCTGTTCCTAAAGTGTTAACTAAAATTACTTTTGGTAGTTCATCTCATGGTAAAATTCCTGAACATGCAATGAAACTAAAGCAGTCATATTTTTGTGCAAAAAATTAAAATTTAAAGTTATCAAGACTGCATTATAAAATTTACAAAAGCCTCCATTAATCAAAAAAGGGGGGATAGTAGGATAATATCATGTAAGGAAAAATATCCTATAAAGTAAATTACATCTAGAAAATTTTTACTTTACAAAATTAATTTTTATTTGTAATGCTAACAGCAAGACACCCATGAAAAACACACATGGTGTCTAAATAAGACAAAGGAAAATCGTTTGGGAAAAATAAAAAGGATCCCAAATCAATTATATAGAAAAGATTCCTTTATTAACTTTTGGTCGAGAATATGTTTGTACATTTTCAGAAAACAACTCCAAGACCATGTGGATTCCTGCAACAGAGAGGAATTGACAGGTCTGCTCCAACCACGAAGACAAGAGGAGAAACAGTCCAGAGATGGGAGACACTGACGACGCCTTGCCAAGCTAGCAGTCAGAAGCTGTGTGACGCAGCAGCTTGCCTAGGACCAAACCAGAGAGGGTTGGACCTGCATTGCCACCATGTGCCCACCATCCAGATATCATTGCTGACATGTACACATAAGGAACTGTTTGACATTGAAACGGGGAATCAGAACTGTTGGACATTGAAATTGGGACTCAAACATTTTTTGTTATTATATGTTTATTTCTAGTCTGCAGAGGCAAGATTTTTTAAAGGAAAGAAAAGGGGGAAAAATAGATACAGAAGCAAAGAAGCATTGAACAGACTGTCAAACTACAGTGGGAAGGCAGAGGAGGTTTTGGGGGGGAGGGGGGCTGTAAGAGATCAACCGAAGGACTTGTACGCATGCGTATAAGCATAACCAATGGATAAAAGACACTGGGGGGGGGGCAGGTAAAGGCATGTACTGGGGGGAAGGGGAGGGTGGGGGGAGGTCAATGGGGGAAAAAAGAGACATATGTACTACTATTTTTAATACTTCAAACAATTAGAAAAAATGTAAAAATAAAAAAATAAAAAATAAATAAAAAAAAATTGCCTATGATTAGAAATGAAATGAGAAACATACTTCTGGCCTAACTTTCTGTAGAATATTGATGCTTCATGTATAAAAAGAACTAATCTTATATAATAAAGAGGTAGTATGCAAATTGACCATCACTCCAATACACAAGATGGCCACCCCCATGTGGTCAAAGAGGGCCGCCCCCATGTGGACACAAGATGGCCGTGACAAGATGGCTGGCAGAGGAGGGCAGTTGTGGGCAATCAGACCAGCAGGGGAGGGCAGTTGTGGGGGACCAGGCCTGCAAGGGAGGGCAGTTAGGGGTGACTGGGCCAGCAAAAGAGGGCAGTTGGGGGGAACCAGGCCTGTAGGAGAGGGCAATTGGGGGCAAACAGACCAGCAGGGGAGAGCAGTTAGAGGTGACCAGGTCAGCAGGGGAGGGCAGTTAGGGGTGACTGGGCCGGCAGGGGAGGGCAGTTAGGGGTTACCAGGCTGGCAAGGGAGGGTAGTTAGGGGTTACCAGGATGGCAAAGGAAGGCAGTTGGGGGGAACCAGGCCTGCAGGGAAGGGCAGTTGGGAGCAACCAGGCCTGCAGGGGAGGGCAGTTAGGGGCAAGTGGGCCTGCAGGGGAGCAGTTAGGCATCGATCAGGCTGGCAGGGGAGTGGTGAGGGGGTGATCAGGCTGGCAGGCAGAAGCAGTTAGGGGCAATCAGGCAGGCAGGCAGGCAAGCGGTTGGGAGCCAGCAGTCCTGGATTGTGAGAGGGGTCCCAGATTGAAGAGGGTGCAGGCTGGGCTGAGGGACACCCCGCCCTGCCCCGTGCATGAATTTTGTGCACTGGGCCTCTCATTATTTTATAATCCCAAATTTCTGGGGTTTTTTTGTTATTCTTTGTTTCTTTGAGTTCCAAATTCAAAAGGGTATGTTTCTTTCTGCTTTTGCTTGTTTTGTTTTATTTGCTTTTATGGCACAGTCATCTTCCTTAGAGACTCATAAAATAATACATGGAAGATTTCACATTGACTTTTTTAATGTACTATTTATTCAAGTTCTCAAAAATATATTTCTTCTATGACTAAAATTCAGAATTGACCATTGATAAACTATGATTGATGAATTCAATTACATATACATAAAATACATGGTAAATTCAACTACATCCAAATCAAAAGCACACCTAAGCAAACACATATGATAAACCAAAGAATGAAGTTACTTGCAATACACCAGAAACAAAAAGACAATTTTTCTTCATATAAATAACTCGTATAAATAAAGAAGACAAAAAGAAAAAGAGAACATGATTGTGAACCTATTATCACAGTTACTATCACAGTGCCTACCACATAGTAAGATCATTAAAGCTTTACTTTTTCTGGACTTTACCAGTAAAGTGATTACATAATGATTATACATATTTTCATGTATAATATATAATGTATATATGTATAGTATGATTATATATATGCATATATAATCATGTAAATAGAGTGATTGAAGATTACTAAACATGACCAATAGATGAGTGTTCTTTTTTTAGATTAGGAAATGGTATTTATTATTTTTAATGATATTTTCAATTAAGAAATTAACAAAAATACTCATATGTAAGAAATATTTGTATATTGATTCATACTTACTAGATTGGAAACATGAATTTCAATTAAAACCCTAGAAGAATCTTTGATTCAATTTTTCAGGCATACCTTTTTAAAATATAAATTTATAATTTAAAACAAATGTATAATTATTCTTTTTATTTTAAACAACTAGCTGCAAGTCATTCTATAAGAAAGTATAATAATTTCACTTGCATTATCTGTTAAAAGTTGAAAACTTACAGCTTAAGTACCGAACATAACATTCCCTTTACTATAAATAAGCTGTTAAATAACAGACTTTTCATATATCACATTTGAGAAATAAAAAAATAATTTTAATGGTTATGATTTTTATCAACCAAAGGTGACTATGAACATAGTTGATTTCCTTTTACTTTAATTTTTTTCAACTATAGTTGACATACAATATTATATTAGTTTCAGGTCTATAACCCAGTGATTAGACATTTATATAACTTACTAAGTGATCACCCTGATAAATCCAGTACCCATCTGACACAATACATAGTTATTACAATATTATTGACTATATTCCCTATGCTGTACTTTGTATCTCCATGACTATTCTGTAACTATCAATTTGTGCTTTTTAATCCTTCATGCACTTCCCTCAGCCTCCCCCAACCCACTTCCTATCTGGAAAGCATCAAAATGTTCTCTGTATCTATAAGTCTGTTTCTGTTATGCTTTTTTGTTTATGATATGTTTAATTTATAAATCACATTTTCTTGTTTTGGATTAAGTTATAGTTCTATTGCTTTTTGTTGAGTAAAGAGATAGAGACAAGATAGGCAATAGATGGCTAGATAGATGAATGGATTGATAAATAGAGAGATAGGTGTATATTAGACTATTTTTCTTCAATCTTCGCTACCTCATTCAACCAGATGACTTTTCAATGCATTAGAGTGGCTGGAGTATATTATTCACTTTTTTGATGTTGTGCTGTTCCCATTGGACTTACTTGGGCCAATCCAATATTAGGGAGCATGGCTTAAAACAATAACCTTAAACAAGCTTGAGTGGTTTGGCTCCTATGGTTTGACCTCTTCTGTTACTAAAAACCTTATGTCCCGAGTAGCTGCTTGTCCAAAGATATAGAAACGCATGGAACACCCCTGAAAACAAGCTGCAGCCTTGAGCTGGAATTTAGCCTATAGCTGATCAACAGAACCATGAGCAAATGAGCAATTAATAAATGCTGTTATATTATAAGCCACTGAAATTTAGGGTGGTTTGCTGTTGCTGAGCAAAATTATTTCAATGTTAAGTAGCCAATAAAAAAAATATGGTACCAAAAGTGAAATGGTGCCATAGACAAAACCCCAAATATGTGCCAATGGCTGCCTTCATTATTCGGCAGTGAGTTTAAAAACAACTACTAAAAGGCTGAGAAAATGTTAATCCACATTACACAGGATCAAAATATTTGGTAAAACAATCATCTGTGGTAACCCATAATTCAAAAAATGTACCTAAAGGATTTTTGGCATTGGGCAAGTTTTGAGACAGAATGTTGATAGTGTGAGTGGGCTACTGCTTACTGCATGTGATAAATTACTTCAAGAGAGATGAGCTCAGAGAAAAACTGGCCAGTGTGCAATAAGAAGTTAAGGTAATGTAGAGTTCTCAATTCCATATAAGCCTATTTTTTCCAGATAGTTACAGAATAGTTAGCATTAAATTGAGAGAGTCACTGGAGAGTTGAAGCAAAGAAATACTTTATGCTTGAGAATTAGTTTTAACGAAGAACTTTTGGCATGATTACTCAAGAGAAACAAATAGACCAGAAGCCTATATTTATATAAATAAGCTGTGAGAATTTTTGAATAAAGTTTATTTAAAAAAAAAAGCAGGCTTGGGTTTTAAAGTCATTTGATTATTTGAAACTTACTGGTAAATATTATTTGTCTGGATATTTGTTGTGAGATTCTTACAGTACCCAAGAGAGATACTCTTAAAAGGCCACTTCAAGTGTTTCCATGGAGAATAATAAGCAATAAAGAATCTTCTAGAAAAGGAATAGTAGCCATGGAGAATGATGGACAATGGAATTCATCTCTGAGAACAAAATCTGGATCTAATCCAGGCACTTCCTCTCACCCTCAAGTGGAACAGAATCACAAAGTTAAGTGATTATTATCTATGTTCTTCAACATCTGAGTTGAAGTAGTCATTTATATACAGGGTGGGGCAAAAGTAGGTTTATATTTGTGAGTAAGTGAATCAGAGTTTATTTTTATATTATTATTTATTAATTACTGCATTGTTTATTTGTATTACAACTATAAACCTACTTTTGCCCCAGCCTATAAATCCTATGTTCAAAGCTAATCTTCTACCCTGTGGGTAAGATAAGGAGGAACTGACCGTCAAATACTACAAAATAAAATTTTATTTATGCTAGAAAAAAATGATTTATGTTGAACTCTCTATGTTTAATTACATCTCCCACAATACTATAATTTGCAGTCCAATCTAAAGTAAGCCTGTATAGAAAAAGATGCTACTAAGTGAGAAGTCTAAGTAAACACTTATTCCTAAAATAATATAAGATTGCATTATCTGGTAGACATAAATAAATATTACAGAGAGGTTTTGACGTCAGAATATATACACAAAAAAACTAAATGTTCTGATTTCACAATTAACGTGGGTTTGCTAGTAAGATGGACTGATAGATATTTACATAAGCTTTTGGAAAAAAGTTAATAAGCTTTTTATAATTCCTTTAAAATTTAATTTAGTAATTTTTATACAAAGATTTAAAGATATGGTATTCAACAGAATGAACTGTGTCTTTTTGATGTTTTCTCACAAACTAATTTGTATCTCAATAGTTTTTTTTTTCTTCTGGAATTTCTATAGTTTTTTTTGTTTCACTAAATAGATTCAAATGATATTGTTTTAGTATCTACTTATGTCAAAAATACTCTCACAATAGGTATAAAAGTCAAAGGATTTGACATAATAGTCCGTAAGAAAAAAGGGTTTTTTATTTTAGCTTGGAAAAAATTGATTTGAATGAAGTCCAGTTTTTCTCAAACTATCCAACTAAATTGATTCTTTTTACATTAAATAAAATCTTATCCTTTCTTTCTCTGTGTCCAAGACATTTACATAGACTTTTATAATGCTGATTAAACTCAATGCTTGCTAACTACTGTGGGAATTAAAGCCCATGAAATCTTGTTTTAACTCTTACTGGCTATTTGGGGGTTTTTGTTTTGTTTTTGGTTCAAAATGTCCTTTTCTGTGCTTCCCTCACACACAACTCTCATAAAGTGGGTGATTGATATTAAAAAAAAACACAAAAACACAAAACTCATTCTTTGATTAACTTTAAGATTCCTCCCTTGAATGTTTTCACACCAAGTAAAGTGGATGTGAATTTCTAAGTTGGTAATAAAGTGCTAAGTGTTGTTACCAGACTAAAGGGCTCCATTTACCCATGCCAATAAGACATAAACAAGAGCATGCAGCAAAGAAGGGTTTCGTTTATAGGAAGTGGCCCACGCCCAGAGACAGGTGAGCTAATGCTGAAAGACCTGGCTCCCAGATGGTTTCCAGGGGATGGGCTATACAGGGGGGAAATCAATCATGTTGACTAAGGGAGTTAGAATCTTGTTCAGGGTCGTGGTCTCTACTGATTGGTTGGCACTAGGATAGGGGGTAGCTGATTAGTGCACCTGGTCCAGATGTCCGCAGTGAAGTGGCTTCTGCTTTCGCCACTTTTCTGGGCCTGAAGCTGAAACACAATTGAGACCTAGATGTTATCTCTAGTTTGACCAAAACTGGCTCTGGAGTCAACAGACCAGAGGTTTTGTTCCTAAGATTGTTTGATGTCAACCAGAACCTCATGGCCCTGAGGGCTTGAGGGAATGGTCCTGCAAGGGAGAAAGAGGCAGGCAAGTCAGGGTGCTGGATGAGACCAGTTTAAATCAAAAGGAAATAAAGGAAAAGTCATAGTAAAGAAATAAAGTTTCGATGTAGTTACAGTCTTGGCACCTTTTGCTCCGTAGAAGGACACACACTAGATTTGGGTCTTACTTCACCAAGTAAGTATACATATCCGTAATGAACAAACTGAGAATACTTTCCAGAAGTATTTTTACTACTGAGCATCTAGTTAATTATTATTTTATCATTCTCTCCTTGGAATATATTTAAATCTCAGGCAAGTAAACTTCAATAAAGGTCATAGAAATTTTGTTTTAAAAGCCAAGTTAGGAGGTAGAAGAGGGCACAGAGGTGATAAAAGGTAATGGAAAAAATAAAATAAAATAAAAAATAAATTTTAAAAACAAGCTAGGTTATGGTAAGAAAGAAATGGAAGTATTTTAAATGTAGAGGAAAAGTATCAACAGAAGGAAAAATATTTATAGTCACGTAGTTTCTGAATTTATTTTTTTCTAATAAGTCATATGTTTAAAAATGTTTTTTAATAGTGATTTGAGTATATAATAAAGTATTGTGAAATGAACAGAATCTACCATCTGTAAAATTTCATCAAATCCATATATATTGTTTCTCCCTGGAATATAAAAGATATATGTCTCTGCTAAACTGTTCCGTTGATCCTCGGATTTAAAACACACCACCTGTAAGGTTTATATTTAACACTGTGGGGAAAATGTTTTATTCTCAATTTCTAAGTGTTCATATTTACCCAACTATTAATATGCTTTATCTCCAATGGTTATCAATAGAGCCTTGACCTAGTTGACACTGTACATGCCAATAAAAAAGTAAATGACAACTATGACAATCCTTGAAACAAATTATCTTCTTTGGCTGTGTGGTGCATTTGATACTTGGATCACCAGGGGGTGTACATGAAACATGGCAGTTGGCAGCAGGCAGCAGAGTGCAGAATATGGCAGCCATCAGCCACGGTGGGATGGTGGAGCAGGTGAGCTGGGGTACCAGACCAAGGTGAGGCATCAGTCCCTGTCATCGGAGTGATCCTCTGGTGGTTATTAAAAAATCTTTGCTCCTGCGCGCCACGGTCCCACCCAGTGCTTGCACCTGCTGCCAGCGCCGACTACACTCACACCCTCTGTGGTGCCAGAGCCACCACTCGCACCCATTGCTGGCACCCGGCACCAGCCCGATCACTCGGTGCCTTTGGCGGGTGTGAGCAGCGACGGCTGGCCTCAATCACCCCTCAGGGCTCTCCACCTCCCCCTGCTCCTGAGGGGCAATCAGGGCAGCAGTCACCACTTGCACCTGCTGACTGGGTCAGCTCCACTTGCACCCGCTGCTGGTGCCAGCCCCAATCGCTCCATGCCATCAGCACCTGGGAGCAGCGGTAGTGGGAGCAGCGCTGCGGCAGAGAGGGGACCGGGGGCTGCAGCCGGCAGAGAGGGGACTGCAAGGCTGCGGCCCACAGTTCCATTCAAAGTGCACAAATTTGTGCATTGGGCCCCTAGTCCTATCTAATAAAAGAGTAATATGCAAATTAACCATCACTCTGCTACAGCACAAGCCATGCCCACAAGCCACACCCACTAGTCAATCAGGAGAGAATATGCAAATAAACCCAACCAAGATGGCTATGGCCACAGAGAGCAGGAGGGAGGCTTGGGTTTCCCCGACAATGGAGGAAGCCAAGCTTTCCACCTGCCCTTGCCGGCCTAGGCCTCCACTCAAGGCTACAAAGTTTCAATGATAGAAGATACATAAATCCAAACAGAAATGGCGACAGCCACAGAGCTGGAGAGAGCAGGAGGCTAGGGTTGCCCCCAGCGATGGAGGAAGCCAAGCTTTCTGCACACCCTGGCCAGCCCAGGCCTCCACTTAAGGCTACAAAGTTTCAATTATAGAAGATACATAAATCCAAACAGACATGGCTGCCACCATGGAGCAAGCAGAAGGCTTGGCTCTGCTCCAGGCTACAAAGTTTCAATTGTAGAAGATAAATAAATCCCAGATACCAGGGCCTCCGCTTGGGTTGCCAGGGGGCGTGGCCAGCCTGCAAACCACCACAGGCCCCTCACCCAGGCCGCCCCATACCCCAAGGGAACCCCCACCCTGATCCAGGACACCCTTCAGGGCAAACCAGCTGGCCTCCACCCATGCACCAGGCCTCTATCCTATCTAATAAAATAGTAATGTGCAGATTGACCATCACTCCAACACACAAGATGGCTGCCCCCATGTGGTCAAAGATCCTGCCCCCATGTGGACACACGATGGCCACCACAAGATGGCCAGCAAGGGAGGGCAGTTGGGAGGGACCAGGCCTGCAAAGGGGGGCAGTTGGGGGCGATCAAGCCTGCAGGGGAGGACAGTTAGCGGTGACTAGGCCTGCAGGGGAGGGCAGTTAGGGGAAAACAGGCTGGCAGGGGAGCAGTTAGGCATCAATCAGGCTGGCAGGGGAGTGGTTAGGGGATGATCAGGGTGGCAGGCAGAAGCGGTTAGGGGCAATCGGGAAGGCAACAGGCGAGCATTTGGGAGCCAGCAGTCCTGGATTGTGAGAGGGATGTCCGACTGCCCGTTTAGGCCCCTTCCTAGATCGGGCCTAAATAGGCAGTCGGACATCCCTCGAGGGGTCCCAGATTAAAGAGGGTGCAGGCTGGGATGAGGGACACCCCTCCCCCCATGAATGAATTTCATGCACTGGGCCTCTAGTATTCTATAATAATGAGTCTTCCACTGTTTTTCAAATAGAAAAGAGAAGTGAAGGAACCCTCCCCCTTTACAAGAAGTTATTTCTGCTTTCTTCTTAATTAGAACATAATTCATATTGTTCTATCTACTTATGAGTATATATAAAGAGAAATAATTTATTGTTAAGAATTTATTATCATTTAAGTTTATATACTGAACTTAATTGTCTGTAAATTTAGAATTAAACCCCTTGAATTGTGAAATTTACTTTTTAAGTTGTTCAGAAAAAATATAGTTCTGTGTGGCAATAATATTGGCAGTTAATATTCTTTTTTTTTTTTAATATATTTTTTATTGATTTTTTACAGAGAGGAAGGAAGAGGGATAGAGAGTTAGAAACATCGATGAGAGAGAAACATCGATCAGCTGCCTCTTGCACACCCGCTACTGGGGATGTGCCTGCAACCAAGTTACATGCCCTTGACCGGAATCGAACCTGGGACCTTTCAGTCCGCAGGCCAACGCTCTATCCACTGAGCCAAACCGGTTTTGGCTGCAGTTAATATTCTTAAATTTAAAAAATATTTACTTAAGTATGAACTTTTATTTTAGGTTAGTTATTTCATTATACTATGAAATGGAGAAAATAAGGCAAAAATATGGCTGCCCTTCTACAATGCTTTGGAAAGACGTCAGACTACTCCCTAATGATGTGCTTATGATTGGAGAGGAATACCAGCAATAATTTAGGAGAGGTACTGGAAAGAGTTACAAATTATCTTTCTATATTATAACGCTGACATATTTTGAAGATAAATAGCAAATATTTCATTGGATATTATATATACACTAGAGGCCCGGTGCAGTCCGACATCTCCCAAGGGATGTAGTAGTGCACAAAGTAGCAGGTGGCTGGGAGGAGCCCGAGCCCAGACCAGGCGCCACTCCCGCTCATTCCAGCACCGCTGCAGCTGCCGCCACTGCCGCCAAGTAGCGCTGCTGCGAAGGCGGAGAGGCTCACGCTGCCGCAGCTGCACTCACCAGCCGTGAGCCCATAGGTCAGCAGAGCTGTGCTCCATCTGAGCCACGTTCCCACTGTGGGAGCACATTGACCACCAGAGGGCCCCAAACACTCCAGAGGCCACAGAGCAGCCAGGCTTGATCTGCTACCGGAGTGGGCGGATCGCGCCTCTCTGCTTGGTCCCTGTGACCCCTGGCTGGGCCGACAGGCCCAAGCACTCCAGCGGGGGCGCTGAGGGGACTGGGTGCCGCCATCTTGTGGCTATGGGCGGCGCCATCTTTGTGACAGAGTGACAGTTAATTTGCATATTACTCTTTTATTAGATAGGATATGTTGTAATGCTATATTCAGAGACAAGGAAAGTGAAAAATAGTAAGAAATGCAAGCCAATGATAATTTATGCAAAGTAAATATAGACACATACAATACAGTTTATGCTTTACACAGACTCTAAGTAAATGCATAGAAAGTAGATTGCAAGAATGTACATTTTTATATATTAAAATAAGTATTTGGAGTGGGTAGGACGTGAAAAATTGGTTTTTAAGAAGAATATAACCAAGATACCAAAGTAATATAATTAGGCTGTTCTCAGTGATTTTCTTCTCATTATTAATAATTTTGAGATTAAATTAAAAAGAAGGAATCACTTGCATATTAAAATTTATTTTAATTATCTCTTTATTAATCAAGTATTGTCACAGTAATGGTGTGAAACAAAACACTGCAAAATCTCAGCAAAGGGCCTTTATCTTTCTCACTCACAGGTTTGCAATTTGAAATGGTGACCCTGTGTCAGGTTACTTATCAGCTCAGTTTGGATTAGGCCTCAGGCAGGGTTTCATTCAACCCACATGACTCCAAATGCCCTTTGGACCAGCAGTTCCCCTGGAGCATGTACATACTATGATATATCAATGAAGTACAAGGGCAAAGCCAAACCCTGCATATACTTCAAAGACCCCTGGTTGCTTCACATCTCACCAAAATGTCTTTAGCCAAAGATGGTTATGTGGCCATGCCCAGTATTAGAGGCATCTTTTCATCGTAGAGATTTGAAATATCCTATGGCAGAAGAAGAGTGGAGAAGTGGGCGGTGGGGGGGGGGTGGATATCCAATCTACAACATGAAATTCACTTACTCTGTTGCAATTACCAAATTCTCATCCAATCACAAAATCAGGCTTGAAGCTTAGTATCTTATCATCAACCTCAGGTCCAGTTAAGCATCCTTTTGATCTGAAGACCTATGAACTAAAATACAAGTAAACTGCTTTCCAAACATTATTAGTACAGGAGAATAACTGGAATGAACAATCCCATTTAAAAAGTGAGAAAAAATGAGTCATATAGTAGCTATTGTTCTATAGTAATTCTAAAATTCTGGAGGCCAGATGTGGCAAGGTTCACCTAACATGTGGGTAGGGTATGTGCCTTGATCAGGCCCCTTATTACTTCCTAGAGTAGTTCCTCAGTCCATTTTTCTCCAGGATTTTGTTTTTAACTCACAAGGTGTCCTTCTTTTCTTATCATCCACCTTGGTCATATTGAAGAACATAATCTTGGTGGTTGAATAGTTTTCTAAGCCCACTCTCTGTCTGTATAAAGTTAGAGTACTAATGGTATTATTATATCTTAAATACTGAAGTAATCTTTTGCCAATAGAGTGCTCTCAAAAATTCTGCAGTTATTCTATGTTTTTAATTCAATTCAATCCCATAAGTCACACGTCTTTTGATCTATACCTTTTCCTCTCAACTTATTTACTAAGCCTTTAAACGTATCAGGTTCCTATAAACCATGCATTTAATCTTTATAGAATTGTTTTGGTCCAACTCAAAGGATCTACAAGGTACTATCTTAATTCTTTCAGAAGTCTAAAAAGATTGTGCCTGCCATATCCTTGAATAGGTCATGCCTTAAGGCTTTGTCATAATTGTAGGATTTGATCTTTGTTCTGTATTTTAATGGCACCAGTTTCATTTTTCAAGTAAACAGTTCACATAAAGTTATTGTTAGTAAGCACAAAATATGATAGTTCCATTCCTGCTAACACAGAAACAATTTTTTCAAAACTTTTACCTTTTGCATATAATGTATCTCCAGTTTTCTAGTCTAAGATACATATTTCTTTGCCATTTGCCACTAAGCCTATGGCCCATACGTTAGTTTTTGCTTATGGTTGCTCCTTCTTCAAAGTACCAATTGTAATATATGTTAGGGTAGCACTAGCTGACTGAAAATATTCCTAAAATGTATTAGAAGTGAATTTCAATATAGGAACCAGGAACTTGTTACCTTGGCCTACAGTTCAATAGCTAAAGCTAACTGCTTTCTGTGCATGCTTCAGCAAAGAGCTATTATAAATTTAGATGTGGTTTCATGTCCTTAACATATCAATTAGGGGGCCAAATAAACACATGAAAAAATACTTATCACTAATCATTAGTGAAATACAAATCAAAACCATAATGAAATACCACTTCATACCTGTTACTATGGCAACTATAAAAAATCAGAAAATAAGTATTTAGCCTGGCTGGCATGGCTCAGTGATTGAGCATCGACCTATGAACCAGGAGGTCATGGTTCAATTCAAGGCCCAGGCATATGCCTGGGTTGCTGGCTCCATCGCCTGTGTGTGTGTGTATCGAGGGGAGGGGGGGGCGGTGCATGAAAGCCAATCAATGATTCTCTCTCATCATTGATGTTTCTATCTCTCTCTCCCTTTCCCTTCCTCTCTGAAATCAATTTTAAAAATAAAAATAAATTAAAAAAGAGTAAGTATTTGTCAGAATGTGGAGATATCGGAACACTTTTGCTTCGCTGGTGGAAATGTAACATGGCACAGCCACTAGAGCAGGGGTGGGCAAACTTTTTGACTCGAGGGCCACAATGGGTTCTTAAACTGGACCAGAGGGCCGGAACAAAAGCATGGATGGAGTGTTTGTGTGAACTAATATAAATTCAAAGTTAACATCATTACATAAAAGGGTATGGTCTTTTTTTTTATTTCAATAGTTTTATTCATTTCAAACATTTTAACAAGAAGAATGTAAACACTAATTATTATAATTTGAAACTTCAAAAAATGGAGGAATCATAGCACAATAACATACCTTATATTGAAGATGGCGAAGGCAAAATAAAATTGCCTAACAAAGGAAAGGTACAAAAGCCTTTCAAATTAAACTTAAATATAATAAAATAATTTAAAACTAAAACAAATAGAAAAGAACAAAATGTGTAAACAGTAAATTAAACATTTTCTTCAGTTCAACTTCCAAATTATGCCCGGGATGTAGATGTAGATGGCAATGTAGACTGGGTTGAAAGGTTTTTGGTCTTTAAAACATCAACTTCAGTGGGAACAGTGTTGTTGGTCTCCTTTTTAGCTAATGCTCTGATACTGTGCTCTCCAGGGGCGTGTCTCCCTACATCACCACGATAACGTGTCTACGCATTCCCGGGGTGATGTCGGGGGACACGTCTGCGGGCATTACAAGGAGCCTCTGGAAGATTGAGAGGTTGTTCCTTCTACTGAATGGGAGGATATAAATCCGCCCATTCAGAAGAAGGAGCTGCGGCTGTGTTTCCCGACGTTGCCATGTTAACACTGCTGCTGGTGAAGGAGCGGAGGGGAGAGCAAGAGAACCCTCCGCTCTTTCGGCTCCGCGGGCCGGATAGAACAGCCGAACGGGCTGGATCTGGACCACAGGCCATAGTTTGCCCACGGCTGCACTAGAGAAAACAGTATGCTAGCTCCTCAAAAAGTTAAACAGAGTTACCATAGGAGCCAGTAATTCTGCTTCTGGGTATACAACCCCCTAAAAATAGAAGCAGGGACTTAAACAGGTATTGGTATACCAATGTTTATAACAGCATTATTCACAAGAACTAAATCATAAAAACAGCTCAAATGTTAATTGACAAATGAATGGATAAACAAAATGTGGCATTAAAAAGGAACACAATTCTGATATGTGTAATAACATGGATGAACCTTGAAAACATTATGCTATATGAAATAGGCCAGGCACAATAGGACAAATATTGTACCATTCTACTTATATGAGTTACCTAGAGTAATCAAATCCATACGAACAGAAAGTAGAAAGATTCTGGGGTTTGGCAGTGAGAATGGGGGGGAGGGGTTATTGTTTATTGGGTACAAAGTTTCTGTTTGAGATGTTGACAAGTTCTAGCAATAAATAGTGGTGATGGTAATTCCATTGAACTATACATTTAAAATGGTTTAATTGGTAAGTTTTATGTATATTTTACCACAATAAACATTTTTTAAAATAGCAGGAGCCCTGCAATAGCAAATCTAAAGGGCCAGCAACGTGAGCCAGCAACTGTGGGACTGAGATAGTTGATGAAAGAACACCTTCCTGAGGCAAGAGAGAACAAAACATCTGGTAAGTTATGAAAAAGAGAGAAATAACTCCTCAACAGTGTCATTGAAATGAACCCGAAGTTCAGCACCCATGAACTTGCATCTGAGACTTAAATTGTAACTATATATTTTATGGAATCCAAAACAGTTACCCTTGGGAGCATTTTGTGATCCCTTCCTAACAGGAAATGCTTAAAAAAGAGCTAGGAGAGGGAGAGAGAGATCTGCAGGATCTGTAATTCTCACAGTTCTGCGGTTGTAGTTGTACTTCTTTTTATTGTTCTTGTGACACCGTTGAATCCTTAGCCTAGTGTGGTCTGAGGAAATACTGGTTACACAAGCTGATCACATTCCAACTTATATCATAGTTGTCATGAGTAGCACAAAGCCTTCACATTTCAAATGTAAGGGTAAACAAGAGTGGAAATGTACCTTCCTGAAACTGCTGATAACTGCAAAAGGACCTGTTCCATCCTCTCATGACACTAGTCATTTCCACCAGGAACCCAGACATTGGCTCCTCTCTCCATCCATAAATTTTTCAGAAAGTTATAATTGTAATGTTTTAAGAGCGGCAACATAAAATGCTGCTCTCTAAATTACAAGTGCTTTTAAGCCAGTTGCTTCAGGCAAATGCACTCCTTGCATCAACAAGTCAGTGAAAGTTGATTGATAGAGGAGAAAAGCTGAGAGATGCTCTCAGTGATTGATAACTGCAAACACCTGTACTGAAGGGCCAGCCACTAACAATTATAAGAAGTAATGAAGCAACAACAAATTTTATGTTCACTGCTGATTTCTTGACAACATAATTATATCTTGCTTGCTGATATTTTAATCATAGTGCTGGAGAACACCCGTTAAGCAAAAAAGAAAGAATCATGAAGACATCTATATCCACATGTGTCCATGTCTTTCAGCTGTAACAGTGTATATATAATGGCATAGTGGCCAATGTTTTGTTTTTTAGAGAAATCACTGTAGATTCATACCAACCCTTTTCATGGTCACCCTTGTTTTTTAGAGAAAGGTGTAGTAGCGATGAAAATTTACAGTAGCTAATGTATCTTTTGCTTCCATCTTATTTTAAAATCATTGACTCTGATACTATTTTTATAAGTATCATTTTTAAAATAATGAAATAAAATTAAAGTTGCCAAAGACATACGACATACAGTGTAATAAAAAATTATTCTTTAGATACCTTTGGGCATTAAGTAGATTGTCTTTACACAAATCTTGTGTAATATACATGTGATGAGTGTTAAATTGCTCATGGCTAATAGATTTCACATGTACCCAACAATGAACTTTTAAACAACTTCTTGACTTCTCTTTTTATTCCCTCTTTTTTTAATCCTCACCTGAGGATATTTTCCCATTGATTTTTAGAGAGAGTAAAAGGGAGGGAGAGAGACATTAATTGGTTGCATCCTGCATGCACCCCAACCAGGGTTGGGGAACGAGCCTACAACCCAGGTACCCGGCTGTGTGCCCTTGACTGGAATCAAACCCGGGACTCTTCAGTCTGAGGGCTGATGCTCTATCCACTGAGCCAAACTGGCTAGGGCAGCTTCTCTTTAGTTTATGGAAAAATAGACCACAAAAAGGCACTGTAAATTTAAAATATTAAAAATTATTTGTAATATGTTCATTGAACAGATATTTTGCTAGTAGTTGCAGCCTTACTTAAGATCTTTTGAGATTCTGAAGACAATTGAAAACTAAGTATATACAGGGGTAAGAAAACATAGGCTTACAGTCATTTATATGGAAAATAATATAATAATTAATAAATAATAATACAAGAATAAACTTTCACATACTCACAACTGTAAACCTACTTTTGCCCACTCCTGTATATATCATGGAGTCAGCTGCTGGTAACAAATCTACATTAGTAGAATATTTTAATGAAATTCTTCCAGGAACAACAACAACAAAAAAAAACTAACAAAGAGGAAATAAAATATCCCTATTTGCATACCAATAACTAACATTGCATTTTCAAATGAAATTTATACCATTTATTAATCAAGACAGCATGAAAATCCTATCACTAGAATCAATGGCATTTTATGAAACTATTTTTTCTGATTTGTAAACTTCATGGTTTATAAATAATACTCTCAAGAATAACATATTAAGATTTCAACAACAACAACAAAAACGTAGTTAGCACTGCAATGGGCAGTGCCACTTTCATTTATACTTTCCTATCCAAATTCAGTCCCTAATGTCTTTTTCTATACCTATTACAGTGTGGCCAAAAAGTTAACAAAGGCTATCTGGATTACATTTTCCCCCCAAAGACAACACAATCCCAAACTTTCTTTGAGTAAAACCCAGTTCAGCTTCAGGTGTGATTTGAATACTGTTTCTCTTCATTATATAATAACAAGAGGCCTGGTGCATGAATCCGTGCATGGGTGTGGTCCAGTCGGCCTGCCCTGTTGGGAGTTGGGGGGCCCGATCGGGGGTGGGGGCAGCTGAGGGAAGGGGCCATGGGAGGTAGGGGGGACCGATCGGGCCAGTTGGCCACTGCAGTGTGCATCTTAGCGACCGGTCATTCCGGTCGTTCTGGTCATTCTGTCATTCCAGTCTCTTGGCTTTTATGTATATAGATATGAACTCATCAATTATCCTATATAATAAAAGGCTAATATGCAAATCAACTGAACAGCAGAACGACCAGTCGCTATGACGTGCACTGACCATGAAGGGGCAGACACTCAACGCAGGAGCTGCCCCCTGGTGGTCAGTGCATTCCCACAGGGGGAGCATCACTCAGACAGAAGCTGGTCTCATGGCTGGCGAGTGCAGCAGCACTAAGGATTTCTGACTGCCGGCTTTGGACATCCCCTGAGGGCTCCCAGACTGTGAGAGGGTGCAGGCCAGGCTGAGGGACCCCCCCCCCAGTGCACAAATTTCCTGCACCAGGCCTCTAGTATTATAAATAATATATTATAGCTTTTCACTGTTTCTGAATTCAGTAACTTGCCACAGGAAAAAGAGAATTAATCTTGGCTATACTTTAATTTCTTATTTCCATATAGCATATGACAGACAGCAAGACTTTTTCTAGTTAAAATGAACTTCTATTACCTCTGCTGTCTTTAATTAAATCCAGATTTATTAATTATTGAGTGCATTCCTTATTTTTAACAAATTAAAATTGTTGAAGTAGAGTAATTAGAAAAAACTAGAAAATGTTAAGAAAAACTATTTAAATAATAGCATTTCCAGCTTGTACTGATTAATCCACTTATTTTGTATAAAATTTTGAAATAAATGGGACCAAATCAAGGTATTTTTAAATACTTAAGTATATTGTTTTTAAAAATCTTGAGATTCCTATAACATCATCTGGACCCATAAAATTTATTCCAAATTAAATTTACACTTGGGCACAAATGCTTTCTAAAGAATTTTCAGTATATGGTCTCATGGTTGATTTGCACCCTCCTCCTATTACATAATGCATTCATACTTTGAACCTGAGATGTTATGCCTCACCCAAATCCAAAACCAACTAGCCCCAGGTGTCAACCATGTGAGTTGCTGAAAATAGAGCCAGGAGGATTGTGGTGGACAGAAAATGCGTTCATTTTACAGTGGAGTGAGGCACTGTTTAATATGCTCAGGGTATTTTTACTAGTAACCTTTGAAATACTTAGGCAGGTGGCTAGGTATGATTTTGGTCTGTCGAACACATGTTTACCTATGCCTAACAGATCATAAAACCCTAAAGGTTAATAAAGAGATAAGAGGTGCAACCAAGAGTAGGGCTTGGTATGAGACCATAGTGTAATTTACTATGAGGTTGACACGGTATATAGAGGGGCACATTAAAGATAGCATTTCCTGCCCTCCAAAGAGATACTTAAATGTTTCCATCTCTGTTGGACTTGGTGAGGTATAATCCTGTGCTAGATTATTTTCAGGTGGTATGAAGTTTCAGTGAAATGAGAGGCATCAGCATGGATTTCAGAAGCCAATTGTTCCCTTTCTAGAAAAATAAAATAAAATAATTAAAAATCTAGGAATGGAGAATTTGTTAAATATATTACATCATCATTCCAAAAATACAGTGTTTCAAATAAAATTCAATATCTGGGACATTTGAATTTGCTCTTGAAAAGTATAGCTTCTTTTTAAAATAAAATTATTTCTAGGATATGAAGTCTAATATTAGAATGCTATAATGTTATTGTACTAAGATCAATTATATATAAAATGCACAATTCTGAATTTGAATTGCTTTAGAATCATACTAAGCCACTAAAAATAGTTTAGGAATGCATATTATAAAGAAGGCATTTATATCAATACACAGACTTATTTGGAGAGTCTTATCTCTGAAATCCTTTTAAAGTAGAATAAACAGCTGTTGTTGAGGCAAATGCAATCTGAATACACACACAAAAAAGTCAATACATGAAGTGTTTTTCTTAAATAAATAATTAGCACTTATCACAAATTAAGGGAATCGATTCTGAAATTATAGGTTAAAACCAGGAAATTAAAATGATAAAAGTAATACTTATATAAGAGAGCTTCTTTTGAAACCTGTGTGAAATAATTGAGGTAAACATTAATATCTGGCACAAAATGATGAAGCTCTGAGAGATGCATAAATACATTACATGTGTGAAGATATTACAAATTGTGATATTTTAGGAGTTATTTACAACCTTAGAAGAACAGTTGAATTCTTTCAGATATTCAACAAAATATAAAGCAGGATTCTAGAAATGTAACACCATTGGAGTCTAGTTTGATCTCACGCAGTGTGTTGGTATGGTTCTCTTACAAACATCAGATGTCTGAATTATGTGTAGAACTTGTATGGGCAACTATTGCAAAGTGTGATATTGAACAATATACTAAATGATATAAGGATTTTTCAAAAGGTGAACTTAAGCCCACATTCACTCTCAAGAGTCAGTGAGGAAAATGATTTCCACATGGCTTTCGGCATGCCACAACCCGACCCCAGGCTCTGAAACTCATTCACAGTGGCAGAGAGGGAAGACACCAAGGGGAGAGGGAATCTAGGCCCCCAGTGCGGGCAGGTCTGTGACTTCAGGAGAAGATATGCACCCTCTGCAGTTAGAGTCAACAAGAGTCTGGACCCTCAGGTCAGACTTTCTGATGCCTTAGGTACTGCATAATGTTGCTATTTTTAAGTCAGTTTCAATTAAATATTAGAATATGGCTATGTTAGATGCAATGCTTACCAAGAAACACTTGGGAAAATTGTAATGCTAATTGGTATAGTGATGTTTATTCAGACATGTAATTAATTTCTTAGTGTTATGTGGAAGGTAAATGCTTAGTACTCTAGCTAACTTTCACGCAGGGTCAGAAAACTTAAGAAGGCAACCTCACCAAACTTCAGTTTCCCAAAATCTAAAAACTAAGATTTATATAAGGATTACATGAAGTGATGCTTGTAAAATGCCTGACACATGATGTGCTTAAAAAATATAAGGTATTACTAAGTATTATATAATTTTCTCATCTTTTTTTTAAAGTTTAGAACTCTAAGTTGGTTTTAAAATATTAAAAAATTATAATAGACAACACATTTAAATGGCTCAAAATTGGAAACTAAGAACAGATATTGGAAATTTTTCATTCCTTCCCTTTTCCCAACTCATTGCTTCCCTGTCAGAAGATAACTCATGATGAATTCCTTCTGTAACCTTCCAGAGATATTTTGCATATATGCAAGCAAATATAAAAGTATTATTAGCTTTTATACATGTTGCCACAGAATATGTTTAGCACATTTCTCTACCTGACTTATTGTTATTGGTAAGTTCTGTTTCTCTTTAGTTGACCTCCTTGGAACTGACCACTGGTTTATCTGATAGTGCTTACTCCTTATCTACTGGTTAAACTGAACTCTTATTTTGCCCCCTCTTCTGACATCCAACACTGAGAATGTTAAGTTCCCGTCCTAAAATTTCCCGTAATCTTCTTTACCCTTCCCTGCACTAAAAAATGTACTCTAAGAAAAACTTTGGTAATTAAATCGTTTTATAATTATTTTTATACTCAACTAATAGTGAATATTCATTTGCAACAAAATGAATCTACTCTGGTTTTACTTCTCTCATCCTTGATATATAAGACTTTAACCAATGATCAGAAAAGTCCAATAAAGGAAACTTTTAAATCTGAGAATTAAGACTTCATAAAGTATGTGGAAAGTTGGGTAATAGAGTACTTACTGGAAGACAATGATTATGAGTCCTGGTTTTTCACCTAAATATCTACCACCTCAATCAACTCATCTTCCTTCTCTGTGTCTATAACATTATCTCTAAAAAAAGGGAGCTAAGCATGGCCAACCGGCATGGCTCAGTGTTTGAGTGTCAACCTATGAGCCAGGAGGTCATGGTTCGATCCTTGATCAAGGCACATGCCCGGGTTGTGGGCTTGTTCTCCAGTGTGGGACATGCAGGAGGCAGTCGATTATAATTGTAATGCTAACTGGTATAGTGATGTTTATGATTCTCATCATTGATATTTCTATCTCTCTCTCCCTCTCCCTTCCTCTCTGAGATCAACACAAATCATTATTTTTTTTTTAAAAAAAGGGAGCTAAGTGATTTCTAAGTTCCTCAGCACTGACAATATAGGTCTATTTTATGTTTGCCAAGGCCTTTTTAGTATCATTTCACAATACAAATGTCAACAGAAACATGAAAAAATAATAAGAATTTGAACAAGTCTAGAAAATTTTAAAGCCAATAGGTTTCAGTTACTCCCACATTTTCTAAATAGTGAGGCTTCTGTTTTGGGTTTAAAGGTTGGCATCCCCAATTTTTACTTTACAATTTGTTTAAAAATGCTTTTAAACCATTACTGTATTAACTTTTTAAGGGAAAATTCAAAGTAGAATTTAGTTTCTCTTCTTTGAATTGTTTAAAATTATGTGTAGAATAATAATACATCATATGGACATAAAGTTAAAACATAATAAGGATGATATGAAAATTTAAAGGAAATGAAATGAGGAAAAATTAAGTTAAAATTTAAAATGTCAGGGTCCCTTCCCTAACCCAGCCTTCCAGAGAGAAGTGTCCTTTCGAACTCAGCTTCCCTGCCCAGCACACCCATTCCTCACCTGCTGTGAGCATTCAACACTCAAGTTTCCCAACATCCATCTACTCCCAGGGTCAAGGAACTCATATGAGGTTTCTATCAGTTGCTGAATGTGTCTATTCAACTAAGAATTCAAAAAATGTATTTGAAAAGATAGGACGGCTTTATGGACCCTCTGGACCCACTCTGAGACGGACCTCAGCCAAACCTCCTAATGATCACCTAACTTCCATAAGCCCTGACTCAGACTACCAGGCCAGAATAGTGTACGATGTCCCCAGGGACTAGGGTCAGTTCAGAATCAGTGCCCAGTAATTCATGAATAGTTTGTTTATTCCCCTTTCCCAAATTCACAGTCACTCTGAAAAGTGGCCACAAGTTCTTTGAAGAAGGAGGAAGATTTATAGTGTGTTTTTGGCAGTGTAGCAGGATCCTTCCTGAAGGAATCTGGCTTCCCATATACTCCAGTGGTTCCAAGAGTGTGAACTGTGTCAAGTATGGGAATGGTTGAAGGATTATACCTCTATACTTTGGAAATTCAAGTCAGACTTCTATTAACATTAACCAAATTTAGAACTCTTTTAAATACATAAATCACGTAAGATTTCTGTTGACTGCCATCTAGTTCAGTTCTAGGGAGATGGTGACCAATTAGCCAGTGGCAAATATCTCTGCAGGTACAACCATTGGAATTACTGCGTTGACTGTGATGTCCATTGTAGTAACCACACTCACCTTTTCTCTGGTGAAGTTCCACTACTTGGTTTCTGCTGTCCCAGGTGCATAATGTCCACACTGAATTCAGAAAGCCAGTTCAATCACATTCTGACTGTATTCCTAGCTTGTGGAAAATGGCCTCCACAGAGCTCTTTCAGGATTCCAGGGCTCTCCTCAACAATGCTGAAAAGCTTTGTAAAGTGTCCTCTAGATTCTCCCAGGGGATATATTAAGAAGATAATTGAGCAGGTTTTAAATGAAAAATCTACTGTAGAATTCCAGTCTCCTTGAGCTTTAGCATACCTTCAATTTCATTTAGTGTGGATTTACCAGGTAAACTCTTAGAGCCATTCCCCTTGCTTGAGTAAATACACTGAGTCCAGAATCTCTGCTTAGTGTACTAATCTACACTAATAAAAGAGTAAGATGCAAATTGACTGTACCTTAGTGACACCCACCAGCCAATCATGAGTGAGTATGCAAATTAACCCAACAAAGATGGTGGGTTAATTTGCATACACAGGCACCAAGCAGCTGGGGGTGGGGCAGGACCCTTGCCATGGCGACAATGCAGGTGTTCCACACCGCCCCAGCGGCTCTGGGCCTCTGGGCAGCGTGGGAAGGCGGAAAGGCAGCTCCGGGCCAGAGTGAAAAGGTAACTCCAGCTGGAGTGAAAGCGGTGCCGACAGCCAGGGAAAGGAAGGCCCATTCTTGCACAAATCTTTGTGCATCGGGCCTCTAGTATCAATATATTTACTGTTCCAATTATATTGCTTCCTACCCTGATCTATATATGTTCCTTTAGTTTCTGCAAACATATACTATCAAAATCTTGCATTTCTAAAAATGTTTATGGCATGTCCTCCTGAGTGGGGCCTACTGGAACTGAGCCTCTTTAAGCCTCTTACTTTGTTAATAATGTGAGTGTTCAAATCTCTGTCCTAAGAAGCAGCATTCTGCCAAATGTCAAGCCTGGTTCTCTTCCTACTCAGCCACCAGCCCGTGTCTAGAATCAGAAAGTGCCTCCAAGAGAAAGTGTTATAGATATACAGTGGCAATTCACCATTCCTTCTAGGGCTTTTATCTCTTACTTTGTTTTCTAATACTGTAGGTCTGCAGCAGATTACACTCTGCCTACCAGACTACGCTTTTTGGCCTTGCTGCTACCTTAAACATTAGCAAATTCAGCCTTTATTTGGGGCCCCTTAAATATCCAAGGTTTGCTGGGTTTATCTTTCCCCTTGTAGTGGCCCATTGTTTGTGTCAAGCCTGTATTCTAAATCCATCCTCAGAATCACCAAGTACCACCAAAGGAAACAAGCTGCCTGTTAGCTCATATCAGAATGATGATCCCATGTCTGGAATTTTAGCCAGCCAGGACTTCTTTCCCACCACAGCTAGCTAATAGCTTAAAAAGATATATGCAGTTTAACCAGCTTTTTCTAGTTGTTGTAATGAGAACTATGGTCTTGCCTATAGTAATTATATCTTACTCAGGACAAGAATTCCCCAACTGGTTATGCCAGAGAATATATTCAATATGGATGAAACTTTCTTATTCTGAAAATGGATTTCTGAAAAAGACATTCAGTCATAAAGGAGGCCAAGTCAATTTCAGCTTCAAGATTTAAAAAATATATATATATATTTTTATTGATTTCAGAGAGGAAAGGAGAGGGAGAGATAGAAACATCAATGATGAGAGAGAATCATTGATCAGTTGCCTCCTGCACACCCCACACAGGTTTTAAGCCCACAACCCAAGCTTGTGCCCTGACTGGGAATCGAACCATGACCTCCTCGTTCATAGGTCAATGCTCAACCACTGAGCCACACCAGCCAGGCTGGTTTGAAGATTTTTAAGGACAGGATTACAGTTTTGCCTGGAGGCAATGTTGCAGGGTGAAAATTGAGAGGTTTTGTGATCTGGCATGATGAGAATGCCAGGTTCTTCAAGCATATCAATAAGCACGCATGGGCAGTGTACTACAGGAGCAATAAAAAAATCACGAATGGCCCAGCTTCTCTTCAAGATGCTCTCCTGAATTGCTATGCCATTGAAATAGAGAAGTATGCTCTGGAGAATAATATGCCTTTCAACATATTTTGCTTATTTTTAATAATCCTTTTTTTTTTTAAATTTGTGATCTTCATCCTAATACAAAGTGGTGTTTCTCAGTCCAAATACCACATCTTTGATCCAACCAATAGATCAAGGAATTATAGCAGAAGAAGGTATTGTTATCATAGGAGAGCACAGCTCCATGTATGTTATTGCCCCTGAAGGCCTTACCATGTGGGATAGGTGTGGAGGTGGAAAAAAAGTGTTGATAATCCTGACCCTATGTAAGCCTAAGCTATTGTATGTGTTTGTGTCTTCGTTTTTAACAAACAAAGTTTAAAAAGTAAATAAATAATATAATTTTAAAAAGAGAAAAAATCTTTCAGAATACAGATGTAAAGAAAACATTTTTGTGTAGCTGTACCATGTGTTTGCATTTTAAGTGGTGTTATTACATGAACCAAAAAGTTAAAAACAATTTGAAAGTTTATAAAGTAAAAAATTTATAGTAAGATAAGGTCAATTTATTATTGAACAAGAAAAATTTATTTATTTTATAAATTTAGTATAGCTTAAGTGTACAGTGTTTACAGAGTCTACAGTAGTCTACAGGGATGTCCTCGGCCTTCACATTCACTCACTGACTCACTCAGAGCAACTTCCAGTCCTGCAAGCTTCATTCATGCCCAATACAGGTACTATGTTTTCAATCTTCCATATAGTACTTTTACTGCACCTTTTCTATCTTATATACACAAATACCATTGGGTTATAATTACTTACAGTATGCATGCAGTAGCATGATTCAGGTTTGCAGCCTGGGAGCAAGAGGATATACCATATAATCTAGGTCTGTAGTAGGCTATAATATCTAGGTTTGTGGAAGTGCACTCCATGATGTATGCACAACAACAATGCCATCTAACAACATATTTCTCATAATGTATTCCTATTGCCAAGCGATGCATAACTCTACCACTGAGTAGGTGATTGTACACACAAAGCATTGCACATTGCAGGGAGAGTCCCAGTTCCCATCTTTCCATAATGCAGTCTTATTAGAAAAGTGCTTCCAAATTAAAATGAATGAGAGGTGAATTATTAAAATATTGATAGTTAAAGCAAAAGTCCCAGTTAGGTACTGCGTTAAGTGAAACATACTTAGCATTTTGAATTGATAGACGGTTTTATTTTGAAAATGTTTGATTAATAGAAAATTTCATCAACCCTTCGAGCCTGCATCAAAGGTCAAATGATTGGCCTTCAAGTTCTGCTGTGCTTCTTTTCATTATTTCTTGTGTTTCATACTGCCAAAACCTGCACAATGTCCCTTCATTTTCTGCATCCTACCTCAAGAATGTACTTATTATCCATGCACCAATGTATTCAGGCATATTACTTTGTCACTGAGAACTTTTTTAATGTCAGACTTTGTCACTGGGCCAAGATATATAATGAGAAATGAAATATTGTGAGATTATGATAATCTAAGTATGCTGAGTGTATTAAATTAATTATAAATTAGCTTAACAGTTTGGTCTTAATTCTGCAAGAAGAATCTTATATGCTCTTTCAATATAAACAAAATATGTACAAAAATAATGGCTTTCTGATGGCTTATTGATTCCAATTTTGAAATAATGTCTAATCCAAGAGAAACAATACAACAGAATACTTAATTTGGGTAAAGATAAGGGGATAACCTTAGTATATATAAGCCAATTATTTTTTTAAGGCAGGTAATAATTAAGTCTGATTAAAATGACCACATGTGAAACTACAGCAACATATAGAATGTGAGATTTCATTCCTCCTATATTATTCTCAGACCTTACAATGGCTGGAAGAGCTGACACTCCCTCTATTCAGTGAATTCCCAAATGAAATATTTAATCCCAAAGTTCTATATTTATGTCTCCTGGCTACCCCTTGATTTTAGAAGAGGCAGTTGTGAAAAGTCTTGGAGAATTAGAAATATCAAAGCAATACTGTTGAAGGAACTGGCGCGCCCCCTGCCCCCCCCACCGGGTATATCATTTAACAGTATACAAATGATTTAGCAGTAAAACCACCAACTTCTCAAGGTCACAATTTCCATTCTCACATCTGAAAATAGATCGTGGCTTTGCTAACAGTTCACACTATTTTTCAAATATAGGCCAGCATAGCCTTTAATATCCAGTGTTTTAGGAGGTATTACCACAAATATTGTTCTTACATACACTTAGGAAAAGTGGGTGTCATTTGAGGGGCACAGAGGAAATTCCCCAAAACAACATATTCACTTATACATAAACTTAGATTTTCCCCAATAGTCCTACAAAGGTGTTTAAAAACTTTAATGTACTATTTAATTGTAAGGAAAATAAATATAGAAAAATTCAAGTTTAAAGAGAGATGTAGAGGAGGAAACAGAGACAGAGAAGGGAGGGAGAGAAAGAGGAAGAGAAAGAGAATCTCCAAAGAAAAGAGTGAAAGTGAGGGGGACAGAGAGCTAGAGAAAACAGAGGGAAGAAAAGAGAAAGGCAAAGAGTGAGAGATTCAGAGACCAAGAGAATAAGAGAAACAGAGGGAGAGAGGGAGAACAAGAAAGTGCAAGAGTTCACTAGGGGAAAAAAGGGAGATAGAGGAAGGAAATTTTATATGTATTTGTAAAACCCACATAAAAGATGAAAACCAGGTCTTAAACAAATTGAAAAGTAATTAATATACTTATTCTATTTCCTAGATTTAGAAGACAGACTCTCTCATCTTTACCTTCTTCAGCGTAGTTTATTTGCTTTATTTCCTTTTTCTTTTTACAGATTGACCTCCCTCCATTCATAAATGGACATCAAGGAATGCTATCTTTTATACATGATTTTACTTGGCTCTTTTTCTCAACTTTACTCCCAGAGCTAATTCATTTTCTCTCTGATTCTCAAAGTTAAATTCTCCAAAGAGTTCATTTGATTGGCCACACCTTAGGTGTTCATCCCTGACTCAATCAAGCAAGTATGGAGGAAGGATCTTGATATGCTAAGTAATCAATAGGGATGGTTTTCTTAACAGTAGGATGTGGACCAAGTGGACACCTCACAATTCACCTTTAGTTCAAATCATTAAGGAATATTATTAAAATGTGAATGTTGCCTAGAAAACCAGACACACATGCACACAAAATTATTCAAATTTGTAGTCAACCTGTAGTCCATTCAAATAATCAGTGACATAACAGTGATGATCCAGAGCTGAGTATGGTACTGGAATCCATGCAGGTTTATTGGGTGGTCCGGCAAGAGGCTCGATTTACATGGTGAGAGGAGGTAGAAAAGAGAACTGAGATGCCAGGAGAAGACAGCAGGAATGGAGGATGCTGAATTGGGAAACTTATGTTGGATCACACAGATCAAGCTTCCTAACTTTTCCAGGAGTGATTGCCCATTCGAGTAAGTATTTATCTACTACAAGCCCCTGCAGTAGTACAGAGGGGGAAAAGACAAGGATTGTAGACCAGTCAGATTACCTAATCCGGCTCAACTTCAACTTCTATAAAGCCACCTCTGGGCCTTTGCTGACCCTTTATGGACATCTCTTTGCCACCACCTTCCTGCACATTGAAAAGCACTGGAACTCCAGCTCTGCTTATGATTCTGACATGAAATTGAGCCCCTACATTAATATGATTAACATGCAGCACAGTAGAAATTACTGCAACCACGCTCTGAAGTCAGGCCAAACACATGGTCTGTAGACATGATAATCTTCAATATAGGTCACAAATGAGTGTTTTGATTTTCAAGTGAGAACATTAACTCCAGGATTACCACCCAGAGAGCTACATTCACATTGCCGGGGCATAATTAATTTTGAATTATGAAAGTATAGCTCTTTTCAGTCATGTCTGAAATTCCATTCATCCTGGTATTAAAGCAGCTATAACACACAGACATAGTATGAAGGGTGCAAATTAAATCCACACAAAGAGGGTTTCAGGCCAGATTTCTGGAAGGATATTCGAGCATAGCTCATGTCACTGTTGTGGAAACATATAGAAGGGAAAGTACTAATATCCTGACCGAGTTACAGCATGAATCTAACCTCGGGTCTAAAGTTGAAATTATCCATTAGTAATATTTCAGTCTTATTCAAACAGGACATGATTCTTGGAGCAATTCAGAAGAGCTTGATGCGTGGTGAGCACTACCAGCCCACAGATGTGAGGTGATATCCATCTCTTGCGGGAGGAAGGAACAGGCAATTTACCAAATGGTACCCTACTGACCTGAAAGAACAAATCTAGCTCATGATAGAAGTTTCATTTTAGAGGGGATTTTATTTACCAGATCTTATTGTAAGACTTACAGTGAATGCTGACTAAGCGTATATTGGAATATTTTTCTACCCTCTGGTCCTTTTATGAAATAGGAAGGTTTATATTTAGTGGCAGATTATAAGGTGCCAAGTAAATATTCTAAAACTGGAAATCAGAAGTATGCTAAAGTAGAAAGCTATGTTTCCATGTTCACTGAGTCAGAATGATACCTATTATGGAATTATGAAAATGCAGATCGTTTATAAACTGATTCACAAAGGAAATTCTTTCTTCCTTGAGGTATTCAGCATATGTTATTTTCAAATTCTGAGTTTCTCTGTATTGTATATCCTATTGAAAAAAACAACACGGCAATTAAATGTGATATATTGAAGCTTCCCAGCCTGCAGTTTAGGATCAAGTTACTAAAAATTTCTTTTAGCTGCTTCTTTCACTAAAAGAAAAGAGAGATCGTGGATAAGGAGGTAAAATGAAGCGTTCACATTCCAGGATATGGAGAAAGAGGTTATTACCTTGTAGTGCATTGTGTTATTATTATTTCTGTTTAGAAGGATAATTTTTAGCATAATGTTGAGACCACTCAACATTTCCACCATCATAAAAAAACAAATTACTTGTCAAGCCCACAAAGTAGAGACCTCAATTGACTTGGAGAAGTTAAGAGGGAGAAATAATTATGGAAACACAATTCCTTATGCTTTGAGAACTGCATATCATGTTTTGCCCTGTGGGTCTCTGAAGGACTCAACTGACAATATGCTGTTGCTAGCCCCTGTGATACTCCCACGGCGTCGTTTAGAGTTCTCTCATCATTAAATCGCAGACATTTTGTGGAATTGATAAATATAGTCTTCAACATTAACTAAATAATCCTCCCAATAGTCTGGTAAAACAGATGGAGAAAATAAAATAGAGAAGTTGTTAAGGGGCTTAACTCAGCCCATAGAGACAAACTTGTGACTTAGTTAGTATTAGACCTCCCTAGTTTAAGTTTATGACACCTTCTCTTCCATTTTTTACTTATAAATGGCAACCATGTCTCCAAACCACAGCTACCCCAACCCCCTCTCCCTCCTGCTTGTCTTTAATTCTTTTCATTTAATCAAGAACAGGACACAGTGCTGCTGCAAAGGGAAGTATAACTTTTCCCTGTATACACTTTCTTGAGCATTAGAATGGCTTTCAATAAGACATTTTTCCAAATGGATAAATTTTTTTTGGTTTATATTTTAAGAGACCAAAATAGTTTGAAGCATATTTTTTTGATCAATCTCTAAGTTACTTTTATTTCTTGCTCCTTGATGCAATCAACTCCTCTTTAATTAAGTGGAATACACTCATTATTGCATTTCTTCTTGGTGAGAAGCACTTTGTTAGCCACTATAAGGGCATAAATGAGTATAATATGGGGGCCATCGAAAAGGAAACCAAAATGGGACAGGAAAATGGCTAAACAAATAATAATGATCATAGTAATGTTGATAATTCTTGGCAGTTTATTTTGTTACAGACCCTGTGTTGAACACGCCTCACTTCATTTGATCCTTTGATGTAAGAGCTATTTCTATTCTCATTTTTTACAGACCATGAAACTGAAGCTTGCCAGGTTAATGCCTTTTCACATTGAACCCATGTAAATAACTAATACCCCATTCACCCATTCAAGGCTCATCAAACAATCTTTTAATACCTCAATTTTTCATATAATTTTTCCACATAGAGATTGTCTGGCCCTTTCAGTTCTCAATATAATTAATACTTTTCATTCTAGTTTATATTTTTATGATTTTTCTTGGCTTGAATTCTATCCCCAAGTATAATCAATTCTGGGTTAGTGAAAAATAGCTTTTCAGAACCTTCAAAGTTGAGAACTATTTTGTCAATTATTTTTAGGTCATGATACCATGTCAGTTTTTGTGGTTAGTGGTTTTTCTCTCAAATACCAGCTAATCCTTGGAAACTTTCCTGACTTTCAGATGGATGTGAATGCTACTTTTCTATTGCCCTTTAAAATATCCCTACACTGCTATATTTATTTTTAAACCTTATTCATACAATATCCTTCATTTTCAAATGGTAAATATCTTAAGACAGAAACTAAATCTTGCTAAATTTGAATTATTCAGGGTCCAAGTTCAGCATCTGGTATATAGTAAGTCTCAATGTTTGTTGAATTGAATTTTACTTTCCTTAGAAGAGCTCTTTATCTATGAAATCTTTAACCTTTCCTTGCATTACTTATTCAATATTTCTAAGTCTTTACCAGTTCTTTATTTATTCCTTCTTGTTTCAGAGGAGTAGAGGTCTCTCCTCCTTTTCAAATGTGGACCCACCATTTTTACACTGTGGTTTTAATTGATACATTTTTCTCCTTGACCAGTAGCCAACAGCTCTCATGGCCATCTCTTCCTATGCATATGATTATAAGTTTTATTTTATTTTAATCTTCACCTGAGTACATGCTTTTATTAATTTTAGGGAGCAGGAGAAAGCGAGAGAGAGACATTGATGTGTAAGAGTGACATTGATCAGCTGCCTCCCATACACTCCCCAACAAGGGACTGAACCCAAAACCCGGGTTTGTGCCCTGACAGGGAACACAATAAACCTGAAACCGTTTGGTGTATGGGATGAAGCTCCAGCCAACTGGGCCACACCAATGAAGGTTATAAGTTTTATTTTGATTCCTCAAAATTTCTCCCAAAGGGAACAATATGGAAAGGGAGAGGGGAAAAAAAGTAACTTCATAGTGGAGAAACACTACCTAAACCAGATGATCAAGGTCAATATCAACTGTGATAAATCATATTGATAGTATGTGCATTTGATAGAATGTGATGAAAATGGCACTTCATCTCTGTGGTCTTCCTCCCAAGAGTGTATATCCCCACTCTAACCATGGGGAAAGCACAGATAACTTCCAATAGGGAGGATTTGAGAAAATACTTGACCTGTACTGTCAAAAATGAGAGAGGGTGCAGGCCAGGCTGAGGGACCCCCGAGTGCACGAATCTCGTGCACCGGGCCTCTGGTACTATATAATTAATATTATTTGTTTAGTTAATAATAGTAGAAATTGGTTGTGGGGTCAAAGGGATCTAAAATTATTTTAAAAAAATAGTCTCCTTTAAAACAATTCTACATTTATTCCTTTGTAACAGTTATGTCAAATATAATGTAAATCATTTGCACAATTTTAAGTTTTCTAGCAATCACAATTTCAAAAGCAAAAAGAAATAGGTGAGCCCTGGTCAGTGGCTCAGTTGGTTGGAGTATTGTCTTGTGCACCAAAAGGTGGTCAGTTTGATTTCTGGGCAGGAGACAAACCTAGGTTGTGGGTTCAATCCCAGGTCAGGGTTGATATGAGAGGCAGCCAACGAATCTTTCTCTCTAACATTGATGTTTCCCTCTCTAAAAAAAAACAACAATAATAATAAACCATGTCCTCATGTGAAGATTAAAAAGAAAAAAATAGGTGAAATTAATAATACTTTTTATTTTATGTAGCCCAATATGTCCAAAATATTATCATTTTAACAAGTAATTTGTATAAAATTATTAATAATGTATTACAATCTATTTTTTGGTCGTGTGTTTACGAATAATACTAGAAATGACACAGGTGCCTGACAGAACTATAAGAACAACACTGTGGACAACGCTAGAAAGTGAAATCTCATCCTACCAAAACAAAGTTGTGTTTAACAGAAAAATATATTTTATGTTGCTTCAGCTTTTAAATAGAAATTAATTAGAATACATTAAATTCAAACTTCAGTTTCTCAGGCATCCTGGCTATATTTCAAGTGCTCAGCAGCTACCTTGGTGAGTGGCTACCACATTGAACCACATAGCTCTACATGCTTTACTTGTTGCTTGTTTCCATCATCTACTGTATAACAAACTACTCTAAGAATTGCCTTTAAATAACAACACTTTATTATATCTCAGAATTCTTTGAGCTGCCCTTGTAGTCATCTTCTGGTTTCCTTTTATGTCTCAAATCCTGATTGTGGTAGAGAGTCACTGGGGCTGGAACATCCAAATGGCCTTATTATAAGTCTGACTGCCTGGCTAAGAGGACTGGAAGGCTGGGCTGAGCTGGGATGCTGGGTTGACCAAGCCTCTCTCTTCTCCTCTGCAGTCTCAGGGCATCTCCTCTGTAATGTCTCTCTAGCAGGGCAGCCAGATTTGAAGTGTGGTGGTTCAGGACTCACAAAAGCTCAAAAGTGGCAACTTCCAGGCTACCTTAAGGATTCGATCTGAGACCTGCATATTATCACTTCTGTGCTGTTTAAATATTGCTGTTGTTTAAAGTGAGTCAGAGCCAGCACAGATTCAAGGTGGAAGAGGAAGTACACAAGGGCCTAAATACCAGGAGGCAGGGAGAATAGTGTTCTTGAGTGTTGGCTAAGTTTTCAACAAGTGTTTAATTCACAAAGATTGTCATTGTTGACGCTCATAAGCTCGTGCTGTTGTTTCAAAGTAACAGAGATACAGAGGGGTAAGACACATGCTCAAGCAAGGGTGCCTCAGGAAGTGGGGAACCTGAGCCTCAAACCCAGACAGCTGTCCCGGTTCCTGAGCTTTGCCCTTTGTGGTAATTGTTTAAACGTTAAATTCGTTGATGTAAACAACTTTCAAGGAAGTGAGAGAGAGAGGCAGAGAGACGGGTCTACTGAGCAATATTTTAAATCCCTGATATTGTGCTTATTATGCTTAAAGTTGTCATTAATCGAAACTTCTTACATCAGCATTACTTATATTTGCTGTGAAAAGATCTCTTTTTCTCCCTCTCTCTCTTGTTCCATCTGGCTCTTGCTCTTACTCCCTTTCTTTCTTTCTATGGGTCAGTTGTGATGGTTGTGTAGAAATTTCTGCCAGCTTTACACAACCTTTTCACTTAGAAGTCACCGTAAAACATATTTTTATCTAATCACCCACTATTCAGGGCTTTTTCTGCCGACCTTAAACTCTTCTCCTGCGTAATCACTGAAGATTCATCAGTGCCATTAGTAGTTCCGTGTAATAGGATATGTTTGTGTTCCATATTTTTTTCTAGGTGAAGAAATCAACTCTGACAAAGTAATGACCTCAACATAATTGTCGTTAACAAAAAGGTTACAGTGTTCTCACCAGAATCATAGAGCTGGGAGTCATTCTTCTTTGTGACTCCACATCTTCCTTTGCTCTGAGCTCTTTAAACAAAATAAATAATCATGCCTTATTAAGCACCTGCTCAATGAAGTCAGAAAATCAGACGATGGCGACATTAAATCCTGACCTTTGACTCTTCTGTCAGATGTCAGAATGATTATTTCTACTGGATCTTGGTTTGACATTAGGGAGCAATTGGCTAATCCTCAGATTCTCCAAACTTGCTCTCTGGTCTCTTATTCTTTGTCTTAGATTTATTATGATTTATTCACCATGTGAGGTAACAGGATCTCCTTTCATCTTAAAGGGACAACGTCTATATGATTTTGAGTCCTAGTTCTCAAGGGAACTTGGGGAAAAAAAGGAAAACTTAAAAATAGGCTGTTACCTCTTTTCCCTTTTGTCTTCTTTTTCTAATATAAAATTTGGACAACTGGATAAGTGAAGAGAGAGGTGAAAGGAAAAGACACTGGACCTAATTAGTTGGAACTTCTCCTGTGATGGGAAAATAGTAGAATAACTCAATGCGCAGTAGAAGAGCTATGGATTTGAATAGCTTTTCCCAACAGTGAGCCTAACATTTGGTTTGAAATGTGATCACTGGGCCTTTAGTATTTAAAGCATAGTTGGAGTTGGCATTGCCTTTACATTGAAAATATGATGAAATCCAGAATTGTGAATAATATCAGCCCAGATTATACACGGAATGAACTTTGAGGAAAAGTATTTTAGTAGACTAGATGGGAGAAAGCAATCTTGGGTAAAAGATGTACTGAAATAGAAAATGTTTAAAAAAAAAGTGAAACATATTAATCAAACATCTATTATGTGTCAAATACTGTGCTTTGCATATCATAAATATAGGAAAACTGAACAATAGAAGTAGCAGCCCAAGAAAAAGAGCCAGAACATAGGTAGTAAAATAGGAAAAGGAGAAAAGCACGAAAATAATAAATTAATGTAGCATTTAGTAAAAAGATCCACATCAGAATATAACATTTATTTCATAAAATCCAAAAACAGAGACGACAAAGCTCTATATCCAGTTATGAAAATTTAAGTGGAAACAGACAGCTTTTTCCTACTCCCATGCAATCCACTAAGCTTTATCAATTTACTAAGCTCCCAATTCACTATTACAATCCACTCCTTACAACTCACTCATTCCTTCTTTGCTGAAGTTATTCACAGTGTTTCTCTTGTTTGTTTCTTGAGTGGATACTGGTTCACCATCACAATTTTAGAAATTTTATGTTGTCGTTGATCCATGTGTCTTAATTTTGTTTCAGGAAATATGAGTTCTTTAAAGATTTGAGATAAAAGCTTCTAAATAAAGAGTCCAGATTTAGTTCATAATAAAATTGATTGAGGGGAGGGAGGAAAAGATAGAGGATAAGAATACTAAGATGGCTTTAATGCAGAGAGCAGGGCTTATATCAAGGCATAGAATGAGAAATTAGCTAAAAAACAAGGTTTTAGAAGGAAAACAAAAGGAAGTGTAATAGTGATGGTCAAAGAGGTAATGACATCAGTATTGTCTTTTTATGTTGTTTAATATTGATTTTGTTTTATTTTCTTTCCTCCCCATCCACAAAGATTTAAGTCTGAAACTCAAATAAGAAATGTTTTAATCGTATTCAGAGATTATAGGAGAAGTTGAAAGTAAAAATTGAGAGTGGAGGCCTACCCAGGTGGCTTAGTTGCTTGGAGCATCATCCCATACACCAAAAGGTTGCAGATTCAATTTCTAGTCAGGGCATACACCTAGGTTGTGGGTTTGATTCCTGGTCCGAGCACACATGGTAGGTAACTGATCCATGTTTCTCTCTCACATCGATGTTTCTCTCTCTCTCTTTCTTTCTCTCCTTTCCTTTCTCTAAAAAATCAATAAACATATCCTCAGGTGAGGTTTGAAAAAAAAAAATTTTGAGAGTAGAATGGTTAAATTTCCAGGAAAAAAAAAAAAAAGATTTGAAAATATTGAGCCTCATGCAAGGAACGAAGAAGTAAGAAAGAAATTTAAGAAAAGCTATTAAAAGTGTTTAAACCTGGGTGGATTTTTGCAATGGCTCCAGCAGAAGAACTGATTGCTTTCAACTTGACAAGGCTAACTGAGCAGTAAGAAATTTACCAGAAATACTCAATATACAAATAGAATTTATCTAAGCTACACTTGTGAAACACACATCACCCACATACTTACCTTTCTTTTGTCTTACTGAAGACACACAACACACATTTATTTACATACATACACTCCCAGTGAGCATGTTATTATTACTACTATTATTATAGCTCAATCTTATAATGAAGATATTTGGAACTAGGTGATACTATTAATTAAGATGCCAGGGATTCCAAAGAAGAGTTGTATGGTAATGAAAGAGGGAGTAAAATTAGGAAGACATTTCAAAAGATATTGTAACAGAGAAATATGGGACACATGCAGGGCTCCTGGCTTTTTTATTCAGCTGCTCTCCAGAAGTAAACACTCCATGGGAACTTAATAAATATTGGTTGACTAAATAGTGAATTGTTCAAGGTCAGTGCTTCCACACCTTTTTCATGTCACAGCAGGCTTAGAAAATATATAGTAAATAAGGGTAAACAGATGTGGTTTCTTGCAGCTGGAGAGGATTGACTCCAAAGGTTCCAGCCCACCCCAGGTCTTACAGAATGCCCAAAGGATGAGCAATGGGGTTTCTGAGCGCCTGTATTTGTTGTAGCCCATAGCAGGGAAGCACCAGTGTAATCTATGAAAACATCACTTGTATTATACTCTTCTTTAGGTCTGACATTAGCTATTCTGCCTGTTAAGTCTTCTGGACAGATAGTGCTGTGGGTGGGTGGGGTAAAAATGCTCATTCTACATGGATTCCCACTAGGCAAGACCTACACTGTGACACTAGATATGATGGGCTAGATTCAACCCCTGTTCACCCATCCACTGGGTACTCGTATATAATATATTCAGTCTACATTCTACTCTGTTTTTTCTTTCACTCAATTAATTTTATGCAACCTCCAATCTAGTAGTAACTGACTACCTTACCGGATACTTTTAAATTTATCGATTTTGCTTCTTGTCTTCATGAAATCTTCCCTTGGCTCAAATTTCATTAATTGTTTTCTCAAGTTTCAGAGTTCTCTATTCTTTTGAATCTATTTGAAAAGAAAAAAAATATATATAAATCTAGAATCGTATCTTCCTCATTATCTTTTGTGTTGTTGATTTTATTTTGCTTTTATTGAACTCATGTAGTCTCACATGTTCCCATAATTTGAATCAGACAAAGTCAAGTGAGGACTTTCAGGAACACACTGTTAGGTTTATTTGCCTTGGGACTGACATGTGGGTTATCTGGAGAAGTCTTGGAGAGGAGCTTATTATAGACTTTGGGGCTGGGACTATGTGATTCTAGGAAGAGATGGAGGAAGTGGATGCCAACTTTGGATTCAATGTTATCAGGAAGCAGGGTAAGTTCAGTGACTGATTTCTTCGTCATTTTTATCTAGAAGGTGAGAGGATTAAAGCCAAGCTACAGTTGTCATTGATAAAGAAGTAGTTCCTCATGTTAATCAGCAGAGAGGCTGTTATTTTTGTAGTTGTGGAGTATCCTCATCTCTGTCTTGTTTCAGGCAGGGAGTAACTTTGTCTGTCTTGTCCACCACAGTCACCAGGTGTCTAGGTCTACGTATTGTTTATATTCTTCAAGCATTGTTTATGTTCAGTTGGGAACATTAGGCCTAGCTACCAGACCTCCAACTTTGTTAAAGCAAAATCTTTTTATTCATGTGTTTATTGTTCTCTATTTGCTTACACCTCTCCCTAGAGATCTTTTTACTAGAGTCTATTGATTTATAACCAAGCAGAAGATGGGATAGATTCTGTCATATAGTGGTGTGGTTCCCTTCCTGAAATCTTCGAATCTAAAAAACAAACAAAACAAAAAACAGAGAGAGGAAGGAAAATAGAGCTACTGTGAATATACTTTGCTGTATCAAATATCTCAGCCACCACCATCAGAAAAGTCACAGCATGAAATTTTGCTCCTATGAAGCCATCCTGTGGCATAAATGAGAGTCATAGGTGTCTGCATTTGAATCGTGGCCACACAATTCAAAGGATAGTTCCCCAAATATAGTATCTCATTTTTGGATGGATGATTCCACCTACTTTAACTTCCCCCTTGTGGTTTCCATTTTGTGTAAAGGATATTACTAGGCTTTTGTAGAATTACTTCCAAAGTGCAATAATATATGAAAAGTCCCAAGTGTTTTTTTCCATGCTATTCCTTAAACGTATCCCATCTGTCTAGGTATATATAATAAAGACTGAAATTTCTGGGAGGTCTTCTATTACTTTTACTACTATATTCTTCTTCACTTTTCTTCTTTTATGTAGCTTTTTTAAATTTTTATATCCTGTTAGTAATTTTGACAGGAACAGGCAGGGAAAGAAGGACAGTTGGTTTGGGAGGTAATCATTTCACTCTCCTATCTGGAGAAACATATGTGACTTATAAAAACTGAACAACAACAACAAAAAGATATATTTTCCATAAACAGCACTTAAATTTATATATGCAAATGATTGTAATCTCTGCAAAATTCCATCAACCCGAAATTTCATATAAAACTTTTCCTCCCAAATGAGGGAGAAACAGACTATATAGTAAATAGACTAAAAGGTGTTCTCAGTACGCTTAGGTAAGAAAAGATCTGGTGTCCTGCAGCACAGCTCAGCATTTCAAACATAGATGTGTCTGAGAGATGACCACTTAGCCAGCTTACAAACTTGCTGATTTGTTTTTAGGAAGGATTTAGTCACCAGAAATTAATCTAATGTTATACTTCCAACTGGCTTCCTCCTCTTGCCCAGAAAATCCTAATCAGTAACCCTTGACCCCAATGATGGTGGAGTAAAGGAATGAAAGCTTTTTGATGTGCTCAGAAAAATATAGCTTAGAAGTGAAACAGGAAGTCTGCACTTTCTGCATCCATCAGTGTCTGATAAAAGCAAAATAGCTTCATTTCTGCCATTGCTCACTGTGTTAGATGAGATCAATAGAGATTGATTTCTTTATAACTGGTATGTTTTTTAATTGCTTTCAGAGATACAATCATGAACTTTCAAAAATGATAATTTGGGAGTCCTCTAGTTCTATGACTAAAACTATTACAAAAAAATTTGATCTGAGTTCAATTAACCTTATTAAATACACTGTCCCCTCCCAAAGGTGAGCTACATTCTTTATTTACTATTTCATTTATAAATATGCACTGTGAATTTTCAAGACAGGATATAAAAAACAGTATTTCCCAAACATATGTGATCAAACAAACCCTTTTCAATGCCATATCTGTTAAATTTTTCTAGAAGAATATTTCAAAAACCACATTTTGGAAACATAGCTATCCCAACGTTTTCATTTTCATGAAAGAAACCTGGCAGACATAATCGAAGTGATGTATTCATAATCTGTTAGTGTCAATTTCCAGTACCCAAGACTCTGATTACCAGGCCTTTTCTCTATATCGAACACTTCAACTATGTATGCATATCTCCACTAGATGATTACTGTTAAACACACTTATATCTGTATAAAATTGTATTATCTCTTTATTATTTTAGGGCTTACTAAAAAGCTGTTTCATTGTCTAATGAATTTATAATCAAGTAAATAATCCTAACCTGCCAAAGCTGCTTTGTTTTATTCTTTTTCTATTTGTCCATCTTGCCAAATACATATAGCTACTTTTAGGATAAAGCAAATTATGCAAGACTGATAGGAATCAACATAAAATCCATATTTTTGTTTAAATATTTGATTATAGCCAAAAAAATACAGTCAAGCAGCTGAAGTTGGCCTACCATGTTCCCCTTCATTGCCACAACTACAAATTTAATCTGAATCTCATGTTTATGTATCTATTGCATACTTAGAATAAAGCAGTGATTAAAACCTCTTTTATAAATAAGCAGTCTTGCTATTAGTCAAGTTTCACATTTTACTAATATACAAAATATATTAGTTTCTTGGAGAAAAGTATCAGTGGTAAAGCTATTTTGAGAGCACTTAGCTCAGTAAACAAAAGTAGGGTGGGATTGTAATTGTTAAAGATTGAGTCAGGAGTAAAAATAATAGATCTTTCATGCAAAAGCCTTTTGGAACTTTCCTCAGGAGAGCTTTTAAACTATGTGGTAAACTAAATAGTAAGTATAGTTTTATCAAACTGGAGATAACTTAGAAAGTAAATATACCTAAAAATCTAATTATGGCCATTAGTAAGAACTGTTATTTTTTAATATATATATATTTTATTTTATTGATTTTAGAGAGAAAGGAAGGGAAAGGGAGAGAGAGACAGAACCATAGGTCAGCTGCCTCCTGCATGCTCCCTACTGGGGATCAAGCTTTCAACCCAGGTATGTTCCCTGATGGAGAATCAAATCTGTGACTTCTTGGTGCATGGGACTACATTCAATCCACTGAGCCACAAAAACAGTCGGCAAAAACTGTTATTTTTGAACCAAGATAATATTTGAATTAATTTAATCATCTTATACAACAATTACATTGTTATCATGCTTTCACAAGGAATGTTTTTATGACTGCTTTTTTAAAAATAATGTTTATGCTAGTGTCACAACCATTCTAGAAAAAAAATTATCAAATTCTAATAGAGGGTTATCTGTACATGAAAGGAACCTATTTATTTTTCTTGTGATTCAGATGCATGGGTGTCTGGATCCTCAAGAAACCTTATAACATGTGCTATAAAAAATATAACATTCTTCTTCCATCTTTACCCAAATATGTTCTTCCTCTATACAGTGTGGAGATCTTTCTTTAAGTTTTTTACCTGGCCCACCTAAGTACAACTTAAGCATGGCTCTAGCCTTAACATATACCCTTTCTCTGGAATCAGACTTTGGTTATTCAGCCCTATGAAGAATCCAAGAGTGGCATATCACTACACACCTACCTGTTGTTGTCCTGAACGCTGACGACAACAAATGCTAGTGAGAGTGTGGTGCAACAGGAACTCTCATCCATTGCTGGTGGGAATGGGAAATGGTATAGCCATTTTGGAAGATAATTTGCCAGGTTTTTACAAAACTGAATATACTTCTACCATATGATACGGTAATTGTACAACTTGGCATTTACCAAAAGGAGTTGAAGAATTATGTCCACACAAAAACCTACACACAGTTCATATCAGCTGTATTCATAATTGCCATAAATTGGGAACAACCAAGATGTTTTTTAGTAGGTGAATGGCTACACAAGCTATGATACATGCAGATAATAGGGTAATATTTAGCAATTTTTAAAAAATGACCTATAAAGCCATGAAAAGACATGGGAAAATCTTAAGTGTATATTACTACATGAAATAAGCCAATCCAAGAAGGCCACATATTGTATGATTCCAACTATATGACTTTATGGAAAAAGCAAAAAACTATGGACACAATAAAAAGATCAGTGGTTGCCAGTGTTAGGGAGATAATGGAAAGGAGCATAGAATAAGTAGAGCATGGAGGGATATTTTAGGCCAACATATCTATACTAATAAAAGGGTAATATGCTAATTAGACCGGGAGACCTTCCGGACATCCTTCCAGACAAAGCCATGTTTGCGGGGCTGAGGCAGAGGCAGTTAGGGGCAATCAGGTTGGTGGGGGGGGGGGGGCGTTGGGGGCGAGCAGGCCATCAGGGTGGGTAGTTGGGGGCTAGCAGGGTGGCAGGGGGGCAGTTGGGGTGATAGGCCAGCGGGGGGGGGGGCAGTTTGGGGCAAGCAGGCCAGTGGGGGGGCAGGTGGGGTGAGAAGGCCAGCAGGAGGGGGCAGTTGGGGGTGAGCTGGCTGGCAGGGGCGGCAGTTGGGAGCAATGAGGCCAGCAGGGGGGCAGTTGGGGGTGAGCAGCCTGACAGGGGGGGCAGTTGGGAGTGATCAGGCTGGCGGGGGGGCAGTTGGGGGTGATCAGGCTGGTGGGGGGGCAGTTGCGGGTGATCAGGCCGGCAGGCAGAGTGGTTAGGGGCAAGCAGGAAAGCAGGCAGGTGAGCGGTTAGGAGCCAGCAGTCACGGATTGCGAGAGGGATGTCCCAGATTGAAGAGGGTGCAGGCCGGGCTGAGGGACACCCCCCTCCATGCACAAATTTCATGCACCAGGCCACTAGTTTATAATATAATGATGGATATAAGTTATTATACATTTGTCCAAACCCATAGAATGTACAACCCCTAACTGTGAACCATATGGTAAACTATGGACTTTGAGTGATGATGATGTGTCAGTGTAGGCTCATCCTTGGTGAAAAATGCACCATTCTAATGACTGATATTGATATGCATGTATAGGGGCAGGGTGTATATGCGAAATCTCTCATCACCCTTTACATTTTATTATAAACCTAAAACTGATCTTAAAAATTCTTCAGTTAAAAAAAGAGTCTGTATAAGAAGTGCCTATTGTTATGAATTTTCAGCCTGACTCTATACATATTTATAAAAACAATTTGAATTGCCAATTATTTTGGGATGTTTCACACGAATCCTTCAGGAAAAGAGCAATATCAAATATATCTTTGTGTCCTCAAGAACAAAACAGTGCCATTCAAGTAATTATAGTTTTAATGAACAATGGATGAAAACTAAAAGAAATAAACTGCCTTAATTTTCAAAATATGTTATGCTTGTAAACAGGATGACCAACCATCTTAATTTGCCCAAAATGAAGTGGTTTTCTGGAAGGTAGGGATTTCAGTGCTAAAACCAGGACAGGCCTAGGTAGACAGGGATGATTTGTCAACATATTTGTACATAGGAAATGTGAGACAGGGAAGGGAAGCTAGGAAAACCCTGATTAGATTCCAAGGATCTAATGGCCTTCCATGTAACCTTTCTGTTCTTAGTCACTTTTTTAAAGCTCTCCTTGCCCAGGGATTCTTGACTCAAGCTGCTTCCTATTTCACTACTTCTCTTATTTCACTTACCCTAGACCTCCTTCCTAGGGCACGGAAATCAGGATAGCAGTGCCCTAAGCAGCTCTATCCTCAAATAATCATTTTCTTCTTTCTGTTCATTGAAATGCACCTAATTTATTCTATTTATTCAGCTATTATACTCATACTAGAGGCCTGGTGCATGAAATTTGTGCACGGGGGGGGGGGTGTCTCCCTCAGCCCAGCCTTCACCCTCTCCAATCTGAGACCGTTCTCACAATCCAGGACTGTTGGCTCCCAACCACTCACCTGCCTGCCTGCCTGATTGCCCCTAACCGCTTCTGCCTGACAGCCTGATCAACCCCTAACCACTCCCCTGCCAGCCTGATCAACACCTAACTGCTCCCCTGCTGGCCTGATTGCCCCTAACTTCCCTCCCCTGCCAGCCTGGTCACCCCTAACTGCCCCCCCCCTGCTGGCCTAGTCACCCCCAAATCCCCCCACCACCTGCCTGGTCACCCCTCAAACTCCCCCACCAGCCTGGTCGCCCCACACAGCCTGCTATTCAGTTGTTTGGTCATTCCTCACTAACCCCCCTGCCGGCCTGGTTGCCCCATGCAGCCTGCTTGTTCAGTCATTTGATCATCACTCACTAACCCCCCTGCCAGCCTGGTCTCCCCACACAGCTTGCTTGTTCAGTCATTTGGTTGTCCCTCACTAACCTTCCTGCTGGTCTGGTCATAAGCAGCCATCTGGTGAGGGTGTGAGGGTTAATTTGCATATTACCTCTTTATTCTATAGGATACTGTGTCAAGGGTTGTTCAAGACCCTTCTCCCACAATAGAGAATATAAAAAGACACAGTAACAACCTTCAAGAAAATTATGTATGGACACTCTAACAAATAAATATATAGTTGATTCTAGTTTAGGACTGTAGTCACATTTTATAAAGTCACTGCAAACACTGAATTACAAATACTACACCATTGCTTCTAGGGGAAACATATGGCTAAGTTCCTGTGAGTCTCTAGTCACATTTTCATCAACAAATTAACACATAACTTTGTTTTATGTTTCTGTTTAAAGACATCTTATTCAAATATACTATTGATTCATTAACATTGTGTTCCAGGCCAACAGCATTACAACTCATGACTGTAGCAAGCTTATCCACATGTCCACAAATGACTGCTAGTATACTGTAAGTATTGATTTTAGGGTTACAAATCAATTTCAGTGAGAAGGCAAATTCTCATACACAGTCCTCAAATAATAAAGATCAACTATAATTCAATAAATAGGGATATTTGGAGAGAAGAGAGCCCCCAAGGCTGCTGGCCAGATACAGAGCATCAAGGTAGCACTGTTTAATCTGAGGCCCTGAAGATGTATGTTTGCTCAGTAGACACAGAAAATGAGAAGTCTAGACGGAGGGTACCAAGTATATGGGCACACAGAAGGGAAACTGCATGTATTGTTCAAACATAAAGAACAGGGTAAGGGACTAGGGGAATATGAGCTCGAAGGGTGGGAAGGAGCATACTCAGGAGTGTTTACTGTGACATGAAAGGTTTGGAGATTGTGAATGATAAAGAAATATTGGAGATTCTTAGGGAAAAACCAGATTTCCCCTTCAGAGAAATTTCACTGGCACCTCTATGAAGGATGGATTGAAGAGGCATAAGGCAAGAGTCAGGGAACCCAGAGAGGAAGTGATAACAATTTGGCAATCATTCAGCAGACAAATGGAGTTGCCTATATTATGGCAAACATAATTAATAGAATGAGAAGGTGAACATGAAAAGTGTTTAGGTTCTCTTTTGAGTTAATAAACAAGAGTTAACTAAAACAAATTAATGATAGTTGATGTCATTATCAAAATAAGGAGAGGAAAATTTTTGGATATTGCCATCTATTTAAATTAACAATATGAGGTCATCTGTTAAGATTTGGTTATTTTACTTTCAGATGACTAGTATATCTAGAAAGTGATAGCTAATAGAAAGTTTATCATAAGAGTCTGGAGTTTAGGAGAAGACTGTCAATACAAGATGCTTATTTAGGAATCTTTAGAATAGAAATGGAAGGCAGAGCTGAAGGCATGAAATAAATTTTCTATATTAAAAGCAGTTATAACTAATACTTACAATGCACATATTATGATATTGTTATCATCCCCAATCTACAGGTGGGGGACAGAAAGGATAAATTACTTTCTCTAGGTCAAACTGCTCTTTTATAATAGAGCCTGGGTTCCAACCGAAGGAAAATGGTTTCAGATAACTTAGAATCTTCCCTGGAGCAGTATGTCAAAATTTAAGAACTAGACAAGATAAAGAACTTATAAAAACACTCTTTACTCACCATAATTCCACTTCAGTTCACAGAATTCTCCTTATTTCTGTCTAAAATCCCAAATTCCAATCAATGTTCATATTACTTCCAAATCTAAGAATTTTAGTGCCACTTTTTGAGCCTTTTATTTTCCCTTTTGTCAGGCCTTGCACTTGGCTTCCCATGAGGTTTTATCCTTTGTTAATTTTCCAGCTGGAATTTCTCCTGCTGTTTGCCTTACCAGTTCAACCTTCCTTGTCCCCATCCACTTGCTCTGTTCACTAGGCTTCAGTACTTCACCTCACTTCTTTTAATTCTTGATGTATCAAAATCTCCTAACACCTGTTAGATGTGGGCATGATGTGAGTGTGTGTGCTTGTGTGTGTAATATAGATAGGTGATAGATATATAGATATAGATATAGATATAGATATAGATATAGATATAGATATATAGATAGAGATATAGATATAGATATATGATATACTAGTAGATATAGATAGAGATAGAGATACACTGTATATATATATATATATATATATATATATATATATATATATGGAGATATATAGTTATAGATAGATATAATAAACAACTAAACATGGACTTGATACCTACTATTCAGTGCATGTGTTCATGTTTACCCAGGATAGGAATGTATTAAGTCAAATGAGTGGGTAATTGAACATTTGTGACTGGTTAAACTGTGGAGACATAGCTAGGAAGGATATTGCAGAGTTTTTGCAGACTAGAAGAAACTATGGATATAAAAAGGGAGTTGATTTTAGGAAAAGCAAGAAATAAGCCACTATCGACCTCCTAGCTTACTAAGATATTCATAGAAAAACACTGAATTTTCCATGTACCCTTTAAAATATATTTTTATTGATTTCAGAGAGGGAGGGAGAGGGATCCAGAACTAGAAACATCAATAATGAGAGAGAATCATTGATTGACTGCCTCTTGCATGGCCCCCACTGGGGATTAAATCCACAACCTGGGCATGTGCCCTGATCGGAAATGGAACCGTGACCTCTTAGGTCATAGGTTGAAGTTCCACCCCAGAGCCATGCCGACCAGGCTGTAAATTTTATTTGTACTGTGTTCCATGGCTTGAAACTCAAATCACATTTTCCTCAAGAAGCTATATTTCAAATTGTGGCCTCTATCTTGGTAAAGCCCATGTAAGAATATTATACTCCAAAATTGACTAAAATAAAAAGCAACATTCCAATGTAAATATAGCAATCTAAGTACCCACTTAGGAGATCTGGACTATCACAGGAGGGAGCCCTCTTGCAGTAACATCCATGGTGGGCTGTGTCCATGAAGGGGCCGATGTTCCTGTGGACCAGTAATTCAGCAGCTGTCCTTTCCTGTTGGTCTGCACAAACCCAACACTCTTTCTCCCTTCCCAACCTCAGCTTCAGAGGCTTGAGTTGATTATAGGCCAACAGTTTATCATACATTATTATCATCGTTTGACCCAAATTCCCTGCTTGTTTATTTTACCTCTATGTCTAGGCTAGCCCATTGTATTTGCATGGCTATGGAAAGAGTGTAAGTGGAGGCCAGTGACTCAGTCTCTCTGCTTCCTGAACTTCAGGGGGCCTTAAGCATATGCATGTGAATAGACTAGGCCACACATCTGTATTCCAACCTCCTCCACAGACTACCCACCTTCTTGGACCATCACCTTCTTGGGCCTTCGGATGCCACACTGCAAAGCTCTTTCCCTGACCAAATGTCAGTCAGGCCCCTCCAAGGCCTAGTCTCATCTAAGCTTTGACCATGGGCTTCAAATCTATCCTTGTTGGGCTTGTAGCATGCAGTTTTGTAAGAATCCTGTCAAGTTGGTTTAGCCAGAATCCCGAACCTCAATATCTGATCACCCTTAATATCTGATAAATTCCTCATTCCCCATCATCCCCTAAATAATATCTGATTACCCTAGCCGGACTTCAGCAAGAATCCTGTCAAGTTGGTATAGCCAGAATCTGCTGTTCTCACTGTTTCCTCTTAGTAATTTTCCATCTACTGACTCCCACCATATATCTTAGCTATAAATCCTCACTTATCCATGTTGAATTCAGAATTGAGCCAAGTTATTATTATTTTGAAAATTTCTATAGAGGCTGTCCTTAACTTCAGATATATATATGCCTGGAAATTCACTGTTACTGATCCTTTACACATATCAATATGTCCCCACCAGTAACAAGATTTGAACACACCTTTATTTTCCTTTGGTCCCCATCACCCCTCCCACCATTATATTAATTTTGAGAGGGATGAACTAGAACCTTACCCAATTTGCCATCTTGTCAAGAGATGCCACTAGCCACTTCTCCATGTTAGTCACTCCTTTGGTGAGAAAGTGGAAAATAAAGAAGAGTTATCTAAATATGTGTAGTGTATGGTTCCTTCTTAGATTTCCCTTTTAGATCTTTATCATATAGATCTCAAAAAACTCTCTACATATTTGAAAATAATCACTTTTATATTTGTGTTAATTAGATTATTTATACACTTGTGAAATGCTGCTATATAAATGCATTATGAAGAGCTTTATTGAATATTAAGTGTCTGAAAGAGGATGTAGCTTCTTGCTTTTGGTTATGTAGTGACAAAGAGAACGAAGAGTCTCAAGCTTTGCTAATGGTTAGGAATGTTTGTTTTTCTGGAGCAAAACCTTGAAGAGCTGATTTCCGCTTATCAAATTACACACATTATCTTTGGTTCAAATTAAATTAAAAATTCTCATGTGTACGTATTTCACTTTTTAAAATATATAATGCATCTTAAATAATGCATGTTAATTGTTCTAATTCAGTGACAGAAATTAACTTTACTTTGCTATTTAGTTGTTAAAATGTATAGATGTAAAAAATAAAATAAAATGTAGATGTAAACAATGCTTAATTAAACTATATTTTTGAAACAATAAACAGGGTGAAAAATGTATCAAGAAACTGTTATAACTTGGTTTGTTCTTATTTAGCACTGGACTTTAAAGGTCTAGGTAGACTGTATTTCCAAGAAGTTTCCTTTTAAGACTTATGTATGTACACTTTAAATTGAATAGGGGAGTATTATAAGAAATTTTTTTTCTTTTTTTTATTTTCTAAAGTTTTACATAAGTCTCCTTTTTTTCCCAAATGACACCCCCCCCCCCATTCCTACCCCGGGCAAGACCCCACCGCCCCAATGTCTGTGTCCATTGGTTATGCTAGTATGCATGCATACAAGTCCTTTGGTTGCTCTCTAATCCCCCCTAAAATATTTTTAACAATTAAAACATTATTAACCAAAGCATATCTGTCAGAGAAATCTCTAGTTCTGACTGTGCTATGAATTTAAATCCTTAAAGTTTTCTTGAAAGACCTTTACAAAGTCCTTGTGTTTAAACAAATCACCCATTACAAGCTATATGAGCCTTTCTACCAGTTTAAAGCATGTAGTTTATGGCACTGTGTCCACCTGAATCAAACAAAATACTCCAACGACACCAGTTTGTAACTGCTTTGTTTAAAACAGACGAACATTCAAAATAAAAATAGGCCTTCATCAATTTACCAATTTGATTTAAAAAGAAGCACATGGGGTAGGAATTTTAGAAAATGCTTCCATTTGGTGGATATTTTTCTAAAAATAATGAGTCATAATAGTTTTGAGGAAAACTCTTTTGTTGTCACACAACACTGGCTTAACTGTCATTTTTATTTGCTAGAGTTTAGACTAGACATTAAGAATAAACATTTAGTCCTCAAGAAACAGCTTCTGGGGGAAGAAATAAGGAAAAATCATAATTTTGTAGGCTGTTTCATACTTTAGAGATATCTCATTGAGGTACGAATAAATGAATGATAAAATACACCAGGATACACACTAATTAGGGTTCCATGTTGACCGCCCAGTTCTGCTTCCAGTCACTGAATTCCCTACTGCTTGCTCCTGTCATCTGTGCCAGTGACCAGAGCATGATTCCAGCTTCCATTTCTCTTGAGCACCAAACCCATGTGCAGACTGCCTACCACAGAGTCCTCAAATCATCTCAAGCTCCCAGTATTCAATGCTGAAACAATGATCTCCCCATCCTAATCTTTTTTCCTTTTTACACCTTTTTTTTTTTCAATTGTCATCACTCAGTTGTAAAACATGGAAGTCAAGGGGTCATTTGTCATTTCGCGTTTCTCTCTCATATGCAAATTTGATGAAAATCACATTATCATTTCCCTGCTTGAAAATACCAAAATGTCTCCTCATCGACATGATTAAATCTCTATCTATTCTGAATCATAAATTTATGATGTAAAATCCTAATATTGAGACCCTGGCCTCCTTGTCCAGTTGGTGTAGTTTCCACACATGAATAAGGTATGGCAATTCTTACTCTTAACTTTGCCTGTGGCTACTGAAACTTAACACTACTTCCAAATGTCCATAAAGACTAACTATAATACAAACTACCACAGGAGATTCTGATTTTTTTATTTGTTTTTCAATAGTAAAAATGGTCTGTAGGAACAGGCTACAATTATAACACAATTCAATAATTAGAGATAATTACCAAAGAGTAATGTGTTTCAATATAGTAAAAACTTAGTAGGACGTGGGCCATTAAACAACCTTTTTTCCTAATTCCAAATAACGTCCCATCTGGTAAATTGGTTCACTTTCTTCCTATCCAAGTTTATGTACTTTAATGTTGTCTGAAGGTGCCCCCTTATACTCCTACAAAATATATTTAAATAGACTAGCCTTTCATTAATAGGGCCCAATAAAACTGAGAATTTGCAAAAAAGCAAAATTTTGGGGCTAAATTTTGGCTCACATAAACAAAACATCCATAGTAAATTAAAAGAGTGAATTAAACTTATAGAAAACCTATCCTATAGAAAATAATAATTTGTGGGATCATTTAAAGGCATTTTACTAGATATACATATAATTCTCTTCCCTCTTCAGATTTCCTAAAGAGCATGAGATTTATAAATTTGATATGTGAGCCAGAAAGAAATCTATATTTTAAATAGCAACCTGGAACAATGTTCAGTCCAAGAAAGGCCAACTCAGCTGTTTAGAGTCTTTTGGCATATTAAGCACATCTCCTAATTGCTTTAGGCATTCCCATAACTATAAGATGTTGCTTTGAAAACTAGGATCCCTGAGGCCAAACAAGATTCTAGCTGTCATGTCTTAGAAATAATAAGGGTGCCCAAGAAAGTCCATAATGTAAGAGTAACTGGAACTAGAAGCCTGCATCTATTATGATGGCTGTATATCTAATATTTCTATTTGGTAGTCTTTTCTCTCTTTTCCTTTATCTTTTATTACTGAGTAATTTGTTTTTATTTTATTTTTATTGAGATTTATATGCTTAATATACTTTTTTATTTTGAAATAATCAAGTAAAAGAATTATGTTGAGCCCAGCTGGTGTGGCTCAGGGGTTGAGAGTTGACCTATGAACCAGGAGGTCACTGTTTAATTTCTTATCAGGTCACGTGCCTGAGTCTCATGCTCCACCCCCAGTGGGGTGTGGCTCAGGAGGCAGCTGATCAATGATTCTCATCATTGATGTTTCTATCTTTCTCTCCCTTTCTCTTTGAAATCAATGAAAATATATTTTTAAAAAAAGTAGTTGCTTGTGGTAATAATGTTCATCTCAGCCTGCCAAAGTCTAAATTTAAATCACAGTAAAGCTTAATTACATAATTGTATTAATAGGGTACAGCCACTTATTTTTTTATTTATTTTTTTCATAAGGGAAATTATTTGTAAACTTACAGTGTAGAATATATCTACTAATAATTGTCAAGAAATATTTCTTTGGTATTTGATTTAGTGCAATTTTATGGATAAAATTTGGGGTATTTTCAGGGGTGTGAAAACAAAATTTGCACACAAATCAACATTCTGTTTATCACCATAGAATACTAATGTTTGTGTTTTATTAAAATACAACCAAAATATACATTTAATAATTTTAATTACTTTAGATTACAAGACTACAATTCTCTCAAAATAGTAAAACTATAAATTCAAAATTGATTGCTAAGCACTTACAATACCAGAATTAAATTATACAATAAACTGATAGATTCTTGCCCTTTTCCCAAAAAAGCATCTATTTAAAACTTACCATAAATACTTTATACTACAAAATATTTAAATGAGAGGTATAAGTCATGTACATGTTCCTGCCTGTGTACTGTCAATGTGTAGCAGCTTGGAATTTTAGGTATTTTTTAAACTCACATATAAGCTAATTTATTTAACTATTGTGGTCATCTGTTGGAAAAATATATCTTTCTATAAAAACATTTTAAATATCTCCCTTTTTTCTAAACTATCCATTCCCAGTAAGGTGAATCAATCCCAACATACTGTCTAAGAGAAATGTAACATTCTCAATGAAAGCTATTTCAGTTTTTAATTCCATTTGCATTAATGATATCTGTGAAATGTGTATATATATATATATATATATATATATATACACATATATGTTTAAAGTATCAGTGTTAAATGAATGTTTTTGTTCAGTTTAATATTTAGTGGACATCTAGATATTAAATTGTCTTTAAAATTTTAATTTTGGTAATGTTGAAAAGGAGACACTGCCCACTGTAAACTAATGTTTTCAGTTTAGACTGTACAATCCAGCAGGAACAAAACAATAGCATATGAAGAACCTAAATATAGACCGAAGGCAAAACCCAAGAGTAAGATGATTTTTCAGGCAGCATATTTTAAGTAAGCATTATTTAGTAAATAGATTGATGGTATTTTGTGTCAATGATAGTTCTACTACTATGTGGCTTTTGGGGAAGGGGGGTTCTACATAAATTACTCAACAATCCAATTTTTGTAAAAAAAAAAAAAAAAAACTTTAAATTTTTATTAAACTGAATGTAAATGAATGCAGACAGGCAGGATTCCATGTAGCAGCATAAATAGCCAGAATGAGATGCAGGTGAGAAAAGGCAAATCAAAGACATATGTATTCAAAACAGGGGAGAAAAATATGAATCTAAGAATAAACAGACGATTTAAGACCTCTCATAAAGAGCTGATTTCTAAGCAAATGTATTTGAAAATATTAACTATAATTTTATTTTTCATTATTTCAAAGAGAATTTGGTAAAACCTTCAGGGGTGAGGAAGTATATATAATGTGTCTTGTCTTACATTTAATATATTCACACTGTTCCTCAGATGTTCTAGGCAATTAAAAGGTTAAAAAATTAAATGTAGTTTAGATGTCCTCTATCTTTATAAATACACATAAATCTTTGTCCATATGTTTTTATTATATGACATTTTATTTTACTAATAATATTTCAAATGTATTTTAAGATTTTATCATAAATTAATAGTTTTAGATCTAAAGTAGCCAGAATATTAGCTGTAAATCAAAATAGGTTTTCAAAATTTTGTCTGAATAACTATAATAAGAAAGAAGTAATTAAAAAATGGCTTAGACATTCATATTTGGATGAAAACCAAATTTATTTTCACAAGTCAATCCTAACATTTGAGCTTCATGTAATTTTCTCAAAGCCATCCATAATTTGATCATTACTGTCTGACATACAAATATATGGAAATCTTTAAAAAATAAAACATACTCCCACTTATTTGCTTGGAGCTTACTATGAATTCCTGAAACATTTTAGCCTAGCAAATCAATAGTTACAAACACTCTTGTTATGGTATTTAATTAGCACTCTGATCCTACTACAACTATTCTTATGCATTAATTTTTAAGAGTGATTTGTTCTGGTTTACTGTTTTTAAAACCCAAGTTTTAAATCCTTAAGTTTTCCTTATACAGACACATCTATAAATATTTGAGTTTCATATCAAAAGGGGTACTTAACCTCATACATCAGAGTGACTACTTTGAAAGGTAAGTGATGCAAATTAAATGAATGTAAGATAGAATGCTTTGAACATAAAGCAGTCACAGACATGATACTGAACATGGTAATAAGTTGCCCGCTAATCACACGGGTTCCCACAGGCTTTTCTTTCAAGACACATAGAATGCATGAGAAACTAGCAATGTCTGCTATTTAGTTTTCTGAAAGGCTGCCTTCCATTTGAGGAAGTGACTAATTTTTCATTTCACACTAAAAAGGGCGTGAAAAGGCAAAACAGAAGAAGGCTAAGGGTTTTGTGTTGAAGAAAGAAAGGTGAGTCCTGCGTAAAGGGGCAGAAAACACCATGCAGGTTCAGAGGTAAAGGCAAACGGGCAATATTTGAAAGTGCTAACAAAATACGAAGGATGTTTATGTTGTAAGTTTGTGTTCTTTACATGTGGTAGGCTTATTTATTATTAAATTACTAAAACAATGCTACTTGAATTACAGCATATAATCTCAGAAATGCAAAAAGATTTGTGAAAAATGATGTCAAAGAGTTAACTTAACCCTTTCCGTTGTCAAAATGTTTGCGTTTGTTCTGTTACTTAACAATATATCTCCCCGCTCCCCACCACTCTTGTCTACCTAATTCTTTTTCTATGTATGTATATATTGTTCCTTTCTGTTCACTCAAATAAAGTCCCACAATCCAATATTCAAGAGACTAAAGGCAGTAAATGAAAATAATTTATAGGTTATGATGAATTTTTAGAAAAAGTACTGAAATCCCCTTGGTTGTAAATAAATTTGTGCTCATTCTTTCCATGATCCTTTAGAAAATTTACTTTTCCTCGGCCTTTTGCTAGCAGGCTTTTTTTTTTTTTTTATAATCTAGAATTTTTTAGCAGATGTATTATAAATTGGCAGCTACTTATACTCTGGTGAATAAAACTACATTACATTTCACCCACTTTATTTGTGACTGTTCTTCCTTTTTATGGGGCTATGAGTTTCCCCCAAAGCCAGAATTTATAGCTGTCTTTCCTTCTGTCTCTTAACAAATCCCATCTGCATGCCTTCCCATTAGGATGCAGTGTACGTCATGATGTTTCCCTTATTTTATTTAAATGTTTTCCCATATCTTACTTAAATATTTATTAAGTATTCTGTCCCTAAAAGCTCAGCATTTAATCTAAAAACACATAACTGAGCACCAACGTCTCTCTATGAACCTGTTTCTCCCGGTAAGTCATAAGGAATCCTGGAGGAACACTTACAACCTTCAGTAAATCAAGGCCGTAGTACACTAAATAATCCCTGTGGTCTGATAAAACTAATGCATCTCTCCAAATTCCTAAACCATGCACCAAGAGTGAGTGGCTCATTGGGAAAGTTCCTGTTGCTATATGAGTGGCCTGAATTTGTGTCTTCCCTCCACTTCTTACCGGAAAGTAGCCAGCTCTAGAGTGGAATGACATATCTGTTCATAAGAACATAAAGCACAACAGCATGGTCAGCCCCATGCTGAATGGCCACCCAAGGGAAACGAAGCACCTCAGTACATGATCAAATGTGATGTTTGCTCAGCTCACTTATTTACATGACATCATAAGTTGAAAAACTCAGAACACAAACCATTTACAAATGCAAAGTCCCTATTTTGCAGATAACTCGGATACATTGCCGGTACAAGTTTAGTTCTTGGAAAACTGGGTCAGATGACTTAGTTGCCCTTCCTTGGCCATATTCACCACACACTGTCTCAGATTGCTCTTCTTGTGCCTTAACAAAACACCATGGAAAACTCTTAGGAGTTAGTATCAAGGATGCACAAACAGGAAACAGTATTTTTGCAGGTAAAGGACTCTTTTCTTTAAATTAAATAGGAAGCTACGTGGCCACCACTCTCGGAAGCTCATCTCCGTGATGCCTGCGATTCCGTTTCTTCTTCATCTCCTGCATGTGCTTCCACTTTGGGACGCCCTTGTTGCGCTGCCGCCGCTTCTCCCGGTGCCACATCTGCTCGCAGTACTGGTCCAGGCTGAAGTTGGGGCTGCTAAGGATTTGGATGTAGTCTTTGTATCTCAACCGTGACTCGGCCAACAGATCCTTGACCTGCCCCTCCTCGTGCTCTGCCCTCTGGGTGTTTTCCATCTGTTCGTTCTCAATGACATTCAGAGTCAGCTTCACGATGGTGTGGATAAATGTGTGCTCCTGTGCTTTGCAGTAATACATCCCAGAGTCCTTCTTCTGCAAACTTCGAATCAGTAGCCCGTAGTCTGTTTTGATGATCCTTTCATCGGGTTTCAGCTGCAGGATTGGAAAAAAAATGTAGGTAATAAATGAAAACCAGAGAGGCTATGAGCAAATGAAAACAGGCTACACAGTTTTACTTAGAGGAACCTAAGATATACTCCCTGTCTCTCTGTCATCAAGCATAATATCGTCAGCCATAGCCAAAGAGAGTGAAAAAAAAACTTCAACTGAGGTAACAGCCCCCAAAAATGCGTGTTTGCATCTCATGATGCCTAACTGAACCTTTGGAATATGGTTAGTTTTTCTCCCAGTCTACGGATAGGAGTGAAAAGCTGTAAAAAAAGGAATGAAGTAAAACTGGAAACTATCAACTGACCACCTACACAGAGATTTCAGATGCCAATTGGTGTTCTCAGAATTGCAGAGCTACAATGTGACATAGACAGTCGTGTATAGAAAAATATTAGTAGCTTTAGTGCATGCTACCACCTTTAATGTAGAATAGAACAATGATTTCAAAAGGAATTTACTCTGTTTTCTAGATATCACCAAATAAATGATCTGAATAGCATATGGAAACTGTACGTGGTGAGTTGTTAAAAGTCAGTGGAAAGGCATGGGTGGATACAGCCTTTTGAATGTTAGAGCTAACCATTAAGCAGAACCATATTCAGAAGGATAGCAACATTTAAGGCTGAATTTCCTCTTTACTCTGGATTGAATTTTGATACTGTGTGTATATATGACACCTTAGACGATGTCATTTGTGGAAATATTTGCCATACCTCAATATACTATAACATGGTAATGTGATTTCAAGTGTGAGAACGCTCAATGAACAAAAAGAACCTCCCTGAAATGCAATGCTCTTTACCCTTTGAAGCGATACTACTGAAAGGCAATTCAAACAGTTAAGCTTGCCTGGCCCACAATCTGGTGTGAATAGCGAACCTATCTTCACTAAAACTGAAGGCATGTTTACTGACACAAGAGCCCTGTTTAATGTGGGGATTGTGGAAGTGGCCCGGCATTAAGTAGAATCACAACAACAACAAAGAAGTCTGGAAGACTTCCAGGTTACACATCTGCCCCTGTATTGTAGACTTTCAGATGATGGAAATCAAGGAGGCATAAAGACGACCAAATTAAATTTATTCACAGTGGGTGGACTACGCTCTGCATCTTTATGTGAAAAATATGTAGGAAAAATCCTTCAATTCTGGAAATATGAGAAAAGGAAAAGAAACATCTCTGGCTACCAGCCCAGTCAGCTAACAAGTATATGGCCAACCACCCTCTGTGCCAGGGAAGTGCAGCTGGTGGGGTACCACACAAGGCCACAGGCAGGTCACAGAGCAGATCTCTGGTTAATGAGGCTGAATGGTCTCCAGCCCTGCCTTCGCTCTACACTGAAGCCAACCCATTAGGGTTTTGTGTGTTTGTTTCCCTTACTTTGCCCATTTGGTGAGCTGGGTGTGTAGCATTTTTTTCTAAGGAATCTATTCTGAAGGACCGGACATTTTTTAATGCTATTGTAACACAAACTAATCTTGAATTCACTTACATCCTCAGTAACCATAGGAGTCTTGTGCCCTAAAATAAATTGAATTGGTAGGGTTCTAAAAGGCCAGGCTGAAACAAAAACATCAATCTCAAATTTAACACACTGGGTATACTAGTATATATTTTTTACTTTAAATGATTTTACTGTAGAAATGCTTTTTTAAAATTTAAATACACCTTAGAATACAAACACTGACTCAATAAGCCTAGGTTCTGGTCCCTATCTGCTAGGCTTCTGATGATAACTCATTTATCTTCCTTGCTTGGTCTCCCATTTATCAAGTTGGTGACATAGCATATGGTAGTGTGTGTGTGTGTGTGTGTGTGTGTGTGTGTGTGTGTGTGTGTGTGTGTGTTTTGGGGGGGTGTTAAAAGTAAAGCTCTTTGAAGGTTAAAGTGTGAAGTATTATTAGCAACATTACATGTTGTTGAAGTGACATTCTGAAACCTTTATTTCTGTAATTCTTTTAATAGAAAATGACCTGTGGTTATTAGCATGACAATCAAAGCAGGTAACTTTCTTTCCAGTTCAGCTCTAGATTTCTTTTCATAGCTGGTATTCTTGCTAATGTTTAAACTGTTTAATGTGGTTTTAAAGATTGTCACAGCTGCAACTCAGTACTTTTTATTGTTCTCTTTAATATCCTGTCAGGAAGAAATTACCACTTCGATTTCACACAAAATATGCAACACTTTGTCATTGTTTTTGCTGTTCTCTGTTTGCATCCTGTTTACATTGTTGTGCTCTGAAGTCTAGCTCCCTTCCCTCCTTTCCATACTGCTTCTGCCCCCACAGGACTCAGAGTTTCTTAGACACCTGGCATTTCATTACTCCATTGTGATCCTTCTTCGCCTTTTCTTACTTCCATGAAATGATTATTTTTACTTTGGTTTTGTACCTACAGATATAAACTTATTTAATAAGCCCTAGCTGGTTTGGCTCAGTGGATAGAGCATCAGCCTGCAGACTGAAGGGTCCCAGGTTTGATTCCAATCAAGGGCATAGGCCTGGGTTGTGGGCTCAATCCCCAGTAGGGAGTGGGCAAGAGGCAGCCAATCAATGATTCTCATCATTGATGTTTCTGTCTCTCTTTCCTCTCCCTTCCTCTCTTAAATCAATAAAAATATATTTAAAAATAAATTTTAGGCTTCCTGGATTTATCTAATGTCTATTAGATTGTGTAAGTGTTTTTTTTTTTAATTTCAAAAATATGAAGTGGTATCTCTAACAAAATATATTTTGAATGCCATATTTTCATAAGACTTTTGCAATCTAGAGATAGAAATCTGTGACCCAGGAATTAAGTGGTTGATTAACATTTGCCTACTTTGCATTCTCAGTCACTGTAATGCTTTCATTCCATGCTGGAACAGGATGCTTTTATGCAGACTGTGTCTCGACAGTGAACTGTCAGCACAGTCAATTTAGAAGATTCAGCTCCACTACAAAGAGATAATGTAATCTCCGGCCACTAATTTAAACTCATGGAATTTTCTCCACTCTAAAGTGATAAGTAAAAACTGCTCAGCCTTACAAATCAAAACCATGCTTGAACTGGGGTTGACTGTCCATTTGCCTAATGTGAACAATGATAATATATTTGGCATTATTAAATGTAGATCTTCAATGAAGGGCAATTCATTTAAAATGAGAAGAATCACATGGAAAGAGACAAAGGACATTTAGGTACTAAGCAGCAGGTAAAGGTCAGGGACTCCGTTCTCTGATAATAGCAGCCTAATGGCAATTCCTTTGCAAATAATTCACCTGTCATTCCTTTCATAGCTAAAGCATCACACACGTCCTACATGTGACTGGGATTGCAGGAATATCTCCTTTCTTCAACAAACAGAAGAAAGACATTTAAAAATAGTGCTGAGGCAACTGGCTCATAATTTAAAAGAAAAAAAAAGAATGTATAGATACCTAACCCCTAGATTTATTTAATATGTTTGAGTAAATGTAAATATAAAATGTGAATTGTAATTTTAAAATTAAAATAATTACAAAATATGTATTTTTCATTTCATCAAACAAGGAATTTTTAAGCATAAGTGAGAAACATATAGATATAAACCAATCTATTTATATGTGATAAATATAAATTACAAATCTTTTTGTATGTTAGAAACACACAAACTTTCATCAATAACATAGTAAAAAGTTATTTCTAATATACATAATATTAAAATGTTAATATCTAACATATATAAATGACTGGATAAAATAATTTTTATTTTTATTTTTTTTTAATAAATCTTTATTGTTCAGATTATTACAGGTGTTCCTCTTTTTTTCCCCCTAGCTCCCCTCCACCTGATTCCCCACCCCACCCCATGCCCTTACCCCCTGCCACTGTCTTCATCCATAGGTGTAAGCTTTTTGTCCAGTATCTTCCCACACCCCTCACACCCCCTCTCCCCTGAGAATTGTCAGTCCACTCCCTTTCTATGTCCCTGATTCTATTATATTCACCAGTCCATTCTGTTCTTCAGATTTTTTATTCACTTGATTTTTAGATTCACTTGTTGGTAGGTATGTATTTGATGTCATTTTGTTGTTCATAATTTTTATCTTTACCTTTTTCTTCTTCTTCCTCTTCTTAAAGAACACCCTTCAGCATTTCATGTAATCCTGGTTTGGTGGTGATGAACTCCTTTAGCTTTTTCTTGTCTGTGAAGCTCTTTATCTGACCTTCAACTCTGAATGATAGCTTTGCTGGGTAGAGTAATCTTGGTTGTAGGTTCTTGCTGTTCATCACTTTGAATATTTCTTGCCACTCCTTTCTGGCCTGCATAGTTTCTGCCGAGAAATCAGCTGACAGTCGTATGGGTGCTCCCTTGTAGGTAACTAACCATTTTTCTCTTGCTGCTTTCAAGATTCTCTCTTTGTCTTTTGCCCTTGGCATTTTAATTATGATGTGTCTTGGTGTGGTCCTCTTTGGATTCCTCTTGTATGGGGTTCTGTGTGCTTCCTGAACTTGTAAGTCTATTTCTTTCACCAGGTAGGGAAAGTTTTCTGCCATTATTTCTTCTAATAGGTTTTCAATATTTTGCTCTCTCTCTTCTTCTGGCACCCCAAAAATTCGGATGTTGGTACGCTTAAAGTTGTCCCAGAGGCTCCTTACACTATCTTCATATTTTTGGACTTTTTCTTTTTGTTTTTCTGGTTGGGTGTTTTTTGTTTCCTCATATTTCAGATCTTTGGTTTGATTCTTGGGGTACGTTGATCTACAGTTGAGTTTCTGTATATTCTTTATTTCAGACAGTGTATGCTTAATTTCTGACTGGTCCTTTTCCATTTTTTTGGCATTCTCATTAAGGTCCTTGAAGGTCTCACTAAGCTCCTCGGAGGTCTCATCAAGTTTCTTGGCAGTTTTTAGAAGATTCTTGAGTAACCTTATAAATGTGGTTCTGAACTCTATGTCGTCCATTAGTTTGCTTTCTTCCATTTCTCTCATTCGTGACATGTTTCTTTGTCTCCGCATTTTGTTGCTTCCTTATGTTGATGGAGTGGCTTTGTGTGGTAGGTGACCTATAGGGGCCAGTAGCTCAGCCTCCCCAATCACCTGAGGTGGACGCCTTTGGTACACCCCTTTGTGGGCTGAGTGCAAAGTCTTGGTGTAGTTAAGCCTTGATTGCTGTTGGTACACTGGGAGGAATTGACCTCCAGGCCAATTGGCTGTGAGGACCCACTGTGTCTATAATGGAAGAACTGCTGCGCTGGAGACACGCTTATGGTGCAGGACTTGTTTCAGTGGGGCTTTGGTGCTCACTGAGTCTGCCTCTTGAATGTATCACTTATGGATGTGAGGAGTTGAAATCTGGTGTCTCACACTGACCACTAGGTACACTGGCTTCTGGATCTCCAATGGGGTGCAGGTCAGCTACTGTCTGAGGCCACCCAGCAGGAGCTACAGCAAGAACTACAGTTTTCTCCTCTTTGCTTGGGGTTTGGAGGTTTTGGAGCTGTCTGACCCGGGCTGCAAGTTTGCTAGGTTAAGCTGCGATAGGGCAGGCCATTCATATGCTAAAGCCGCTGCTTGGAGCTTGGGTGGGTTCATAGATTGTGCAGGGCGGGGTCTCAGGGCGTGACCAGGCTAGGGCATGGCAAACAGCGATGGCTGCCAGTAAGCCGGCTCTGCGGCTCTGCGTCTTTGACCGTGTCCCCGCGTCCCGCGCCCCAGCACAATAAACAATTGTTCCTGCGCGCAGCCCTGCAAGCAAGCCTCCCTCACTTTCCAACCCCACAGCAGACAGTCCAGTTTCTCCCCGTAGGAGTATGGGTCCCCCGAGTCTCCCCAGAAACGAGTTCGGAGTAATCGGGAGCTTATCTGCCTTCGGGTTGAAAACAGCAGCACTCCCAGTCACCCGTCGCCAGCCCAATTTGTGAGTCTCTGTACCTCAGCTTTTCAGCGCTTGTGCACCCCTAATGCTGTTTGCTCTTTCCTTCTAGTTGTAGAACTTCCACTCAGCCAGCTTTCCCGTGGTTCTGGGTGATAGACATTTTGTCTTTTAGTTGTGGTTTTGAAATTGTTGTGCGAGGCAGCAGTTTAGGTGTTTACCTACGCCACCATCTTGGATCCTACCTCAAGACTCCAAGCAGAGAATTTTCTGGATAAAATAATTTTTAAATAAATACATTGATGTAAACCAAGCAAATGTTAGGGAAATTTACCAGCTACAACTGAAGCTAATAGCCAAGAAACATGAGAAGGTAATTAACATCCAGTAATATTCAAAGAAATAGACATTTACACAATATAATAGTTTTTCATATCAAAATGATTTTCTTAAATTATAATATAAAATGTTGCCTCAGAAGGTCAGAAAAGGCACCAGTATGGTGGTTTTAATGGAAAATTGGCAATATACAGTTTTTTATCCTGAGCCATAAAGACAATTAATCTTATTTTTTAATTATTTTTCTCTTAAGGGTTTGTCTGAAGAAAATAGAAAAGTAGAGAAAGATTTAAATATAGGAAAGTTGCTTACTTTTTTTTGAGATAAAACATGAGCTATTTAAATAAAACATGGAACATTCATGATGACTGTGACATCAGGACAGTGGGCGTACGGACAGAAAAAAATATGGTATTAAAGTTGAATGACAAGGGAAACTGCTCACAATGTAATGGTTTAGTGGGGGGAGAAATGCTGGAATAGACATCAAAATATAGTATTTGTGTTTATCTATGCTTAGAGGTCTCATAGTTCTTTATGTGTTACTATATTTTCAAAACCATTGATATTACCTTTATAATTAAAAGAACAAAATAAAACAAAGACCTACAAAGGGAAAAATGCAAACATTTGAAGACGCTTTATAAAATGTTTTTAAAATCCACAGAAAAAAGACTGCTGCAAATGGCATGAGGTATTGCCTCTTCTATTCCTCAAGATCCCCAAAGTTCAACAGAAGCTTGGGGACTGCCGATTAATGCGCTCATTATAGCATAAACATCATCCATTTCCAGCACAGCTTTACAAGAAAGTCAGCAGATAACTGACTCATGACCTTCCCAGCAGCACCCAACTGTGAAACAGCTCAGTGAGGAAATGTCCGCCCCTTGGCAGAGAAAAACCTGGTGACAGCCTCTGTGCCACAGGAGATCCTGGTCCCTCCCTCAGGCTTATTTTGAGGGGAGGAAAGATTCCAAACTGTGACCTCCGTGGTAAGGAGCAGAAGGTATCCTGCTGGGGAAAATGTTTCAAACCTAGTGTGGATCTGGCCCCTTTCCTCAGCTCAGGAAGCAGTATGGTAGAACCTGGACCAAGTGTGACTAGCTATTTACAAAGATAAATGAATATACCATTTGAAATATTACAGCTCAGATACTTTTAAGTAAAATTCAATAAATATACTATTTCTGCTCCATTGAAGTTCATCGAGCATGGTACCACCATGACTGTATGATATACTGTTAAAAAGTAAACTAATGCATAACATTTTCAGGAGGATGAAAGATGTGAATGCAAACATGCATAGTCAAATGTAAGTCTATAAATGAAAAGAAATGATCAAACTTCATTAACTATAAAATTGAAAATACTAATTTGGGACATTTAAAAATAAAATATTGCAATGTATCTAATAGAAAATCAGTATGTTAAAAAATTCAGATAACATTTTTCATATATACTAGTATATATTGTTAATCCTCACATGAGAATATTTTTTCATTGATTTTGAGAGAGAGTGGAAGGGAGGGGGAGAGACAGAGAGAGAGAAACATCAATGTGAGAGAGACACATCAATTGGTTGCCTCCCGCATGGGTCCTGATCGAGCTTGCAATGGAGATAAGTGCCCTTGACTGGAATTAAACCTGGGACCCTTCAGTCTATCCACTGACCCAAACCAGCCAGGACATCCAATGTTTCTTGGATAAAAAGTAAATGCTTTATATGTTGAAATAAAATAAACTTCTATGTCAGATAATATTTCAATATATACTGGTAAATTAGGATCCTTAATATAAACATTTCGTATGGATATGCCATAATTTTAGAATTTATGGATATCAGTAATAATGAAGAATCAAGTTTACATATGTAATACCTTAATCAATAAAGAAAAATATATAATCAAGTTTTACTGGGTCAATCTGACATAATCAGGATGAAGTCATGCCCTTGGTATCAACATATTGTGTCATTATTTTGATATAACATTTTATTTTTAAAGATTGATGAAGAGAATGACATTAACTTTTTAATACAGGGTGGGGCAAAAGTAGGTTTACAGTTGTGAGTAGACGAAACAGAGTTTATTCTTGTATTAGTATTTATTAATTATTGTATTATTTTCCATACAAACAACTGTAATCCTACTTTTGATCCACCCTGTATAATGGGGGAACATATCTTTGAACCAATTTCTTATGATAAAATTTGATTCTCCTACCCCAAGGTTTCTTAACTCAGCACTGAAATTGGAGCCAGCTAAGTCTTCATTGTGAGAGATTGTGCCTTGTGGGCTACTCAGCACAGTCCCCAACCTCTGATCTCTACCCACTAGCATCCTCCACCCCTCCCACCCAGGCTGTGACAACCAAAATGTTGCCAAATGTGAGCACTCTGAGAGCAAAGTCCCCTGCAGCTGACAACCACTGTTCCATACTAATATTTAGGTGATTATATACACTATTTTAAATGTCTATAGACTTATCAAGGAGGCTGCTATTTCAGAGAACATTTGGTCACCTCCATATATGACCGAGAAATGGAGTGTTCGAGAAGTTACAACCTGCTCATAAATGCTCATCAGTCAAGCTGAACACATGACCAGCGCTATTTCCTGTTTTACACATCCTCCCTGAGAGTATCTGCAATTTTATATGCGTACTTTACACTTGTGAGTAATCCTTTGCTTTGAAATTCACATTCTTGTATGTATTTTCTCATTTTTATTTTCACAATAACTTTTGGATTTATTTTGTTATAAAATTCTGGCCCATTGGGGCTCAGTGATATGACCAAAGGAATTCTGAATCCTGCACTCATTCTTATTCACTACAGTGTCATAGTTTCAATATTGGGAATTTTAGAACTGTAGAGTGAGTGTCATCAGTTTTCTTTTAGGTACTGAAAAAATTCTGCCAATTAACCTTTGTTTCATGACATTCAAAAAATATTAATACAGGATTTCTCAGACTACCCAACTCATCCCCTTAAATTGACATCTTTAGACCTCATAAAATCTCATGATATGTTTCAATCACACATATGTGTTAGAATGACTGAACCAGAAAAAAAGTCAAAAGATGAACAGAACATCCATATTACTTTTCCCTCTGTTGATTTAATTTTAATACAGGAGAATGAAAATGTACATATGTCCAGATACTTATCCAACTAGTCATAAGATATATATTTCACTTCTTTTTTATACATACTTGATATGTGTCATTTTATGATCTAAACTGAACACAATTTGAGCTAAAATTTAGTTCTTGTGCTACAGTGAGGGGAAATATTGTGTTCTTGTTCTTGGTCAGGGAATTGTTCTAACATACAGACATTCTATGAGAAATAATTTTTTTAAAATACACAAATTTCTTTTTAAACTTTCAACCTTCTGTTAAATATATTTTATTAATATGTTTTATTAAATTGGGCTATTCTTATCTCAAAGATGTTGTAGCCTTTGGTGTTAATGGGTATAAGCTGTTATTTTCCTTTTTATCAAAAAGCAATGAGAGCACCATATGGCATGAGAAGTTGAACATCTCTCACAAACAAAACCCGATTTAAGTTTTATACTATTTTCCTCAAGGTGAGCTGTTTAGATGGCAATGACTTACCTCCTCTCGGTGTTCCTCTCCTGCCCGCTGGATATACCACTTAATAGATGCTTGTTGGGATTTAGGTATACATTCCAAAAAAGTTGAGTTAAATTCAATGCCAAAAATCACCTTTTCATCAGCAGCTTCGTGAGTAATGCCTGGAAAGCAAACATGGAATAGGAGATTAACCTTGACCTGATTTTAAAAGCAATGGGAAAATAGACTAATTTAGAACAGATGCCATGGGGGAAAGATTCATGCACATTATTAAAGAGAAAGGAAATTCATGTTATAATATTATTACCTAAAAGTCAAATATTATCTAACAGATTGATTTTTAAAACTCTATCTCTTCCTTGCAGTTTTCACTCTTCCATCAATATATTAACTATTTGCAATTGACATTTTAAAATAAGAATTCACCAAGTCTAACTCTAAACATTGACTCTCTCTGATCTGAAATGAATAAACTATTAACATCTTTTAATGCTTTAACACCTTTTAATTTGTATAAAATATAACCAATTTTGAAGATAGTTCTGGAAGAGCAATTTACTTTACCTTTAAAGAGAAATTCTATCATAAATTGGTCCACAAAGCTGACCATATAACATTAAGATATTTTGATGTCAGAAATGTAAGTACAGTGGTCTATACTTGATGCAATTCTATAATGATAATAAGCTAGAGGCTCCCATACTCAGAACCAGGACCTTATCTATATTACTTACCAAAATACAGGCTGGGGTAAAGTAGGTTTCCAGTTGTGAGTACACGAGACAGAGTTTATTCTTGTATTATTGTGTATTAAGTACTATATTACCTTCCATACAAACAACTGTATACCTACTTTGCTCCAGCCTGTATATTATTTATTCAAAGAAGGATACTTTAGCCCAGCATTCATTTACTATAAGATAGTTAATGGGATGCTAAAAGAGCAGTGTGTCAGACACCTCTTCCGTAAATCAACTGCACCATCTGAAATACGTTCCATCCTGAGTAGCCAAAGGCTGTGTCCCATGTGTGATCTAAGATCCGTAGCTCAAATCTGATCAAATAAAAAATGATGGCTGCTCAGCCTGGCCCAAACATGCACTTTTTCATCGTCTGTTCAGATGTCTCAATTCTGCAGATGGGCCTACTTAGCATTTTAGGCATAAACCAGAGTAAGGCTTAAGGGACCTAAGTGAATCCTAAATCTATGCACAAAATTATCAGCAAATACCATGAATGTACATACACCCATTGGTCAGGCTTCGTTTCAAGAAACTTCTTTTGAACTTATTCGTGTTTTACCAGCCATGGTTAAGTGAAGCCTGCTGACACCATTATTATCTGTCTGTCTATAATCTAACCTTTGAAATGTGTGGATTCCATTTGGAATCCGTAATCTATCCACTATCTCTGCCAATTGAACATATTATAACTACAATTTTCACAGATAATAAATTCCTAATGCACAGAAAGATCACCAGTGCCGATCTGGAAGAGCAAGACATGCATCAATTTCACAGTAACAGATACTGTTTTCCTGAGCAAAGCGAGTTCAGGAACAAAGCAGGGAGGATGCAGATTGATTATTAGGTGATGGGAAAGGGCTCAAGAGAAATTCAATTAGACTGATTCAACCAAAGAATTGTCTTTTAATAAAAGACAAATTAGAAAAATCAGCTAATAAAGTGAAATAGTGAGTAGATTGTATGAAATCCTTTTTCAAATCAGTAAAAACAGTGACCCTTGGACACAAAGTTGTTAATTTGACTGGAAATAATAATACAAGAAAAATAACTGGCTGCTTTTGACCCAAGCAGTTGAAACAGTGGTGCTATTTATTAATATGAGAAATTCTGCCAAACAGGTAAGTTTTGGAAAAGATAAGAATTCTTTCACAGATATAATTTCAGATGATTTTAGGCATCTAAGAGGGATTCTTGAGTAGGCATATGAGCTTACAAATCTGGCATACAGAGGAAGTTCAGAACTAGATTGTGAATTTGTGAGTATGGTAGTATTGACATTGATGGTACTAGGGAGTGAATAGGCAGAGATGGAATATTCAGATGGTGGGTTGAAAAAGAAAGCTAAGAACACTCAAAAGGTGCCCTGACCAGTGTGGCTCAGTTGGTTGGGTGTCTCCCCGTGCACCATAACGTTGCTGATTTGATTCCTAGTCAGGCCACATACCAGGGTTGCAGGCTTATTCACATTACCAATGGTTTAAAACCAGCTCACAAATCCTATCTAATAAAGAGGGAATATGCTAATTGACCATCGCTCCTTCACAAAGATGGCTGCACCCACAGCTGAGGCCAAGTTCCCATAAGGAGCCTTAACAAGCAATCAGCAGGGACCTGAGGCTACGCCCTCCCTGCCCCCATGGGGCTTGACAGGGGACCTCAGGCCATGCCCCTCACCCTAGCATCAGGCTGGGGGACCCCAGGCCACAGCCCCCACCCCAGTGCCAGGCCAGGGGACCTGAGGCCATGCCCTCTGCCTGGCGGGGCTTGACAGGGGACCTCAAGGTGCGCTTTCCGTCCTGGTGCTGGGCTAGGGGACCTCAGGCTGCTCCCCTGCCCCAGCGCCAGGCCAGGGGACCTCAGGCCGCGCCCCCCACCCAGCGGGGCTTAATGGGGGACCTCAAGGTGCACCCCCAGTGCTGGGTCGGGGGAACTCAGGCCGTGCCCCTGCCTGGTGGGGCTTGACAGGGTATCTCAGGCCGTGTCTCCCACCTGGCAGGGCTTGATGGAGGACCTCAAGGCACACCCCCCAACCTGGTCTGGGCTGGGGGACCTCAGGCCACGCCCCCCATCCTGGCACTGGGCCAGGGGACCTAAGGCAATGCCCCCTGCCCTGCAGAGCTTGACAAGGATGGGACTGGCCAGGTCTGGATCTAGCCCAATGGGGGGTGGCAACTGGGGTGCATGTAGGTGCATGTGGGTGGGTGGGGACTTGACTCTGGGTCCCATGGTATGCCCCAGACTCTGACAGGAGGAAGGTTTTCATATATATTTTACTAATTTTCTTTCATCTCTAACACTTCTATTATAAAGGGCAAATAGCAATGTTAAATTATTTCCTCTAATTAATCCCCTTTTAATGTGCATGAATTTCATGCATTGGGCCACTAGTTTTCTAAATAATCAACAATCAGTTCTCATGGGGCCATATGAACCAGAATAGCACTGCATGGAAGTCAAATAATGAAGGTGTTTTAAGAAAGGAGTTAGAGATTAAGTAAAAATGAAAACTAAAAACTGACCCTTGGATTTGGCAAAGTAGAAATTGCTGGTGACCTTGAAAACAAATGGATTGGGTCAAGTGATGATGATGATGATGAGAAAAGCCTGTGTGTAGTGGGTTATAGCAAGAATGGGATATGGTGAAGTGGAGACAATAATTGTAAGTGCCTTAGGCAGCAATTGTGTTTTATAACTCTTCATAATATTTGTCATCATCTGACAGAACACACATATTATTTGTTTTTATGTTTATTGCCTATTACCTCCCCTAATACACACTTGAATATAAGTTCCATGAATGCACACATTTTCTGTTTGTGTTTTTATAATTGAATTTATTGGAATGACATTGGTTAATAAAATTATAGAGGTTTTAAGTGTACAATTCTATGATACATCGTCTGCATATTGAATTTTGTGCAGGTTTTCTTTTTGTTCGTTGATATCTTCTTCAATGTCTCTAATGTTTCCTGATAAACCTCATATACACACATGGAAAACTGTACACTTAGCACCCAGTGATGATTTTCAAAGAAAACACTGGACATGACTGTGAGTCACGTACGTATCAGAATAAGAACTCAAAATACAATTCTAGTCCCTAGCCTATTTTTCAGGAGAATGAAATTATAAATTATAAATAATTGTTTTATTTTTAAATTATAGAAACACTACTGGATAATAAGTAATAGAGTACAAAATTTGGGTTGTTTATTCAGTTATAGGGTGGTTACTGACAATGTGATGAATCATAGGCAGTTCTTTTCTTCCTCTGGCTGTGTGTATGTATGTGCGTATGCACATGCATGAGTGCGTGCACTTATACTTCCTATCTGATGGCAGAGCTTGACAGTGGAAAGTAACTAAAACTCTAGAATATATAATTTTATAGATTTTTCTCTGTTTGCACACTTATTCAACAAATCGCCTCTCTAATCTCCACTCTGTACTTATCATATTCAGATACTCAACTTTCTATGAATCTTCCACTGAACTATACAGCCTCTGGTGATCTCTCTTTTTGCTAAATTCCCTTATCACTAATTGTGCCTTATGACATCTCCCCAAAGAATTGTAAGCTCTCTAAGGAGTGTCTTTGTCTCACAAAGTACAACTGAGATAATTATTTGCACATGCAAGTCACTAATAAGTATTTAATGATTGAAGACCTGAATTAATAAGTGAATAAAAATAATGGATAAGCTACCTAATACTTCTTTCTAATAAGTGCCTAGCCTACCCTGCTATCAGACTTTTCTGGCAGAGTCTCTGAGTTTTCTCTAAATGTCCATATGTTTTGGACTATATTCTGTTTTATCTTCAATAGTAGTTCTCAAACTTTACAAGGATAGATAAGGCAGTAAAAAAGAAAAAAATGTATAGAAATGTTAAAGGACATATGAAACAATGATATAACAAAGGATTATTCACTTAGGCACATGGACAGGGTGTTGATTTATAAAATCTCCCACTGCTTTCCCAGAATACAAGCATTTAACAAAAAGAGATCTTCCTATATAATAGATGTTTTAAGTTATATAATGAAAAGACACACAAAGACTAGGCTTAAAGTTTTAAATGAGTGAAGAGCATATTAAACCTATACTTACTCTCTTCTATGTCCCAGCACTGGGTGATTGGGTCTCCATACTTAACATCTTGGCGTCTAGCTCGCCTATGGAAAAGGGATTTAACTGTTTAGAACTTCAAACAAGATAATTAAAATATAGAAAATTTACAGCTAACACTAATAACAGTGGCAGAAGCAGAACTATGCTTATCTTACTGCCCAACTTAAATGTAGGTCAATATTCCAATCACTCTAACATTGCATCAAATAGTAGTAGTAGTAGAGTCCTAATGGCATGAATCCTACTTGAACAATGAGATGATCTGAATTTTACTAAACTACTACAGTGTTCTTTTTCTTTAACATTTGACAACAAAATAGGTTGACTATAAATATAATCCAGGTTTTACATACATCAAATGGGAGTAATCATACCTACCCTCTTTTTAAGTCAGCCATGGGAAAGTATTAAGACGTAAAGAACTTTAGTGGGTAAGAAAATACACTCACATACAAAACACCTTATCATATGAAGATTCAGTCTTACATAGATTTGATTAAGCAACAAGTTAAATACTGTCACTTGAAATAGAAGTACAAGCTTGATATGGTGTGAATGGCAAGATATTATTTGTATCTGCTGATATGCACTTCATGTTTTCTGATAGTAGAGATGACGATGATGATGATAGTAATAATAAATAATGGTTTCTTGCATTATTGTTACATATTTTCTTTAAGAGAAAATAGTGACTATTGTATGAAAAAAGAAAAAAAAATTGCTAAAGTTAAACAAGTATTACATAATTACAATATATCTTTGCTTTGGCTATTTTATATTGCTACTTCAGCTATCACAGAAGTCACAGCAAACCTTTGGTGATATCTAGAGTGTTCCTTAAGGGCAATGTTAACCCTGTGCAAGAGTCATCTATTATACACACTTTTTGGCTCATGTGGACAATGTGCTGATAAGGGGGAACATCACAGTGGCATGTCTGCCAGTTACAGTACAGTCTTGGGAAGTACAAGAAAAATTATGACAGTATAAGGTACATAGGTCAAGAATGTTTTTAAATCTTGACTTCTTAAGCAACAGGGTCAATTCATCAAACTGAAGATTTATTACCAGCTAATGAGAATTCTTACTTTTTAGCTTGTAGAAAAGAAAAGTATTCCCCAAATACTCACTGTGCTGAGTATATTCTTGAACAAAATCTATAATAAAATGTTGGTGACTTTTTACTTTCAATTTTGTAATAATCCCCACTCACACTTAATTCAAAGATTCCAAGGATTATAAAACACCTCCTAATTTTAGTCAGTATCTGCTATTATACTATATCTTCAGTCTGTGATCTCTGAAATTTGCATTTTGACAAATCAGTAACATTTGGAAAAAAAGTGCGTAGGCAGTAGTGAAACTAATATAGCTTTCCTGTTATCTTATTTTGTTAATAAAACCTGAAGATTTAAAAAGAATACCATATGCAAATCAGTGACTTTTTACCTAGAGGAAAATGTACTTTGACCATATTTTAGAAAATAGTGCTACTACTATATTCCACATTAAAATATATATATATATATCATGATATATTTAGCCAGCTTCAGTCATACTGATGGGCAGTCAGGATCTTGCCTTTAATTTTGCTGTTGAAAACAATGCTGAAATGAACATCTCTGAATATATAACTTTTACATGTGTGTGTAACATAAATTTCTAGCTGGGAATTACTGTCTCAAAATAGCAATGTTTTTAAGACACATAAAGCAATAAACTACAAATGGGAGGGCACATTTTGATGTTGAAGTATATCTGAGTGGCAGAAATTGGTCAAGTTAGAGTTATTACTATAAAAGTAAAATTGTACCAAGTCACTGGATATGCTATGGATTGTATGCAACCCACACTTTTACAAACATATATATCTACACATGATATGCAAAACAATGAGTACATACACATTTAGAAATATGAAGGGAAAGAGGGAGGAAGGTAGAAAGAGTAAAGGAATAGAGAGAAAAAATCTTTTAATTGTGTTTAACATCAATGAAGGAAAAGAATATAAAAAATTTATCAGAATTTTTTTAAAATTCCACATTTCAGAATTTCACATTCTTTCTACGTCAAAATCTAGTGTTATGCTAAACTATAAAATAAAGAATTTTAATATTCCTACTGTAGACCATGTTTTCTATATAATATTTTCTCTTTCATTTAAACTATAAGACACGGTATTCATGTGAAATATTCATTGCATAGAAAGGAAGGCGTCATATGAACTCCATGAGCATCTTACCTTTTTGAAGTGGGTGTATATCGAGAGCATGAAGTTCCATCCCAGGCACAGTAGGGGTCTCTGGCGAGACAACAGTCTGCACAAGCTTTCCCATAAGTGTCACATCTGTGCAGTGAGAGCTGAACCAATCCATCTCGGGAACCAATGTACAATTGTTGCTGCAAAGCAGGCAAAACAAATGAATTAGCAGCATCTTTCAAACTAGTCTTAAGAACTTCCCTTTCTTGAATACCACATCACAGAACTAAATCTGTCTCCTAGGGTGCCCTGCCCATAATACACACTTGTACAGACACATAACAAAGAGTAAGATAAGTCAATCACTCCTTCCCCTGACAGGATGGTGATTTGAAGACCTTGGTACTAAAATGGACAGCATTCTATTGGGCTAGAGTAACCTTGGCAGTAAATGAAGAAGGTTAAAAACCAGCTGCCAGACTGAGGAATTAAGATGTCAAATTCCTTCTCAATAGTTGAAAATATTCTTTGGTAGAGTATATCAAGCACATATACTATAAGCGATGATGATGGTCTTCACCTGACACAGTTACTTGTGGAAGAGATGACTGAAAAGAGATTTAGGAAACTTTCCTGTGGTTTTAACTAACCTTTTCATTTGCTAATGAAGTACATACTGGCCCCTGAAGGAAAATGGGTTATAAGTGGGAGAAAAAGTATTTGGTATCACTATGAAGAAAATATTAAGGAGACTTGAGGGATACCTTATCACAAATGAAAGGCTGCAGGATACTGAAAAACCAGCAAATACAGTTACATTTTGAGAAGTTCTGAAAATAATGCACAGCTCCCTATATGTATTCACTTGAGTGTATGTGGTGGTGGTGAGGGATTGGGGTAGGGGGTGCATGGTACAAGTGAATGAGCCATAGTCTGTGCCTTCAAGAACTCATGGCCAACTCAGGGGACCATGTGAAACTCTATGTGAAGAAAAATAATCTGAGAAAATAGATATCGGCACAAATAACATACATGTACTCAACCTAAAGAAATCTTGTACTATTAAACTGTCAGTTGAGACTTCCTGGTGACTAAATACAATGTACATTTTTTAGTATTTGTTTTACTTCAATTCTCCATAGTGTTTGACACTAAAGACTTGAAACCCTCTTTACTTTCTCTGGTTCTTCCTCTTTATTTCTGCCTGACTTCTGTTTCCTTTGCTAATTCTTTTCTTTGCTTTAATTGTTGGGTCACTCTGTTTTCTATTCTCATTCCTTTACCCTTATTACACAAAGACTAGAGGTATCTTGAAAAGAAAAATGTAGACACACTGATTTCCCTAAATCTACACCTTGACAAGAGGCACCATCTTTAGCCACCCAAGACACAAATCTGGGAGTTGTCTTTAATCATCTTTCTCTCTCCTTCGACCTGTCACCTTATCTTTTCCATTCTCTCATATAGAACTCTCTAATCCATTTCCTTTTCTCCCTCTTCACTGCCACTGCCTGTCTCAGTTCTTATCATTTCTTTCCTGGATTACTTGTAAGTGTCCTAATATTTCCACTGGCTTCAGCCTTGTTTTCCAACAACCCCCACCTCTAACCCAAAGGTCAATCAATCCATCTTAAGCACTGTCATACCAGACTGGTCTTTCTTTCCCTCTCTCCTTTCCCTCTTTCCCTCTCTCCCTCTCTCCCTCCCTCCTTCCTTCCTTCCTTCCTTCCTTCCTTCCTTCCTTCCTTCCTTCCTTCCTTCCTTCCTTCCTTCCTTCCTTTTTAGCTTTCTAAAAGGAAAATCTTACCACCACACCCTCCTGCTTAAGGATTTCATTGTCCTTAGACAAAACTGTTAAACTTTTTAGGAGGACATACAAAAATGTACCTAATCTTGCTCTGGTCTTATTTTCCCAGACTCATTTCTAGTCCCTTGTCCCTGGAGCACAGATATGTCCTTTGCTCTAACTGTACAGAAACTTATTAGACTACACTATGGTCTCTCGCTCTTCACACATTTTCAAACGTTCTCCTCTTCTACTTGGCATATGCTTCCCCAACCATCTCCCTTTATATTTATCTGGTTAAGTGCAACATCCTTGATGGCTCAGGTTATATATCTCTGTTTTTTAGCTATCTTCCCCTGCTCCCCTGGCTTCCTTTTAGACCAGTTCTTCCACCGCCACCCCACCACCCTGTCTCCCTGGTACATGCTTCCATTGTTCTCTACATTGTCAGCAGATCCTTTGGCTCCCAGCTCTACCATGAGCTTCCAAAGACTAAGGGCTATGCCATTCATGCATTTCTGTACCCTCCAAGGACAGCAGTAGGTCTTCAAGTACTAAATATTGAGTGGATGAACAAATTAATGGAGAATATTGAAGAAGAAACCTATTTGGATCTTTTCTTAATAATCCCTCTACCATACTAGGCATACCCATATAAGACAATTTTAGCAAAACTTTAATGTAGAACATATTATCATGTGGCTTTCTTAAACTTTAGGGGTACATATAAAAATAGGAATGCAAGTCTTAATCTCTTAAATCAACTGGGACTTGGCATATCATATCTGGGAACTGTGAAGTCATATTAAATATTATTATTATTAGCTACCATTTACTTCACACTTAAAATGTACCAGCACTCAGTTCAAAAGTATGCATTTGACATCCTATTTATTAGGAGGTGAATATTATTTTTCTAACTTTGCTGTTGAGGAAATTGATTGTGGGAGTCAGATATTAAATGATAGGTGGAGGTTAACTATTGGGTTATTTGCCACCACAGTTCAGAGTTTAACTCCTAGACTTCCTGATTAAAAACCATTTTTAATGATTAGGGCTGGTGTTCCACATGAATTACTTTATGGCCTTGACAGAAAGAGAGTTCAATTTTCAAGAGCCACAGGAAGGGGAGAATATGTTATTCAATGAATGAAATTTGGTTTCATTTATCCTAAGGCAAGACTGAAACAATAGTCTTTAATCAGTTATAAAATAAACACATAATCGAAAGTTTTTTCTATTATTTATAATTTAGCTTTCAATTTCAATGAATTTTCTCTAAAAATAAACTTTAGTTCAATCATCCTGTTGCTTTGTGGTTACTTTTTACACAAAAGTTAAGAAAATACCTGTTTCAAAGACAACTCCATGTTCAAGATGATTGATGAGTGCTGAAAAAGAAATCAAATATTAAATGATCATTAAGAATCTTTTATAGTAGCCAGTAAGTTGTTTTATCTTGTACCAAAGATCAATGAAGTAAACTTCAAGGCTCTGTTATATAGGGAAGGAAAGGATCTTAATGTTTGCTACTTCCTCCCAATGGGTAGTAATTCTACCTTTAAATTTTTTTTTTCGAAACAGTTATTTTAAAGCATTTTATTAAAGAATAATCACTTAGCTGTATGAGAAACACTACATTGAAAATCATTCCCAGGGACCCAAAAGGTTTTTCCTTCTTCTGCTTATCTTAACTGCTTCCATGTAATTCAAACTAGTGTTGACAAGAACATCTCCATAATTATTTATTACCTTTTTCTGCTCTTACTTAGATCAGTAGTTGAAAAACTTGTGTTCAAGTAGCAGAGTTCTGAAGAGTTATAGTGCTCCTTGTGGATGACCACATTCTTTATGGAACTCTGCAAAATGCTGATGCACATGATACCTTGATATAACTAGGGCCAGTTTTGTAGAAAAGATGGATGCAGTACAAAATCAGACGCCTGAACACAAAAAGCTTCCAAACTAAAAAAGGTGAAATGTTTTAAATATTTTCATCTATCTATTTATCTAAATTCATTTATTTCTCACCAGTCAATATTTACTAATTGAAAAAACAATAGCAAATGTAAAAAGTTTACGAAAGCATATAAATAAAAAACTTTAAAGCAAGAAAGTCCTAGCCAATAACTTCTTGTTATGTATTTTATAAAACAGGTTCATTATTTAATCTTTTTGTTGTTGTTATTTAATTTTAACAGTGCAATCCAAATAGTTTTCTTGACCACGGACAGCCACTGAAGGAAACTTATTCTAATGTACCTATCTATGTTTGGGGCTTTATTTTTGGTTTCTGGATTCACATTTCATATTTGGCATAGATTTTGTTTTTGGTAGATGCCAGATAGCAGGTCTTTTTTTCTTGTTAATTCCTTGACCACTATTATCTTCACAATGTAAACAGGATTCTGTAGAACCCAGCATGTTATTTAACTTGAGCTCCTCACAGTGGAAGGCTCTACTCTCTTTTATTTATTTTTTTATTCTATGTATTTAATAGAATAGAGGAAGGGAGAGGGATAGAGAGTTAGAAACATCGATGAGAGAGAAACATTGATCAGCTGCCTCCTGCACACCTTCTACTGGGGATATGCCCGCAACCAAGGTACATGCCCTTGACTGGAATTGAACCTGGGACCTTTCAGTCCACAGGCTGATGCTCTATCCACTGAGCCAAACCAGTTAGGGCTCTACTCTCTTTTAGGGCAAAAATGTTTACACAGAAACATCCATTTCAATAAAACGTTTCAACAAAAAATGTTATAAAAGGCTTAGCATATTTTTAAAAGCTCTTCTAAGAAATGTAATTTTATTTCTAATGTTATTTTCAGGAAATAATTCTATATTGAATTTCATTAAGGATCTACAAAGAATGCCACAACTCAAATTTACTGTGAAAAGTCAAAGACATTCCCAAAATCTAGAGAGCTATTATTTTAGGTATACTAACTCTTTTGGTGGGCAAGGGGGATTTAACATATGTGAAAACTAACTTTCATGCAACCTTTTTTTTTTAATGTCCTTTCAGAAAAGCAAAGGCACATGAGAATACTCTTCCAGTTCTCTCAAATCCAAATGAGGAAATTTTGAAAAATAAAATTGATAAAGTAGAAAAGCATCTGGATAGTAAAAAAGATATAGGCTTTCATCCACTGTGGCAATCTGTCTGGCCATAGGCTCAGAGAATGCAGTAATGAGGGGCAACCCAGGAGCCCCAAATTCAGTGGTATTCTACAGGGGAAGGTGAGTCCTATTCTTAACTGTTTTAAACGTTTTTTGCCATAGCTTAAGGAGAAGGAAAAGAAAGAAGTTGTTTGCAAGCAATTCTCCTGGAAAAGTGATGATGTTAAAACACCCTATATCAAAGCCCACTCAGTTTCATCTCTTTTCCCCAAACTCTGGATGGAGTCTTACCTTGAATATCTGCAACTCTTCCAGTACTACCTCTTCCATATTCCACTTCTCCTTTGAAATGCTAACAACTTTTAGGACCGTTCCAATGTCTGAAAAAAAAAAAATACATTACCCATAATCCTGCTATTTCTCTTTCAAAGTTCAGTTGTAAGCATATTCCTAGCAACCTTCAGATAACACCCTAATTTTTCTTTAAATACCTTTCAAGAAATCAGATTAAATAAAGCATACAAGAAATAAAGCTTAATGTATATGATTCTCCCTTCCCAAAACATTATAGCTTTTATCTCATAAAACACATCTTTATAAAGAAAATATTAAAAAACATATGTTTGAAAGAGAAATTATTGACATTATCTACATGGAGGAAACAGTAGCTCACTTATCAAATGTATTTTATACACATAAACATTATTAGTGGGCTAGAAATTAAAGTTTTGTTTAGAATTATTTTAGTTAAATTTAAGACTATTAAAAGGTTAATAATGTAAACCAAAAATCAACATTTTTGAAAAGATGCCTTAAGTAGGAATCTTACGTTGCAGTTCTGTAAGGGGACACGCCATTACAGAAAGACAATCTAAGGAACATTTTAGAAGAAAAGAATCCCATTTGCAAATTAACTTATACAAAATAGATGCTTTTAAAGTTCTAAGCACTGGGGTTAGAGGGTATTACATGTATGGTAATAATCCTGTTTGCACAAATTAGTCTAGATTATTTTCTCTGTTTTTAAATAACTCTGGAATCTTTAAAAATATTAAATATAAAATTTCCAAATGTCATGATTGAAAATCTATCTTAGCATCCCTATAATGTAATCAGTAAAAGTTAGGTAGTACCACCTAGTGGCAGAGTGGCATTTATGACACAGAAATGTTCAAAACCTAGGAATGAGCTTGGGTAGGCAGTAGAAACTAAGTGACAAACTCATCAGAATTAGTGACACCTAATTATTTCAAGTTTTGATGTTTCAGTAGCAGTCTCCGTGGCATTGGGAACATCACTATTTTCCTTGGCCTTGGGATTACCACTGCAACACAATTAGGTTTGACTGGTTTCTGGAGAGCAATTGGAGTCTGCTACACACAGGATTCCTAGTAAATCCAACTTCTGTAGAACCAATAGATTTTTAGGATAAAAGTATTCTAAAGTTGTTCTGTACTTCTATTTCCTACTCCAATAAAAAGTTCATTGCTTGGAAACCCATTCATTTCTACCATTATGTAATGCTTGATCCATTATATTACACTAGAGGCCCGGTGTACGAAATTCGTTTATGGGGGGGGGGGGGCATGTCCCTCAGCCCAGCCTGCACCCTCTCCAATCTGGGACCACTGCTTGTTTAATTTTAGTCATTCAACAAATAGATACTGAGAACCTACTCCACAGCTGGCACATTGCAGTCCTAATATACAAATATATTTTAAAATCCCAAATAAATACTAAAGGATGCTGAAAGACATTTAGGATTGTCAATTAAGAGCATGTGTTATGCAATTTTTAAAAATATATATTTTATTGATTTCAGAAAGGATGGGAGAGGGAGAGAGAGAGAGAAACATCAATGATGAGAGAGAATCATTGATCAGCTGCCTCCTGCACACCCCTACTGGGGTCAAGCCTGCAACCTGGGCATGTGCCCTTGACCAGAATTGAACTGGGACCCTTCAGTTCGCAGGCCAATGCTCTATCCACTGAGCAAAACCAGCTAGGGCATGTTATGACTTTTAAGAAATACCAACTAATGAGTGACCACCTGGAAAGAGATGCATCTATCTTGGTCTGCAGATTTCCCCAGCAAGGTAATCTCCAAACTCCCTAGGTATTTAAAACGCAAGAGAAGAACTAATAAGAAAAGAGGTAGGGGTGAGTGTGGAGAGGAGTAAGTGGTAATCTTCCTATAAATAAAGATTGAGGCATTTGAACACAACAAAAAATTACTGACTAGATATTAACTAATAAGTACTCATTTTGGTTTTGATCAATAAATAATTTTGAATTTTTGTTTTATTTGTGTAATAATGAAAAATGCCTTGGAAGGAAAGCATAATCTTGTTCTAGGGTACCTGTTCCAAGAAACATTACATCATACTGGCCATCTTCTGCCACCACGTGATCCACCACAATCTGCGTCAGTCGGTAATCCACATTGATTCGCTTGAATGTTGGTCCTCCTGCAACTGGATATACTGACTTATACATCACAGGGTGCCGCTTGATGAAACTGATGACGTCATCCGGAAAATCTCGGGTGGATTTGATCAGTGGGTCATAGGTTTTGCTTGGACACTGAAAAAAAATGAGGGGAGTATTGTTCATGCACCTGAGACATTTCTACTTTATTCTAATACAAAGGCTTACCACTGAAAATATTAAAGGAATGGTGAACAGGATCAAGGTAGAATCACTTGTACTTAGAAATAATGCAGTTTACCTCAGTTATATCTAAATCCAATCTTCTCTCACAAAAATATTATAAATTATACCTATTTACCTTTATTTTCTAAAGTTTCCACAGCAAGCTTTGTTCCTATAAAAATGTTTATTTCTTGTAAAAATACATGAAATTTGAGTCAAATAATTTTTAAGAAAGTAATCAGCAAACATGGGAATATGAAAGCCATTATTTTCCATTTCTTTTAATTAATTTACGATTTCATTTTTAAATTCAAACCATACTTATAACTGGTGTGAAAATTAATACCGTGAACAACTCAACAGCTCTTCCCCTAAAGGATCTGTGGAACTTTCTCATCTCTGTCTAAAATTGCCTGAGTGCCTTTTAGTGTCCACCAATTCAATAGTTAGCATATCCTGCCCCCTGGTGGAAAAGTGAAACATTCATACTAGCAGAAATTAAAAGATTTGCTATCTTTATCCAAACAGGAATAATTACTTTATAATTACTTTTTAAGTACATATCTCCACTCCTGCTTTCTACATTTTATGATTGCAGTATATTGTAATTTAGTAAGTTACTGCGGAATAATTCCGTTACCACATTTGAATTCTTACTGAGCTAAGGCATTCTTTTAGAATGGCAAACTTTGGCTACTAGTACATGACACAGACATAGAGAAGAAAATGAGTGACATTGAGGAAAACTTTTAAGAGTATCACATGATATCACTCATCTAGGGGAAATAATGAACAACATAAACTGATGAACAAAAACAGACCTAGAGACAGGGAAGCATCTATCAGACTGTCAAACCTCAGAGGGAAGGTAGGGGAGGGTGGGGGTAAGGGGGAGAGATCAACCAAAGGACTTGTATGCATGCATATAAGCCTAACCAGTGGTCACAGACAACAGGGGTTGGAAGCATGTGTGGGGAGGGGTTTGGGATGGGAATGGGGGGATGAGGACAAATATGTGATACCTTAATCAATAAAGCAATTAAAAATAAAATAAAATATTTACTGTTTTAAAAAAAAAGAATGTGCTGCTTTTTCCATATTTTAGTTTTTTTACAAATTGGGAATAATTTCCACTGAACTGAACCATTTATATTAGGCATTAAGTAGAACCCCGTCAAAAGCCCAAAATATATCATACTTCTTAATCAAAGCATCAAAAGGTTCATCCTCAGGGAACTAAAGATACTGAGATAGCTTTAAAGTCACAATATATGACCCTGGCCCAATATTATACCAATGGATCACTAAGTTAGAAAAATATCACAAAGTTGTACAAAAATAAATCTGTTAATGATTTTTAAAATTAATTTGAAAATATCTTTATCTTTCACACACACACACACACAAACCCTTGTATAAATGGTCTCAATAAACTGATGTTTTCTTGGTATCCATTTATGTGTCCCAGGTCTGCACCAAAGAGAATAGAAATATCCTAGAATATTAGTCATTTGGTTATTACTTAGCATAGTCTTAACTGCATGTTGGTCTAAAGATCTAAGTTTGTGGCTGCAGTCACTGCTTCTAGCACTTAGCCTTCAGCTAAATGCAATGTCAACTCTATAATGGAAGGAACACCATATTAAATAGATTAAGCTGTAACTCAGAATGGATATGGAGCTCAAGTGATTCAAAGCTCTTGCCCAATTAGAAGCTGCCTGTTTGAGGCTCAGTTAAAGGCAATTTATAGTGGGCTTATAGCTTACAATGCCTGAGGTACAATCTGGTTGGTCTATCATTAAATCAAAGCAAAAGCAAAATTTTGCCTGCATATTTTTGAAACAGCCTTCCAACTTCAGAAAAAAAATCTCTTTGGATTTTGCAGCTATAGTTATGCAGTAGCCAAAATTTCAAAAGAAATAATATGATGATATTGATGCCACAGTTTTTTGGTATCACATTTTCAAATAATTCAAGTTTTTAATATGAAAAAGTATAGATGGATGAAGATATGAACATTTAACGATGAAACAAATATGACATTTTTCCTCATTGCTCACCACTGACAAAAAGGTTTTAGTGTAATAAAATCTAGAAAAAAGAAGTAAAGAAGGGAAACCTGGTTTCGATTGACCACTATAAAATGATCTTTGAAAATGCATGTATTTTTTTTTTTTTATGGCAGCTTTTCCTCATGGCATGCTGCCAGTGTTTGTATAAGATCTTTTTCCTCCAGGTTGCTCCGTGCGATCTCGCAGGTCCACGTCCCCACTGTGCTTTTACAAATGAAAGTGATTTGGTAGAGTTGCTCCCTAAGGTTTAAGATAGTACAGTTTGAACCAAATACTGTTATTATAGTACATTAAAAACCAGAGGAATTTCTCCTTTGATATCATATAGCTGTGGAGCACACAGATCTAAAAATAGCTTGAGATGCCAAGCAAAGGATGCAGGTAAGAGTGAAATAGGAAAGAGAAACTCCATAGAGGAAAAAGAGAGTGTGGGAAAATGGTCCATCTAAAGCCAATGAGCATATTCAACTATTTTCCTTTAGAAAATCCTATAAAGTTTTCCTATTGCGGCTTTACATTCCAGGTATGAAAAATCAAGTGGATTTTTCTCTGTGTGTATATACTTTTAAATTCTACGCATTAACATGGTCCATCTGAATATACTGTAGAGGTCCATTTATTCCTGCCTTCAGCTTTCTATCTTTGGCCTGACTTTCGCTAATTTAGCTCCTGTGACTGTACGAAATAAATCAAGGAGCTTATCTGTGTAAAATGAAAAGAGCAATTTACAAAAGTTCAGAATGCCATTATCTTGCTGGAAATAATACCGCAAAAAGTGTAGAAGAGGAAAAGAGACCTGCCTAGGCAAACCGTGAGATTAAAGGGTAAACCCAACAGCCGCAGGCCATGGTTCAGGGCCTATCTCTCATGGCTGGCGGCCACAGCTGGCTAGGTGTGATCATGTTATGCTTGGCAGATCTGTGTGTTTGTAGAGGGCCTTTAATAGTGCAGTGGGAAGCAATGGATAAGAGGAGAAAAATGGATTTTATCCAATGAGGGAACTTTGCCCCTTGGCCAGGCACCAGACAGATGTTACAAGTTTTCTCCCCCTAACGCTTCAGGCTATTCTCTGCAGGTTGCAGTTTCCTTTTAAACAAGTCAGAGGAATGACTAACGTGAGGGAAGAATTGGCACAAGGAAAAAACTAAACCAGGCTTTCATTTTAGCAAACTGGGAGAAGTAAACTACAATGCAAGAGAAGAATCTGATTTTTATTTATAAAGAAAAAAAAATGCAGATTTAATAGAGACCATCCTATTTCCAGCTTATTCATCTGAGAGTCAGTTTTTAACAGATATGGATAGGAAAGACCCTATATTCAATATCAGAGACAGAAAGGCCAGGGGTACAAATACAGAGAGAAATTTCTCTCTCTCTCTCTCTCTCTCTCTCTCTCTCTCTCTCAAATATATTTTTATTGATTTAAGAGAGGAAGGGCGAGGGAGAGAGAAAAATAGAAAAATCAGTGATGAGAGAGGATCATTGATCGGCTGTCTCCTGCACACCCCCTACTGGGGTTCGAGCCTGCAACCCAAGCATGTGCCCTTGACCAGAATTGAACCAGGGGCCCTTCAGTCCACAGGCTGATGCTCTATCCACTGAGCCAAACCAGCTAGGGCCCTCTCTCTTTTTTAAGGTTCCCTTTCCTTTAGAGGAATTGCAACATCAGAAAAAGGAAAACATTGTTTAACACAGTAAGTAGTCTGGAGACCCTCATTGTAAAAGTGTGTGTTGGCTCTATGGAAAAGAAAGTTAAAATCAATTGCCTCTCATCATTTCCTAGAAACTCAGCCTATATACACAGCTAAGGGAAATGAAAGTGATGTTTTGTCTTATATCCTCTTCAATATAATCAGTGTTAAGAATTTGGAATCAGGAGGCCCAGATTCTAGTCCTGCCTCTGATTCTCCCTTCTAGAATCAAAAACCTAAGAGGAATAGAATTAAAGATAGCCTCAGTAATTTTGAGAAGTGATGACAAAGTAAAAGTTTGTCATTAAGTGGAAGGCCATGCAGTGAACAAATGTTGAAAAGAAAATGAAACAGTGAATGTTTATATCATAGAGAGGCATCTAGGAGCCAGTGATGTATAAAATGAGACTTTCCTACAGTTCTCCAAAGATTTTACATTAATTGGGAAAGTTTTACTTAAAACAAAACAAAGGAAAGCAAACGACAAAATGTTAGCTATATTCTTCAGGTGCATAAATGAAAAGATAGCATGAGACACTGTCAGAAAATTCTTCCATATTTTTCAGTCCCTGTTGGTAAAATTATCACAGTCTACCATTCCACAAGTTGAAAGGAAGTTTAGGAAACTATTTTTAAATTACTTATTTTTTCTTTAGTCAGGGACACCTATGCTTGCAAGTCAATCTTCAAACATCTCTTAGCTAGAATATAATCAAGAAAACCCTTATTTAATGGGGCCAGTCTAGGTTACAACTCAGATCTAATTTAGGGGCTTAATGAAGACTGAAAATTCTGAGAATCATCAGGTCCTTAAGAACATGTCATTGTGCAAAAGCCAACTATTTTAGGAGTGTTGGGAGAGAAAACTGAACACCCAAAGAGTTTTGGAACTTGTGGATTCCACGGTCATGCCAACCCCAGCCATTTCCGGGGCAAGTGGGAATTCCTCAGCAATCATTCTAGTTCTAGGTTAAGCACCATTACTGATATCCAGTCTGTTATTGACATTAGATATCATTATTCTGTGATGCAATCCCTCCAGGATTTGCTTTGTTGAAGCAAAAGTCATAAACCGGTTTCAGTTAAGGCAATGATGAATTGACATGTTAAAGTAAAAAAGAATGCCTTTCTAGAACATGTGGATATGCCAGTGCCCAGAGTTGGTCCATAGTAGCATATTTGGTATGATGAACTTTCCAGTGGAACTGGAATCAAACTTTGTGATTTTCCAATGTCTTTTACAGTGTTAGAAAGTCTAATAATGTGGTGGGAAATGGGACTGTTACACATACCTACATCCACATCTTGAGTTTGGAAGATTTTATCTCATAGCAGAGGGACAATAAGGGCCTTACTGTAAAGGGAGGAGAGTGTCTCTCCTTTACCTTTGATTTTCTCTCGAGAAAAACCCATGTGAAGAATTGTACTTCTTGTTTAGTGAAGATTTGAAATGTTACACAAAGGGAGATATTTCATTATTTTAATTAGGTGGCAGCTGAAAAAAGTCACTTAAGATTGTTTTTGCAGTGGGTCAGTTAAAGTAAATAGCTAATTGATTATGTAAATATGAATTTAAAAAGTATTTTTAATTTTTCTAGATATATGAATTCCTAAAATAGATTTGGTGAGGGGAAATGTTTATACAGGGGCTGTTTGAGATTTAACAATTCTTACTCAAGTTTTTTCCAGGATATTTTGATATTGTTTTCTTCTTTTCTTACTAAAAAGACAAAGTTTTTCTGGGTTTAAATTATTAGTGGGAACTATAATGTGCTATCATTCACCAATGTACACAAAGTAAAATTAATTAAATCAAGTTGCATAATTAAAAGATAGTACTTATAGCTATCTCACTTTGCTCCCTAACAAAATGGAACCTCAGTTAAGAAATTCATATGTATTTAATCTTTAAAAATAAAGTTTAAAAGTTTAACAGTAAAAGTAATAACTGTTTTGGGGGAAATGGACTTTGTTATTTTTACAAAATTAGAGTTTTATACATTGTCAAAAACTGGCACAATAATTCGAAAAACAGTGAAACATATTTTTTTAATATCTGAATTTCCAAAACAAGTACTTTCTACATTTTGGCTATTGTGAATAGTGTGGCGAGGAATAAGGGAGTGCTGATCTCTCTTCAAGATCCTGATTTCAATTGTTTTGAATAAAAATACCCAGAAGTGGATTGCTGGATCACATAATTTTATTCCTAAGTTTTTGAGGAATCTTCATACTGAATGTGGGAAACAGCCTAAATGTTCACTGATGTATGACTAGATAAAGGCACACACAATGTGATAGATTTATACATATTCAGCCTTAAAAAGGAAGGAAGATCCTGCAATATATGACAGCAGAGATGAACCTGGGACACCATGATAAGTTCAATAAGTCAGTCACAGAATGACAAATATTGCATGATCCCACCCATGTAAGTTATCTAAAGTAGTCAAACTCATGGAAGCAAAGAATAGAGTTGTGATTCCTCCCCTCCGCCCCAGGACCAGGGGAGGGAATAAAATGGAAACTTATTAATCAATGGGCATAAAATTTCAGTTATGTAAGATGAATAAGCTATAGAGACCTACTGCACAACAATGTGCCTGTAGATAATAATACTGTGTTTTGCACTTCAAAATCTGTTAAGAAGGTAGATTTCACATTAAATGTTCTTACCACTACTACAAAATTTTAACTACTTTCTTCTCACCTTTTTAATAAGAGACTGGTTTAAGAACTGAAACTCACATTTAAGTAAACATTAAATACTTCGCATTTATGCATACATCCTAAAAATTCCTTATCAAAACAGAATAAAATTACAGAGTATATATAATAAATCAAATATAAAAAAAAGAAATCTGCTTTAAAAAATTTTACCCAAATAATGCATTATCTAGTGTCCTGTTATTTTTCTCATGATCCCAGTTTGATATCCATATCTGACCTGTACTATTCATTGTATGGCACATCATTCCATATTTCATGTCACTTGGAGCTTCTCATTACCAAGACTCCCAGCACATTAATGCTTTACAAAGTCCATCAGAACAAAATATAGTTTGTTCAAACATGCTATTTGGACACCAGAGGGCGGAAGAATCCCTTGAAGTGAAGGGATTCTGTAAATATATCCTGTGCATCGGTATGTTTCCAGGCTTATTAATGAACACTGTAGGGTAGTGCTATCATTGCAAGGCTAGGAGTTTAGGTTTGCCTTGTCACAGGAACTACATAATTATGTCAGAACTAAAAAAATAAAGTAGCTATGGCACCCTGAAAGTTGTAGTGTTTATTTACCCGAGTGGTAATGTCAACAGAAGTCACTCTTGGGAGAACAAGCTACAACTCAACTTTGACAGTAAAATGGATGCAGAAAATGTAAAAGCAAAGGTGGTTTGTAATAATCTATTTAAAATTTTTAACTTGAGCAGAAAGTGGTTTTCAGGAAAGATCCTGTCATTTCATAGAAAGCATATTATTCAGCAATATTTTTATTAAAATGTGATATGTTCCCCTAATTACAAGTGCAATAAGGAATAAATAAAAGGAATGGCAAGTGCAAAAAATTGGCTTCAAAACTTCATGATTATTTGTGCAGAGAACAGACCATTTCTCCCTGGAGAAACAATGCAAAGTTTTGTTTGGTTGTTTGCCTCTATCGTTTTGAAGGTGGAATGGCATGGAGATCACAGCATTTGATTTGAAGTTCTGTAGATCTAAGTTGAATCACAGTCTCATCACTTCATAAACTATGAGACTATGAGCATGAGGTGACCCTCATTGAACTTTTTCTTATCCATAAAATATCTACATCATGTTGTTGTAAAGATGTACTTATCACTGTGTCTGGATCATGAGGCATGTTTAATTATGGTTTTTTACTAAATTTTTAGACCTGGAGATTTGTAGAAAATAAAAAGATTCATAGTTTTACTTAAACAAAAATTCAGTAGAATTAGACAGGTTAGGTCAACAAATTTTCTCAGAGATTCTGATGATTATTTTAGATCTCTTGGTAGGAATATTCATACTAAATCCAAAATGACAAAAAATGCCATTTTTATTTATATCAGTTCAATATAATATTGAATATTCAATATATATTGAATTAGAACAATATAATATTGGTTCAATAACCAATCCTTAAATATTTAAATCACAAATTGTTTTAATCACATCAACAGTAAAACAGAAGCCTTCTATTTATAATGCACATACTGATTTTAAACTGCAATGGTTTTTTTAGACAAATGCATAAACTCTAAAACACATTTCTTGTTTCATCTATATTTTAAACACGATTTATAGTATTTGAATGGAATTTTGGCCCCAGGATTCTCTAGGCCCTTTCCTATCTAACCTATGCATATTATTCCAAGGAGTGGCATTTTAAAAAAGATCAATGCATAACAAGAAAGGAGATAATTTGAATTAACCTTCTTAATTGATGAAGTTGTTTAAGTGGGGACTCTAGCTACATATATGTAGTACTTTAATTGGGGAGTAAATACTTAATTGGCATTTCCTTCTAATTTAGAATATTTGTCATTCTAGATACTCAATCATTTTGATGATTCTGCAGACTCATTGAGTCTGTGTAAGTGCTATAAGTACCATGTAAGTACTATATAAGTGCTATATTCTCAGCATAGTCTGCACTTTAAGATTACGTCCATTTTTTCCTATATTACTCACAATTTTTACTCAGAAGAAAAAGGTTAAATTCCAGTAAAGGATGGAAATGTTAAAACATCATGTAAATAAAAAATAGTTATTTAAAAAAACAACAACACAGTACTTATTGCTGTGGTGAAGGATGTAGTTTATTACAATAGATTTAAAAAGAGACAATGGGCTTAAGAAAGTGACTTCATTATTAAGTTGAATACATACAGTGCCAGGTCGGGGATAAGGAATTCTTCCATCATACTGCACCCAGCGATGGTCTGCACTTTCCTTATGAGCATATGGGCCATTAAAAACCGCTCTGATGTCAGCCATGCTATACACACAAACAGCAGAGCCTTTGAAGATGGAGCTGAAAGAAAGCAACATGACTCAATCCTTCACAGTTTCCTTCATTGGACACTCATTGAGCACAAATATGAGAGGTGCTGCAGACAAGATGTAGGTATGATCTCAAGGAGTTTATAGCCTGAAAGAAGTGTATGAACAGTTATATCAAGGGTAATTGCAGTAATCTAAGCAGCACACAGATAGGGACCCAATACTGGGCTGTCTGGTAAGTTTTCAGGGAGTAGGTGGCATCTCAACCAACAATGGATAAATAAGAATTTCCTAGAAAAACTGGAAGATAGAAAGAAATATGTAGAAAAGAGTATTATATTTATCCACATGCTCTTAAATTTTTTTTGAGGTTATTTCAGCATAATGCCCTCTAAAGAATTTAAAATAAAAAGGTGAATTATTTACATTTTTTTAAAAAAAGGAATAATCTAGACATGTAGTTAATAATTATGTGTCTGTTTTCTTAAATTGAGTGAATGATCATACATACTGGCTATTTCATGTTTAATGTTTAATTAATTTAAATATGTTGAAACTGGGTCAAATGGGAGATTCATTTTTAATTTTTTGAGGAAACTCCATACTGTTTTCCACAGTGGACACAGTGAGTAGGGGGAGTGAGGGCATGTGCTGAGAGGGGGAGGGAGCAGGAACAAGCGGGAAGAGGTCAATGGGGGAAAATGGATTCATATGTAATACTTTAAACAGTAAAGAATTAAAAAAATATGTTGAAACAATCTTTTTTGCTCCTTCTTGTATTTGAGTTTACATGTGAATCTTATCTGATGCTTAAAATTAAACTTAATTACACAGAGTTGGAGCACATGTAATTAAGGGGTAGAAAAGCTCCATGGAAATTTGACAGTTTTGCCAACTAATGATGAAAACTGTTAACACAGCCATCAGATGTTCTGTTTTTGATTTATTTCTGGAAACTAAAGTACATTTTCTCTGAGTCTAAAACTTTCAATGATTCCTGTTCTAAAATACAAGATCACCCTTTATGATGGAAGAGACATATCATCTCAGCACTACGCAAATGAGCTAAGGACTCTCTTAGCAGGAAGAACTCATTCATTAATATTCTTGGAATGACATTAATGGGAAACATTGGGAGCTGACAGTGAACAGGCATCTGGGAGAAAACTAGCTGCTAAGAAGAGAGATGTTCCCATAAAAATCACATGACCAGCCTATGATATCTTAAAGGGATGATGCATCATGCTTAATGCCATTGCTATTATTCCAGATTAATTACATCTTCTCATTGGACAAAGGCTGTGACGTGCATCCTAATATGACCACGGTCTTCAGGGTGGCATTAAAAATAAGGTAATAAAGTGCACCAAGAACAAAGAGCTACCTTGTAACTTCACACCCTGGGTGGGCAGAACCTTGGTAGGAGGAAAAGAGAACTATCTTGGGGCTACACCACCCTGGCACATATCTATGTATGCCTTGTGTGTGGAACACACAGCGACTTCAAGGGCAGTTCTGTGAATGAAGAGATGCCAAGAGCCTAGGGCTGAGATACTTAACTTGAGTAACTACAGGCACTTGCTCTTCTTGCACCTTGTAGTTCAGACGTAAACTAGCAGAAAAATGGAGGAGAAAACAGTAGCTCCTTAGGATATCGCTTTTATTCTAACATTTAAATGTTCACATGTTCTATCTTATAATGAACCAACAAGTGTGTTTTCTGGTATATTCTGAACCAATAGTACATTTTAGTTTATACATAAGGTATAATGTATATGTAAATGAGGATAATGCCACAGAAATGAAATTATCATTTGCCTGCAAAATATTTTAAAGATTTAATCAAAAGGAGGCCGGAAGACCATTTTTCTAGTACCCATAGCAATACTGCCAATTTCTCCAATAATAATATCAATATACATTGATAAAAATTGATAGTGGAGCTGTGGAAAAAATGCAAAGTATTTCAAATACTATACTGTAAGCAGTAATATATGGTATACTTTGAACATGGCCCAATGTAAGTTACTGAATTAAATACAATTAATACTCCATAAGATAAAGTAGTGTCCATATACTCTTTAAGAAAGCTTCATGAGTGCAAGGAAAACTTTAAGGAAGTCACAAGATTCAATGACAAGTACCGAACGGTAGTATGCATAAAGAAAAAAATAATACAGGATAACAATTAGGAAATGATCTTTAGTTCTAGTCCCATTTTTACTACTAATTGGCTCCTCTTTTTATGTTAAGTATACAAACTCCCTTTGCCTATATTCGTAGAGCAGTGATGGTATGGTGATAATGGCAGCCAAACTCCCAGCTTCCCAGGGTAATGAGGAGGTGCAAGTAAGACAGCATGTGATGACATTTTAAAAGAGTGTCCCATCTCCTGATTACAGCTTAGCCACACAACTGAGACATGTAGTTCTTTAGTGTTACTACCTCTATGTCACATAACTTGATATGTTTATTATGATTAGTATATGCATATGTCTTTGTACCCAGTCATTTTAGTCTGAGAATTTAGCTCACAGATATACCTGCTCATAGAGAAGTGGCATATGCACAAGTTTAGTCACTGAGGCATTATGTGTACTAGAAAAGGTCTGAAAACAGTGGAACTATCTATGTAAAGGGGACTATTGAAATAAACTGTGACAAATACATAGAGGACACTCTACTGGGGTAAAAAGAACAAAGAGACACTGTATGTATTGACATTAAAAGATTTATAGGAAACACTAGGTGAAAAGGAAAATGAAAAAAAAAAGTATATTTTTTTCACACAAAAGGAAGGGACCAAACATATAACTGTATTTTCTTACTTATATGTAACAATTCTCTAGAAGAATTACAAGCATTTTTTAACTCACCTGGTTGTGGTAAAGACTCCATATACTACAGGGTTTCTTTCATCTCTTGTGGGGAGTAAGTAAATATCTTCTATTAACGGGAAAAAAAATAATGATTCACTATATTTTTAGTTTTTGAGTTAACATGTTTGCTTTTTTTATTTAATAATACAATATTTCTGAAACTCTAAACAGTATATAAAATAAAGGTAACAGTGAAAGTCATTACATTACTACATTAGAAAGTAAGGGTAAAAGACTGGTTTTCTTACTAGCTATGTGACATGGAATAAGACATTTAACCTCTTAGGTGTTCACTTCCATCACCTATAAATGGAATGGTTTGCTTGATAATTTCCATCACTATTCACAATTAGGAGTATGTGATTTCACATAGAAATTAAAAACATAGGCTATTTTTATCCACCACTGTAAAAAGTGTTGTCCTGTAATTACGTCAACTTATTAGTGACTGAGTTACCTATTTGGTAAATGTATGAAAATAGCTGCACAAGTTAACTCCTGTGTGGTATTGCTTGTCTAATTACTTGTGCAGCATTGATACTAAAGTATGCGTAAAAATATTTTTAAAAGATTATTTAAGATGTGAGCATAATTATAGTTAACATTAGAGATCATCCATGAATACTGAATATATGCTTTAATACTATAAAATACAATCCTGACAAAGTCATCAATGATACAACCTTTTGTATATTGCCAACAAAGACAAATTCAAGAAGATAAAAGCTAATAATACTAAATTTATATGAAACTGAAAAAGTTCCTTCTTGTATTAGCTTTGAGAGGAGTAAAGAGGGGGGATGGCAGAAAGAAGCTGTCTAATGCTTCTCTGAGTATTATTATTATTATTTAAATTTTTAAAATTTTACCTTTATTGTTGAAAGTATTACAGATGTTCCCCTCCCCCCTCTTTTAAAAAAAATTAGTATTTTTATTAACAAGTTGGGAGGGCCAGAGTTCACCAAATCTATGCTCTCCAGCAGGGGGCATCCACAGAATAAGGAACCCAAGGTCTTTCTACCTGTATACAGAGTGGCTCCTTCCAAAGTGAAAGACTACATGGGTAATGCATGGATGGGCATTGTTCTCTCAGAGCTACAGTGTCTCTTGCTGTAGTTTTGTTTCCCTCTTAACTTTGAGGAAGAATTGTTTCATTACAGACCTAGAGCACATCTGTATTCTTTATGTGTGAAAATTTAGTAAGAACTACTCCTTCAAGTTGTACTGGGCTATATAATCAGGCAGTTGGGGCTAAAATAAAATAAATTGCTGAAATAATTAGGCAATAAGACTTTTTTTTTTTAAGAAAAAATGAAACGTGACTTACGGAGCTCATCAAAATGAGTATCTGCCCCATCACTTCCAGGAATTGAGCAAATCAATCTGGCCTTAAGAAAAGTTGTCCACTTGTTTATCAGGCTGCGTTGTCCTCCTACATCATTCTGACAAAAAAAAAAAAAAGAAAAGAAATAAAGATACAGATTTACCATTATGAGTCAATCACCAACTGAAAATGGTGGTGATGACAGGAGGTGTCTATTAATGTCATTGCTTATAAAGACAGAGAGCCTACATATTCCAATCTTTGAACTTTCAAATGAGGGAAAAGAGAAGAGGTCAGTGCAGGTGGGGGAAGGTACATATGTAATACTTTCAACAATAAAAATTTAAAATAAGTAAATAAATAAAAACTAAGAAAAAAGAAAAGACAGTTTTGACCCCCAACATTAAATGCTTTTCTCATGGTTAAATTAATTCAATGTAAGCAGCATACCTCCACTGAATGAGTACATGCGTGTAAGGCACAAGTAAATAAGGCAGGCTTGGAATCAACTCCCATCTCTGCCAATTCTTGCTCAATGACCTACTAAAAACTGTTTTCTCATAGATAAAATTGAATTAATGCTTTGAGATAGGGTTATTTTGATGACTAAATGACAAATGTGTGAAGTGTTCAAATATATTAAACTTGTATAAATGCTAGCACTGACTTGTATATTAAGTATATGATTTAGGTCAATATTTGCATCTTTAGAAATATGCTTTGGTATAGACTTAAAAAATATTTTCCAAACTTACTGCCCTACTAATTAAACTCCAAGGCAACATAAACATATACATATTAAAGCAATCTTGATTTTCCATATTTTATTTTACTCTGTATTATTTCATTAAAATGTTTTTTTAAGCATTTAAATCAATTAAATGGAATAAACAGGCATGTGTGTATTACATGTCATTGAGGCAGTGCCAACTCCTAGTGGCTCTACGACTGAGTGATATCTACAACATCCTGTCCGCAGCAGCCCTGCCCAGCTCCTGTAGACTCGTGCCTATGGCTTCTCTTATAGAGTTAATCCACCCCCCATTTGGTCTTCCTCTTTTCCTGCTGCCTTCTATTTCCCCCAGTATTGTCTTTACTAAAGAACTCTGCCTTCTCATGATGAGCCCAACATAGGACAATGCTGTAGGACCCACTTGTTCGTCTTTCTGGCAGTTCAGGCTATCAGTAGAGCTCTCCTCCAACACCATATTTCAAATGAAGTTTTTTTGGTTTTGTTTTTGTTCTTTTTTCTATTAGCCTTAAAATTGACCCTTGTCTGATACCTTTGCCTATAGGAAACTATTTTTGATCTGAATTTTGTCCTGTCCACAATGCAGGTTATACATCAGGATAATCAAATGCTGAGGCACTCCCATTTCTTTTAGAGCATCCCATAGTTTCTCGTGATTCACACAGTCAAAGGCTTTACTGTAGTCTATAATGCATAGACTAATCTTCTTCTTCCGAAATTCTTTGCAGCACTTCATATCTAAAAAATGCTTACAGTTAGAGTACCCCTTCCTTTTCTGAATCCATCTTGAACAGCTGGAATTTCTTGTGCCATGTAAGGTAGAAGTTTTTGTTGCATCACCTTAAGGGTCACTTTACTTGTGTAGGAATTACAGTAATGGTCCTAACAGTTACTACTAGTAGACTCCTTGGCATCTCTTTTCTTCAAAATGGGGATATGTATTGAATATTTCCAGTTCCTAGGCCATTGCTTTGTTTTCCACATTTCTGGACATTTTCTAGTTAGGATTTTGACAAAGTGGCTTGAAATAATTGTATCAGTATCCCATCTAACCCTGATGATTTACTTCTTCCCAATATTTTCAGAGAGGTTTTCACTTCTCTTTCTAGAATTACAGGTTCTTCCTCATAAAAATCTTCTTCAGAGGTATAAGTCATCCTTTGTCTCTTCTGTATGGATTTTCAGTACACCTTCTATCTTCCCTTTATTTTCTCCTGGTCTGGTAATGCACTTTCTTGTGGGCATTTAGCACTCCCAGTTTAGGTTTGATTTTATTTTTCATTTCTTGAATCTTTTGGGAGAGAGCTCTTATTTTTATTTTGTTTTCTTCTATCTCTTGCATTGACTACTGTAATAGTTCTCTTCATCTCTTCATGATAGTAATTGAAAAACTGTGTTCAGAATTCTAAGACTGCTTATGTCACTTTTCACTCTTGCCTGACTTTAATAATTTTTAGTGTTTCTTCTGTCATTCAACCAAATACAGTTAAACTATGGAATAATTCACCATAAAAAGATAGACTTACTATTTCCAATTTAATATGTCCTTATGAACACCAAATTAATATGAATTTTGTTTGACTCAACTAGATCTGCTATGCTTATGATAAATAAAATGAGACTGTTTCACAGTTTAAATATATTAAGCACTTAATTTTCATCTCCAAAAATTACTTTTGGGACCACTATTTCCATTAATGCATTTGCCTTTAAATATAAACTCTATTAAAAGTTTTATCCTTCATGTAATCTACGATCTGTAAAGTTAATACAAACTTCACTGTCAAATTTCTAGGCTGCACATTTAGGAATTGCCTTCTCAATGTTTCTTTCATCTTTGAAAGTTAAATTAAATTACAGAAAAGCATCTAAATGAATACTTCAAACAGGAGAATTGAAATACAAATAGCTGCTATTCTTTAAGAAAATGGGAGGAGGAGGCAGAGATCCCTTTTAGTGTTAACATGGATAATACAAAGATGCGATTTTTGAGATGATATAATGACAGTTACAAAGCAAATCTCAAAAACCTCTTAGATTTGGGGGAAATCTAAGAAGGCAATTAAGATCCAGAGGACTGGAGACCCTAGTTATCTTTATAGCTTTAGCACCTAACACCATGACACCCAGAGTTAATCACATTTTATGTCCCTCTGAACAACAGAATTATTTTCAGCAATAGCTCTGCATAATTATTACTTAACAATTAAATTTTATTGAATTGTCCTTTAGGGTTATAACGAATAATTTAAAAATGATAATTTTTAAATTTAAAGATGACCAAGTGAAATAAAATATTTCACTCATGAACTAAAATTCGTACTTAACAAACAAGATATCACACCTCACAGACTGCTCTGTCTCACTGTTTTAAAATTTGAATAATTCCAAGTTATTAGGAACTTGCTTTTAGAACATGTGTGCAGCTGAGTTTATGTGTGGTGGAGGCTGACTATACAGATATGTGTACATATACATAATAGAAACATGATGGTAAGCACGGCAGCTATTTAGATCTTGGACAAACAAAACTTTTTTATGGCAGTTGTATTTTGACCCCGCTACTGTTTAGAATGGCTGACACGTGGTGATAACAAAAAGAAAAATAACATCTAGTTGGTTTTCTAATAATTTTTAATTCTCACCAGAAAATGTACTTTTTTATTCCTTTTACCCAACATCTACTCCAGATATGTCACTAACACCCTGCTTGCCAGGTGTTTAATAAATATGCTTTATAATTAGTGACTAAAAATACAAGATAAAATTGCTGAAAGTCTTTAGGAAAGTATAGAGAAAACTATAGATAAATGCCAATGAATTTGAATCTCCTTTGAATCTTATTTTTAGTGGGAAATTGAGGACAGGCTTCATTGAAGAATTAGATTTAATACTGTCTTTAAAATGATAGGTAGGTTCAGACATGCAGAGATCAATTCAGGAAATAGTCTAAGTGCTGGAAACTAGGGGGAAAGGACAATAGGTGGAATGATTCATAACATATATGGAGAACCAGGACAAGTTTGGTTTTGATGACGAATGGGATACATTGAAATAGTGGAGGACATGTTATAAAAGTAAATTGGGATAAGATCAAAGAAGGTCTTAATACCAGAAAAAGCATCCATATGTTATTTAGTACACAATGAATTACTAAAAGATTTGGTAATTAGCAGAGAAGTAAAATAAGAGTTTTTTTTAAAGAAAATAAATACAAAATATGTTGTATATAATAACTTTCTCAAAATGTGTATAATTGCTCTTAAAATTATATTTTGTATAAGGTGTTTCTATTAATTATCATTGCTCAATAATAAAAATAATCTCTGTGTCAGCTAGCTATTGGATGATGTCATATGTCTGCAGATGTGAAGGCAGATTTATCTAGATATGATTGTTATTGTTAATGCTAATATCCTCAGGTCATTTAATAAATATAAATCCAGATGTTAACATAAATGAGGAAATATTGATGCTTCCTCCTAATGTAACGAATCGTGTGTCAATGTATAGCAGTATTTCAGTGAGAAAATATATTATCTGGAATTATTAAAAAGGAAATATATTTTAAATGATTTTAAAAATACAAGGTAAGTTATCTCTTCATCTTTGACATGACCCTTAATTTATAACATTTTATATTCACACACCAAGCCTTTATGTATTTTTTTTTTTTAGCAGAGCCTTAGGTGTACTAAGCAGAGCTCTAGTTAAAACCTTCCTATTTTAATGTATTCTTCTTACATACTTAGATATTTATTAAATTTTCATTGCCTAATTGTATATTTTAAGAGAATCAACAATGAGTACCAAAAATAGTGTTGATTCAATTTACATATAAGGAAAAATATAACTATTATGAATACAATTCCAGGAACTATGTTTGGCTTACTGCTTTACCACAGCACAGAGTGGTTGCTCAAATTATTTTGCTAAATGAATAGATAGCTTGAATATTTGTTTGAGGACATTCCTTTAAAAGGTGTACACATCACTACTTAATCATAAAAGGGAGCAGTCACATTCTTCCTTTTAGTAGATAAAAGTGACAATAAAGGCCATTTTATTAGATAAAAATGACAATAAAGGTCCATTTTCAAATACTGCCCCTCTTTCTAACTGTAATTATCATCCATATTTAAGACAGACCACGAAAAAAATGCTAACTATTTTACTAGCTCTAAATTTGTTGGGCAGAGAAGGAATTTATACCATACTTGCATAGTTTTTACCCTGACAAATGGAAATTGCAATCCTTTAAACAAAAGAATCTTCAAATATCCTTGCCTACCCATCAAGCCGCATTCCCTGGCCCCCGGGAATAAAAAGATTTTTAAAAATCCAGGTCAAAGATGAAAGCCACCTGCTGTCAGCAAGGAAACAAGTATAGTTTCTGGGATAATAGCTCTCAGCAATGGATTATAAGCATTTAATGACTGGATAGTAACTCTTACAGACATCCAGAAGCATGACCTGGGTGGCAAAGTTCAATTCACAAGGAGTTGTATTTCTCCTGCAGGGAAGTGTCAGTGGCTGACTTTGTTGACCAGCTTTCAGTCCCTGGATTTGTTTGCAAATCCACACAATCCTCCTTGAGAACTTTAAGCCCACAAGAGGGCTGAAAGGGAGGCAACCACTTTTGTATTAAAGTGTCACCTCCTTGCTTATTTTTGTGAAGTTCTAAAGAACACAACCTCTCACTAACACAATAGATTTATTATTAAGATGTCAGAATCAGCAGCTTTTAGTCACCCTTCACTCCTACACGTCTCCACTCTATTTATCACAGCTTCTTTGTGGTCTGATTGCCAAAGCCTTGACATCCTCTACACAAAGATGCAGATGAAAGTAACAAAGAAATTAAGTGTAAACAAGCCCAACCACATGGGTTCAGTCTGGGTGGTGAGTGCAGAGGGTCCTTGTTTTCTTATTCTCTATAGCTTTTTATATGCTTGCAATATATATATATATATATATATATATATATATATATATATATATATATTTAAATTTTAAAGTGATTAATATAAAAGATAAGAAAAAATTAAAAATGAAACAAAACACAATCTACAATCTTTTAGCAACCATAAAATATAGTATTTCATTTGATTGGGTGATGGCTGCATGTTATGAAATACTATGATCTTGTAATCATAGTAACTGTTAAAGGGTAGAGTAGTCATGAGGCAGGTTGCTAGTGATTCCATTTTCCTTCCACTGTCCCAGCAAATGCACGTCCCTATAAATCTTACATAGCCATGTAGAGTAGCTACAAGCTGTCACACATGAACTCTTATTGAGTGTGTCTTTTGACCTTAGGGTCACTATGCTGGGTTCATCTGTTAAACACGATTTTGTCTATGTGTCCTATCCTCTTTGAGGATCTCTCAGCACTTTATAAATATTGTCATTTTCACCAGCATATTGTGAAACAGAAGCTTGGGAAAAATGTAGTGATTGACTATCAGCTCCAATGCTCTTAAATCCTGATGATTTTATAAATCAGTGAAATTTCCAAGATATTTGTGGACATGTATTCTATTAGAATATGGATGTGTATTCAGAAATTTGTAACCATACTGATGAATTTCAGTTGAAGGATACCAGGCTTTTCTAATCAATAAACATTGGAGAAAGACATACATTAAGCACTTAAAAAAAAAAATGGTTTGATCCTAGAGTCGGAGATTATAAATTCTCCTTTGCTTAAAGTTTAGTTCTTTTGCCTAATGCTGCTCTTTTGCATCTTTGTGCAGGAATGTCCTGAAACACTTTGAAAACCATACTCTAAGCATGTTTTGTGCACCTTCTCACCAGTATAACCCATCAATAACATTTAATCTCAGAGATTTTAACTTGAACTAACTCTGCCCACCTTCTTTTGAAGTGTGACCTAAATACTAGAGTAATCTAAACCAATTAAATTGTGTTTGTTTTCATAACTGAAAAAGACACAGTGAGGCAAACACACAGTTGACTCTTTTTAAAATTCAACAAATAAGATTAGGGCGATTTAATACTCTTGTGTTTTCAATGTTATATTTCACTACATCATTCATATGCTTATCTGATATGCCACTTATAATAAAAGCTGTACTTGGCTGGTCTTAAATAGTGTTGTGTTGAGATATGCCTTCAAATTGCCTCAAGTCCCAGTTGCACCAGGAAATATTGGAGATATGATCAATCGACTGACATGTCAGAGCAATTGTCCAATTTACTTTTCTCTGTGCTGCCTCAATCTTCACTGAGTTTTTTTCTAGAGATATATTTTATAATCTTTGTAAAATTAATATGGATGGTCTAGATGGTGTGTATAAGTAATAGTAATAATAATACAGGATGGCCTATTTAGAAGCTTGAAATTATGATCATGTGTGAGAGAAATATTAAGTAAAACCTGGAATGAAATCTCAAGAGCCTCTTTAGAAGGGCATTCCATATACTATACTAAAATAGATGGTTATACTGAGAGGAAGAACTTAAATCAAGATATTTTAATATGTTTATTGAACTAATGAAAAATAGTGAATTACACCCACTGAATCAAATCGCAATTGAAAATGTTGCATTTTCCTTTTCAGCCTATGAGTCTTCTTTGCAATATGCTATAACAGTATCATGTCACTGTTTCATTGAAATGCCAAAAAAAGTTCTGACTATTAAAATATAAAAGCAAAAAAATGTGTATATATATATAGTCTTCTACTTCGTCTTCTAATAATCTTGAAATACCTTAATAGAAAAAAAAACACACAACTATACAAACTTAGACATCACAGACAAAGGAGAGGAGAAGAAAAAGCACGCAAAAAACTTGTATGGCAGGTATTAAATGCAGTAGTTTTCAAAGCAATCAACTCTGTGGAGGCTCTCAAGGCAAAATATAATTTTCCCTTAAAAAGAACTCCAGTGTTTAGAGATGACTGTTTTTGATTTGTCATTGGAGAGTTGAAATAGAGAACATGTTTTTCAAACTACTTCAACAACTTGTAAAAATTAGAAATGTAGGATTTGGATAATATACAATATTTAAAAAAATCCCATTTCTAAGATTTAACAGATTAAAATGAGGTAAATCTAGACATATTCTGCAGTCTTTTTCAGGTAAGATGAGAGTTCATTAAATAATAAAAAGCTAGAGCCAGCCCCATAAACCCTCGCCTAGGAATTTCTGACAGGAAAACAGATGGTAGTGGAGCAAAAGCACATCTGTAACTCGTGGGCTCTAAATCTCTCATTTAGGTTGTAAGTGACATGCTGAGCGTAAGCAAAAAACCACAACCTGGCGGAGATCAATAAATACGGAAAGTGTCATCGGCCTAAAAACACAAATCTTCAAAGGTAGCAATTGTCCAAATAGGACCATATATCAAAATAGACAATGCAAGGGGAATTGAGGCAAAGGGCTATTAATTAGCCCCCCTTAGGCAAGTTATGTGAGGGGCCATCCAAACTGAATTCCTGGCATGGACAAAGGAAATACTGCAGAACAAAAAAGAGAACTGGCATAACCTACAGCTGGAATCCGGTGTGGGCTAGCACAAGTAAGCTAATGGACAATGCTTCCAAAAATGAACAGAATCCAAAAATAATGCAAAACAGCCTTGTGGCGGAAAGTTGTAAGCAAACCTCACTGAAGTGACTGGAATTTCCACACATTAACTTACAGGGTGGTTCTTCAAGGGACACATACACACACACACACACACACACACACAGCAATGAACATCACATAGCAGAAATAATAGTATCTAAAAGGACTAACTTACAAAGTAAATAGAGAAATTTTTTCAGTGGGTTTATTTCATGTTGTTTCACCTGTAGGTTCAGTCAGCATTTCTTACCTTACCAAGCAGATCTGTGTAATTTACCACCTGTGAGAGCAGTCCAGTATAAGGTGCCCCATTTAGTGCTTGAAAATATCGGTTGTTCTACAGAATCAACAAATCACAGAGCCTGGCAAGGACTTTATAAATCATTCTAGACTAAGTCCCTTATCCTATATAATAAAAGCATAATATGCAAATCGACCAAGTGGCCGAACAGCGGAACGACCACCCTGGACCACGCTATGACACCCACTGGTGCCAGGCCAGCCAAGGCGGGTGCGATGCAATTGGTCAGGGGCCCTGCCTCCCACTGTGAGGGAAGCCTGGGTCCCAGGTGCTGGAAGGAAGCCGGTGCTGGCAGCCAGGGGAAAGAAGGCCCACTCTTGCATGAATTTCGTGCACTGGGCCTCTAGTTTTAAATATGAAACAACTAAAAAGGTAGTTTGACTGGAAAGTATTGACACAACTGAAAGATAATTCATAAGTAAATGTGTTCTGCCATGTGCAATGATAAGCATATTGGATTTGAAAGAGATTCTGTGGATGATGAAAGTACTTTTTCTCCTGAGACTGTCATTGATCAACATACCCTATGAAATTATCTTCCAAGTCAGCTTCTTTACTATTTAGTATCTCTCCCTGTCCATACCTTTTGTCCAAAATTTGCATTGTTCAGATTATTGATACAATTTCGCTAGACATGTCTCCAAATTCTTTTGACTATGTCCAGAAATAAGATCCCAATATTGCTAAAAATGAGGGCAAAATAATGACAGTATATTCAGCCTTTAAAACTAATAAAATATTAACACTTTCCAGTAACCTTTGTAATTAACCTGTCTCCAACCTTCCAATACACATATACTATCACTCTTCCTCTTCTAAGCACAGTTCGTTGAACTGGCCCCAAAAATGTAGATGTATGACATGGGTGTGTGAAAATGATTTTTGACATTTAACTCACTGAGGTATGGCTATGTACTTACATTATTTACAAGTCAGTCTCTTGGATTGTTAATTGCTTGAAAACAAACATATAAGTCATCCTTCCTCAGTTTTCCAGGACCTTCCTCGATATCTGTCACATTCAAATTCATATGATCTCATATAAGCATTTTGTTTGACTGGTAAAAGAGTAATGGGAGAGATGGGTGCCCTCATTTTCTAAGTTAAGAAACTGAGCTAGGAAGAAGTAGGTCAGAGATGTAAACCTAGATCTGATCTCAAGTTGAATATTCATATCATTCAGGCAAAAATTATCATCCTTTCTGCCAAATATAACACCGATTTTAAATATATATATTTTTTAGTGATTTCAGAGAGGAAGGGAGAGGGAGAGGAAGAGAGAGATATCAATGATGAGAGAGAATCATTGATCAGCTGCCTCCTGCACACCCCCTATGGGGAAGCAAATCATGACCTCCTAGGTTCATAGGTCGATTCAAGATCGATGCTCAACCACTGAGCCACTACAGCTGGGCCATATGATTTTTAATCATAGTCTTACCTGACTTCCTTTTGATGTTGACATTACTGGCAACTGCTTTTTCTTTGGAGTTTTTTCCTTCTTTTCTTTGACTTCTAACAATATTTGTGCCCAGTTCTCCAACTAGGTATCAAACTATTTCTTCTCAATTGTCTTTTTAGACATTTTCAGTTGTTATTTCTTAAATGTCATTGTCTCTCAGGTTTTGTCCTTTCTCTTTGATCTTGCACTACACATTTTCTTGGGCAATTTCAGACACTTTAATGATTTCAAGAACCACCACTATACTGGTAATTTCCAAATTCATGAGTCTTCAGCTGTGGGCAAACTACGGCCCGCGGGCCGGATCCGGCTGTTCTATCTGGTTCTCTTGCTCTCCCCTCCGCTCCTTTACTTTGAATTTATATTAGTTCACACAAACACTCCATCCATGCTTTTGTTCCGGCCCTCCGGTCCAGTTTAAGAACCCATTGTGGCCCTCGAGTCAAAAAGTTTGCCCACCCTTGGTCTAGACTAAGCATGTCAAACTCATGGCCCGTGGGCCGCATGCGGCCCACTATGAATATTTTTGCAGTCCAGCCAATATAACATTATGTAAGAAACATTTTAACAAAAATTTCATAACTTAATTTTTACAATATCCTGTTATACATAATTATTAATAATGAACTACAACATTCGCTAATGACTGATTACTATAATCATGTTGCATTCATTTCCCTTATGTGCCTTAAGCGCAGGTGCACCATTTCTCTCCACTAATACCAGCAGCGAATATTTTAGGAGCCGATTGCCATGTCATTAGTATTGTACTGACTTGTTTAAGTGTGCACAACAGGAAATAATTTGCTTTCAGAGAACAAGAAAAACAGGTTCATTTGCATTACATTTATTAATTTGTGCAGTTATTCAGTGTCTAGTAAGTTAATGTTCAAGACAAAATATTAATTTTTATTAAAATGTTCTATTATTTTATGTTAACAATTACTCATTTATTTCAGCTCTTTGTATTCAGCATGTCTCTATCGAAATAAACCTACGTTTCTATGAAAATTGAAGCTTTTGTTTTTTTGCGGCTCACATAAACTTAAACCTTGTTTACTTGGCCCGTGTTAGCCTTTGAGTTTGACATGCTTGGTCTCTAGACACTACTGCTGGTTCTTATTTTTCAAGTGGATATTATGACAGCATATCCCAGAGCCACATCAAGTTCAACATGTCCAAATATAAAATCTATGCCCATAAAATTTTTGGTGTCTCTTGTCCCAAATTTCAGAATGTATCTCTTTGTACATTTTCTTAATCTCTGCCTTATCTTCTGGAAACCACAATTACTAAGAACATAGGAGACCTTGTCTATAGGGCAAGTACCAAAGTCTTTGGGATAGGACTAAGGGGGAATTAAAATGCATGGAAGTCCTAATGGGACAGGAACTTGTTGCAGACTTGCATATACTAGTACATGGTGGAGTCAATAGACTGACTAGTACATGGCAATGTCAGTCAGTGTAATTTATAAACAAGAAAGATAAGGCTTTGGGAGACTTTTGAAATTGTATGTATGTTTTAAAGGGAAAACAGTCACTATTGTGATAATTTCCCACTTATTATAATCCAGTCACAGTGGATTTCTTTTAATTCCTTAAATGCTTTGAAAAACCCATCTCTGAGATTTCACATGTGGTTTTTTTTTCCTGCCTGGAATATTCTTTTTTAAGTTTATTTTTATTGTTGAGATTATTACAGATGTCTTCCATCCTCCCCTACTTTTGTTCCCCTCCACCCAGCTCCCATCCCATCCCTGGCCTTCACAGCACTACTGTTTGTGTCCATTACCCATTTATGCATATATGTTTTTTGGTTAATCTCTTCTTGCCCCCACCCCCTTCCCTCTTAGATCTATCAGTCTGTGGCATGCTTCCATGTCTTTGGACCTATTTGTTTGTCAGTTTACTTTATTCTTTAGATTTCACATAATAGTGAGATCATGTGATACTTGTCTTCTTCTGACTGGCTTATTTCACTTAGCATAATACTCTCCAGATCCACCCATGCTGTCTCAAAGGGTAACAGATTCTTCTTTTTTACAGATGCATAGTTGCATAGTCCACCTGGAATATTCTTTTCCATGCCTGCCATCTTTGCCATATAATTTCCTAATCCTTTTCAACATTTGGTTCAAAAGCCACTTTCTCAGAGATACCTTCCACTCATTTTTTCTAATTGCACCCTGTGATTTTTTTTATTATAGCATATTTTTATTATAGCATTTGCCACACTTGCCAATTATATAAACACCATCTCTGTGTTTCCTTGTTTAATGCATATATCATCTACTAAGTTGTAAACTCAGTGAGTACAAGTATAATGTCTTTTTTCAAAAAAAACTTCTATAAAACTATTGTTTAGCATAGTGTCATACACAGGGTCAATTATCAATAAATGTGTTAAGTAAATGAATGCTTTGGTAGTCTATATTCCGATTGTAGCCACTAGCCACATGAAGCTATTAAACAACATTAAAATTCATTTCCTCAGTCGTACTAGTCATATGTCAACACGAACAGCCACATGCTACTGTGTTGGGGAGGACAGATGTGAAACATTCCCAGCACAGAAAGTTCTACTGGACAGCACTAGTCTACAACAAACAATTAATAGAGTGGTGATAAATTAAGGACCTCTTAGAAAGCAATACCTAGATTCTATCTTAGAAATCTCTCTTGAACTTACCCATATATCTTCATTCCTACTATCTTTAGAAAACCACCTAACATGTCTCCCAGGCACAAATATTTCTCAACCCAGATGCATTCTTGAAATTATTGCTAAATATATACTACCTATCAACTCACTTATCTGCTTAACACATTTATAACTTCTCATTGCCTACAGCATAGAGTTTAAACACCTTAACATAGAAACAAATTTTCTTATCTTCCAACTTACCACCCCAAACTCAAATGGCATTGCTTCCATTTATACCCCTGAGTTCCACTTGCATGATTTCACTATTCTGGAAGCAAAATATACTCTGTGGCAATGATGCCTAAAATACCTGTTGCCTCCCCTTTATGACACAATTTTTTAGCTTCACTGAATTGCATTGCATGTAGATTTCTCAGCTCTAACCTCCACTACATTATATTGAGGTTATCTTTTTATATCTCTGTTACCCTCACTGTACTATGAGGTTTTAAAGAAAAGGGACAGAAGCTTACTTATTTCCCAGTGCTTAGTGAACTGCATTTTGCATAGAACTTATATTTTATTGTTGTTGAAAAAATAAAATAGTGAATAAATGGGTTATGAAATTTAAAAAGATTCCTCTTGTTCTGAAAATGATTCTTTAGTCACTCCTGTATAATTTCAACCTCCTTTCAAAACCCCCTCCCCATCAATCACTATAGACTACTCAGTCTGAAAAGAAAATGTTTGACAAGTCAATAAAACAACTTCTACTTTAGTTTAGGAGCTTAAAAAGTGGGGAGCTCTTAAACTGTCAATAGTTTTCCATTGGGCTGAAATTATCCATTAAAAATTAAAATGAACAACAATTACAGCAAAAACAACAAAACCTGAATATTTCCAAATAAGTATGTGCTATGGAAAAATCCTGGTGGAAAAAGTAATATAAAGAACTCCCAGGTTAGTGAAAAGTTCTATAAATTCAGTACAGTATTCACAGTTAACTTAGTTCTCTCTAACATGATCTCTTTGTTCTGAGATCTTTGCTTGTGTATGTCAAACTTAATTTTATTTAGTAGCAGAGATGCATTCTGTTATTTGTTATTTGTTGAAAATAGAAAAACAATCTTATACTAATCAAATGGGGGTTAAAAATACAATAAATGATGACTTTGTTCATAATTTAAATGGAATATCTCATGGCTGACACTTAAAGTCTATATTATATTTTTAGTAAATAATTTTATAAATGGTGCAACCAAATTTATTCTTAATATATTTTTCCACCTCTAAGGTTAGCTTTCAGTATATTGATAGTAGCAAAAACATTTCTCAACATCATAAATTAATTTATATCAACTAATTGGATTAAATCTATCAATAAATAAGTATTTCGCTATTAAACTTTTTGGTTTTTTGCAGGACGTGACATTTAAAAAAGATTTTTAATCTTGTCAGTGAAGTCTCCATTTAGAAATGCTCTCTTTTTGCCACACATTAATCCTAAATTATTAAATAAAGTTGAAGCCATGGGCAGGGTGCATTACAATTGAGAAATTACAAAGAAAGTATTTAGAACCAAATATTGTAAACATTTGACCAATAGATCATATGTGAAGTGGGGAATTCAAAAGATGGTATTCAATTAAAACAGAGATTGAGTAGAGATACACTAATGTGAGAACCTCTATTATATCTTTTTCTAAGAAAACTCATCCATCACATGTCCTTATTTGATCTCACAATTTGTTAGCTTTTTATCCAAAAACAATAGCATGACAAAATCTTGCTGTGTGGCCTCAGAGGTTTTGTGGTGGGAAGACTCAAGTATTAGAATTCTCTCTGCCTTTTCAGTTTTGTAGGGCTTTGTTCATAGTTTAAATAAAATATCCCATGGCTGACACTTAAAGTCTATACTATATTTTTAATAAAGAATTTTATATATAAATGGGGCAACTAAATTTATTTTTAATTTATTTCTCTACCTCTAAGATTAACTTTCAGTATGTTGATAGTAGGAAAAATATTACTCAACATCATAAATTAATTTTCATCAATTAATTGGATTAAATGTATCAAGAAATAAGTATTGCACTAGTTCATATAACATACAGTTGTTAAACAAGTTAATCAGAAAGTGACTCTTAAAGTACATTTAATTGACTGCAATTCTCATGACTTCTTTAACATAGCTCACTTAGACAAATGTCAATCCACCACACAGCCTTTCAGGGTCAGGGTACTGCTGTTAAAAGGCACGCTTCAGCACACCAACACACTAGCAAGGGCCATTCATCTGTAGCCAAGAGGCTTCAAGAGAAATTACTGCAAATTCTTAGACTCTGAAATAATAAGCATGTATTTTAGCAAGTCTGTCCCCTGGGGGTAAAGGGATCAGTGGGCCACAGCATTATGGACTAGGACACTAGGTAAAGAATCACCTGTGCTCACAGGTTGGCCTCACTCAGAAGTCATGTTTTCATTAGCACTTTTAAGTGCAGTGATGGTTTGCATTACTGTCCCTGGAAGTGTTCAAAAGCCTGAGGGCACAGTTTGAGACAAAAAGGTAATAGGCTCAAATAGATGGAAGAAAACGAAAAGTTTGTAAACCTAAGCAAGCTTCCCACTGAGAATATGTATTAGCTTAACAGCTCCTCCACTTAATAACTGAGTTAATACTGAAGGCGTGTATCTATTTAAGAAAAGTGATTTTGCTCTGGCCTGAGGCAATGGGTTGGAGTGTTGTCCCATACACCAAAGGGTTCTGGGTTTGATTCCTTGTCAGAGCATGTACCATACTTAGGTAGGGGGTTCAATCCCCAGTGGAAGTGAGTACGGGAGGCAACCGAAGGATGTTTCTCTCTCTTTTTCTCTTCCTTTCTCTCTCTCTAAAAATCAATATAAAGCATGTCCCCAAGTGAGGATTGAAAAGAAGAAAGAAAAAAAGAAAAATTTATTTTAGTAAAGATAAATCCAACTAAAAAAATAATACACTAAAGTCATAAGTAGATCCAGTAGCATTATTATTCTACAAAGCTTGCATTCACTCAAATGAGAGTTTTTATAAAAAACTGTTTTTAATTGATTTTAGAGAGAGAGGAAGTGAGAGGGACAGAGAGATAGAAACATGGATGAGAGAGATACACTGATCAGCTGTCCCCTACCGGGGACTGAACCCAAAACCTAGGCATGAGCCCTGCCAGGAAATCAAACCAGTGACCTCCTGGTTCATGGGTTGATGCTCAACCACTGCACCATACGGGCTGGACCAAATGAGAGCTTTGATGGCACAAAATGGAAGTGTCTCATAGAGTCTCTGCATTTTCCTGTAATTTACATAAAACAGCAGTACTAAAAAAACTAATTATGTTCTTCAAAATAATTACAGCATTTTGATTTGTTTGCTCTTTTTTCCTCTTTATTTCATTTTCTTTCAGAACCTAATCTAGATTAATGTTCTAAAAAATTTATTATAATAATATTAGAACCACATTTTCAACTTATTTGACCCAGGTAAAGATATATAATTTTAGATGTGTGATGAAATCTGTGTTTTGAGAAAAATACACGATATGATTTTTTTAGTGTTTAACTTACTCTAGGGATTATTAAATTGCTTTTAATTTTTAAATCAGATTATTTAATGTATAAGAACATTTTAATCTCCACAAATTAAGACAATGCAGTGATTTTACTGGAATATCAATAATTAGCAAAGGGATATAGAATAAATGAAAGGAGCGAGGTGCCAACGAGACTCACACCTGGGCAACAGCTCAGGCACTGGAAAAGGAAACTGTAACATTGCAGAAGCTGAATCATTTTTCCCTTTTCCTTTCAGATCTCAAAAATTATACATGTAAGATAGTATGAATATATCTTACCACTTAAAAATAATGGACATTAACTTTTACTTCCCCATTACATGGGTAATTGTTCAGACACATACATACATGCTTAAGTAAAATAAACATATCTTGCCTTACAAACTCTTCCAACTCGAGAAAGAATCGTCTTATCTGAAGTACTGCCTTCTTGAGATGATTCACGAAAGAAGAAATATATCTTATCATCATCTGGATTATAGGTGTCTGGTATGGGGAAAGTCCCAATAAATTTGGCACCTGTTTGAAAGAAAAGAAGCTATAAATAATTAAAATACTGAAATAATTTAGCCACAATACTACTGGCATCTTTTGTATGTAAAACAATTAGCAGAATTAAAAAAAAAATAAACCATGAGTGGAATGTGGGAAATGAGACATATAAAAAATAAATATGATACCCACAGAAACATGTATTCGCATGAAGAGGTCCTGAACAAGTTATCTAGGAACTCTAGAGAGCAGGTGAGAACATGACTGGCTAATACAATTTTTGTACCTCGATTAAATTACTTAACTTACCCTTTCACACCTGGAGATTCTATGACTTATATTCTTTTATATGATGGAGTCACTGCTTTTTAGCCACAATAACTATTGTAAAAAGCTTAGGAAAAACTATAAATGTATCCTAAATTGTGTTATATTAGGAAGTTATTTGGTGCATTTTGTGTAATTGCCAAAGGGGAAAAAATGAAAAACAACAACAAATAGTGTGTGGATCAACTCCAGTGTAGACTTTGATGACATTCTCTCCAAGTTCATATCATGTCTTTGCCACCTACTGGAAAGGTGACCTTGGGCAAATGATTTATTTTCTCCATGCCTCAAGTTACTCACACCTAATAGGAGGCTACCGATACCATCTACCTACTTGGATAACTGATACCATGAATTAATATATATAAAGTACTTAGTATCTGACAGTGACTGACACATAAGTGTTCAGTAAATGTTTATTATTAAGATGATGATTATGATGATAATCATTATTATTATTAGGACCACAAACCAGGAAAAAAATTGTGCACATCCAAGCAATTATTAGTATAATATGTAGGGGCTAATAATGAAATAGTTCTAAAAGTGCTGCATAGAAAGATGTCCATAATACAGAGTAGGTGAAAAAAAGCATTGGCAATACTTTAAACCCTTTGCATTGCATCAATGACAAGTCAAGTTGTGTTATTAATTCCTTGTTTATAGGGCATTTTAAGTCCTAGTTGTATATCATTGTGAATTAACCAGGTAACAGATCTGTAACTGGGAGATGCTAGTTCAGAAATAATCCTTTTGACTAAGACAGTGGTTGAGAAATAAAGAAAGGACTTCTGCTAAATGGAAAATACCAGATACCTGGAAGGAAGCACAGAGCATTGTTCGGGGAATAGAAGCAGCAAACAAGAGAAGATAACCCTCCACACCACACACACACACACCCAAAAAAAGTAAAAATAATAAGAAACGAGAGGTAAGAAAGATCAATACTGCCTTCTCTAGAGATTTGCCCAGGCATCTGATTGTGGTGTACCCTAGGAGACTAAAAATCATTCCCTCACAAATGCAGAGCAGTTCAATAGACAAAAGTTAATGTTTGAGTCCAAGTGATGGGTAGGTCAGTCTTTACCACCCCAGCTCTCTGGGTCTTTCCTGGTCACCCATCTAGCTGTTTCTCTAAGTGTTGAGAGGAAAAGGAGGATGGGGAGGATATGGGCACCAACTTTCTCCACTTTGTTCTTTATTACTCCCTGTTCTGTTCCTGGAATTTAGAACTCCAATGGATTCCTATGCTCCTGATAATCTCACTTTCATGTGATCCTAGATTATATAAAAGTTAAATTATAGAAAACCATGTAGGATGCTTTAAATTTTCTTTTAAAATTAATCTTAAATTAGCAAGGTCCATTAACAATTCCACTCAAGGTTGTATGATTTTCCCCCTCCAGCCTGCCTTTTAAATTATTGATAAATTACAAACACTTGGTTTTGAATTTCTGAGCAAAGCAAAAGTTCTTTTGTTGTAACAAATTAACACTTCTCATTTTTTATTTAAATACATTATGTTTCTTTTAAAAAAAACTAAACTCTTTGTGGAAATAAATTTTCCTGTAAGTACGGTATTAAGATTTCAGCAAATTCATGAAAACAAAAACTATTTTTAATTACTACTATGTTCAAGGCACTTAGAACAAGAAAACTGGTAGAATCAAAGGATGTAAAGATTAATAAAACTAACTCTTCGCTTCAAACCCATTACAATCTAGATTAAGGAAATATTAACATATGGCCAAGATATATGGCTAAGAAAGCCCATCTTGATGTTTTCAATGACTTAAAAGGGGGTTGAGACAATATAGGTAGAGAAAAGACAACCAACTGTGGGCTCCCAAATACACAGACTAGACATTAATAATCATCTACATAACTTCTTTGAATTTGCAGATGTCTTAATTCAATGTCCGGGCCCTGGATGAAAATCTCCAGTTGCACTGGCATGTCTATTTTTAAAATGTAGTTATATACAAAAATAAATAAAACCTTATAGGTGATTCTCATAAGCATCTAAGATTAAGAGTCACGGACGTAGATGGCCATTTTATACATATATAACAGATGGTCTTATTGTGTCTATTCAGTGACTTTTAGTTTTACTGGTTTTATTGAACTCTCTTTTGAATGTTGATTATTTTTCCAGTACTATAAGAAAACTGCTTTGGAGTACTGTAAGAAAATTGAATAGTGGAAGTGTTTAAGCCAAATGTTTACTAAATGAAGAAATCTAATTAGGGAAAAAGAGTATCAAATAGTACTGTATTCTGTGATTTAAACAATATGCATATTTATGAGTTAAAAATATACACATATTTCAAGAATAAAGAGTTTCTTTTTTGCAGATTCAATTGAGGTCTGTCTTAGAACATTGATGTTAGTATTTCTTGATAGAAACTTTCCTGACTTGCTGCCTAATTTGGGTAAAAATAGGTATCATGTAATCAGTATATGACATGCACTGTTGCTGAATTAAATAATATAAAATTATACCAACAGACACCTGGGCTCTATTATGGCATTTTCCCCGTTTTGCGTCTGAAACACATGTCCTAATAGGGGTGGAGTTCGTACTCATGCATTTTCACAAATGAACTTTTAGCATGACACCAAGAGTCACTGCCAAATGAAATGGAATAAATCCACATGGCCTGTATTACACATCACTTTCATTTCTCCCTCTGAACCTCTCACCCAGATGAGCTCACCTACACAATGACAATCTATAATGATTTTCTTACTTTCTTTTACTTCTCGTAACATCTTTTTCCTAAAAAAAATGTTCTTTTGTGTGGAAGGAGAATTTATAGCCAACAGAGCACTCCCAAAGAAACTGCAAATAAAAACTGCCTCCATATGTTAAAAATGCAAAATTAAAACAAAAGTTCTCCTTTACTTCATGGAAGGAAACAAAAACATATGCAACTGGGGTGTCATCATTTGTTTTCATTTTCCATATTTCAGTTTTTTCCTAAAATTCTCATAAAAACTCCATTGTGTTTGAGTGACCACCCTGACTTGTATCTATATTCCTAGTTATCGGTATGTTCTCAGGTAAAGTTTAAAGAGAAAAAAAAAAATGTGGAATCATCGAAGTCTTCATCTAGAACTCCCCATAGTATTTCCATTTCACCCTTGTGGTTTTTTATTCGACTGTTAGGTATTTAATAGGCGGATTATTTTCTCAAAGAAGGCATCAGGACTTATACCTAAGTCTTTTGGAATTGGATTAGACAAAGTCATCGAGAAATTCTGACAAGGATCCTTGGACTAGTAATGACACCATTATAAATAACCCAGTTATGAATTTACTGGAAATGAGCAAAGGGAAGGCCAAAGTCTATAGGAATGCCATTAGTGCAACTTTACCAGGAAGCTGCAAAGCCACTAGTCTGTTCCTGGAAGATTGCTGGGAGAAGAGACTGGATAATAGGAACATGCCAAGTAAGGTCTGAGTGATGTAGGGAGCAGATCAATGGCCAGAGTAGGTTTGGCCACTGCAAGTGTGGAAAGATTTGAGATATATAAGCTCTTAAACAAAGTTCTCTCTCTTGAATGCTGGGCTCCTGGCTCTCCTGTTGTCGGGGGTGTGCCCCCTGTATTTGCCCAGAAGGCTCAGGGCCATCTGGACCCCACATAGTGGACTGATGGATTAGAACTAGCCTGATGCTGTGTAGGACCCAACTCCACCATGGAACAGAAACTCTGGACTCTGGCTTTGCATTTAGCTCTGCTGAATCCCCAGTTGCACCTCTTCCAGGACTGGTTTAAGGAAAATGGGACTTTTCAAACCAAGGGATTTAATTACATGAAAATAAAGCTTTCTACCACATCTCATCCTCCCGTGGGGGCCTCCAGAAATGTTTATTCCAGTGGTACCCAAAGAACCCCACTCCCACGAGCAACGGAGAAAGGCCATCCATGCATTTCTCTGATAGTAGTAAGTGCAGAGGTTAACTGCTATCACACTGGGTAATTCCAGGCAGGGCAAAGAACAAAATATGGCACATACACACATCAAGGATTTTAAACTCCCTATGTGGTTCAGTGATAAAAATGGACTTATTAAAGATTTATTTAGTATCATATTTTTTAAAAGTTTAATTGCTTAAAATCTGCACCTTAATAGCTAAAATACTCAATTGCAAATTTAATTTAATTCTTAAATTTAATTTCATCTTAACATAATATCAATTTACCTTTATGAGAGTTTACTTCATCACAGACATACAAAAAGTAGGATTTTAAATTGAAAATGAAAGTATGGAAAGCAAAATTTAAGAGAAATATCTTTAAAGGGAAATAATACAATCTATAATAATAAAAGCGTAATATGCTAATTAGACTGGATGTCCTTCCGGACATCCTTCCATCCAGACAAAGCCACAGCAGGCGGGGGCCGAGGCAGAGGAAGCAGAGGCCCCTGACGGCGGTGGGTATGGGCCAGGGGTGGGGGCTGGGGCCAAGGCCCTTGCACGAATTTCATGCATTGGGCTATAGTAATGTAATAATATATAAGAAGAAATAAATTAGACATTGATCCTCTTATTTGAAATATCAAATATCTGTCAGATCTTTCAAACTGGCAATAATTTTATTAGACCCAGGATTAAGTTTTACATCAAAATGCCAAATGAATAGTAAAGAAAATTTACACATATGTTGCATTATGCTATTGTGGGCTCTTATACATAATTAATAAATAAGTATACTTTAGACTACAGCTGTTTAATGGAAATTTCCATGATGATGAAAATGTCTTATATCTGTGCTATCCAATAAGGTAGCCCCTAGCCCATCTGATTATTGAACACTTTATTTATGACCAGTGTGACTAAGAAACCAAATTTTAAATATATTTAATTTTAATTAATTTCACATGTGGCTAGGGTCTACCATATTGGTTAGTGCAGCTATAGAGTAATTAGGCTGTGTTATTAACTGTGTTAGGTCCAGTGCTAAGGAAGAAACTGAGCTTTAGCCCTATAATTGCTACCAAAATAGGAGTCAAGCTTCCAAATTCAGGAGACCTGACATGCCGCTCTCGTCAGAAGCTGGTATTGTAATGGAAAGATGGCTCTGGTACTTAGGAGACCTGGACATATCCCTTCTTCACACTGAGTCTCCATCTGTGGAGTATGAGGTTGAATAAGATAATGTCTGAGATAACATTCATTCCCTGTAATCAGCACAGTTCCTCTAACAATCACTGTGCTTTGTCCCCACCACACTCCTGACACTAGCTGATGACCCCATGACCTATCTTTGGACCCTAGGCTTATTACAACTGAAAAATGGCCACTCCTCAGAACTGAGGACAGAAACTCTCCCTAAGCAAGCCTATCTTTTTTCAACCTGAGCATGCCAGGTACAGGCTCATTATAAGAATTTCATATAATTTCTCCACTTTCTCCCTTGCTCTGTCCTAGTTTTCATGGACCGAGAAGCTGACTACCTGGGTCTTTTGAAGTACTCACTGTGCTCTTCTAATTGCAGCCTGCTTGTCCCTCAGCAAACCTCTGACTTAATGCTCACACCGACTGACTCTGGCTAGACCAAAATGATGTAAAAACAACAACATAGCCCTGACTGGTTTGGCTCAGTGGATAGAGCGTCGGCCTGCGGACTGAAGGGTCCCAGGTTCGATTCCAGTCAAGGGCATGTACCTTGGTTGCGGGCACATCCCCAGTGGGGGGTGTGCAGGAGGCAGCTGATCAATGTTTCTCTCATTGATGTTTCTAACTCTCTATCCCTCTCCCTTCCTCTCTGTAAAAAAATCAATAAAATATATTTAAAAAACAAAACAAACAAACAAACAAACAAACAAAAAAACACAACAACATAATGGCAATAAACCAGAGATAAGGTGATGGAGACCTATAGGAAGATGATGCCAATGGAAAAAAACAAGGTCAATAGATATTTTGAAGGAAGTAAAGGTTCTTAGCAAAGGATTAGATAAAGGGTGACGGAGAGGAAGGAATCAAAGATAATTTCAAGGTAACTGGGTGGATGAAATTAAGAAAGTTAAGACAGATAAAAATCAGGAAACTGGTAATGAAGGATAGGATACAAAGGGAAAACATGATAATTTTAAAGTTAGACTCATAAAATTTTATTTTATTTTTTATTTATTTTTTAAATATATTTTATTGATTTTTAACAGAGAGGAAGGGAGAGGGATAGAGAGTTAGAAACATCGATGAGAGAGAAACATCGATCAGCTGCCTCCTGCACACCCCCCACTGGGGACATGCCCGCAACCAAGGTACATGCCCTTGACCAGAATCAAACCTGGGACCCCTCAGTCCGCAGGCTGACGCTCTATCCACTGAGCCAAACCGGCTTTGGCTAGACTCATAAAATTTTAGACACAATAGTCTCTTATGTACCTATTTCTACATCTCTATCTACCTATGTATACGTGTATATTTGAGGAAACTCAAAGGATCACTAAACAACTTGTAAAAGTTGTAAAGCACTTTTGTAGTATAATCAAGGCTAAGGCTTAGATATCTTTACTCCCATATTAAACAACCATTTCTTCTCATCTGAGATGAAAACATAAGATATCCAAATAAATATTTTAAGGGCACTCAGTTCTAAGAAAAGGCTGGAAATACAGTCTTAGGAAACACTAGAACACTAGAAACAATTTCAAAGACTTCAGCACCCTGTGAATACTTTTATCATTCCAAATTTTCAACCAAGAAAGATTTGACCAAGGTCACAAATAAGTGATGGTCAGTATTTAAACCTAGGCAACTAAATTATACATAAACAAAGCTATAACTTTTATCTAAACTGGGGCACATTTGAGAGTTAAAGAACATATTAAAACTGGAAACATCCAGGCAAATCAGGTCATATGGCACTCCTGTCATTAACCACTAAGCAATCTGCCATGAATGCTCTAGTACAGCCATGGGCAAACTACAGCCCGCAGGCCGGATCCGGCCCGTTCGGCTGTTCTATCCGGCCCGCGGAGCCTAAAGAGCGGAGGGTTCTCTTGCTCTCCCCTCCGCTCCTTCACCAGCAGCAGTGTTAACATGGCCACCTCCGGAAACATGGCCACAGCTCCTTCTTCTGAGTGGGCGGATTTATATCCGCCCATTCAGTAGAAGGAACAACCTCTCAATCTTCCAGAGGCTCCTTGTAATGCCCGCGGACGCGTCCCCCGACATCACCCTGGGAATGCGTAGACACGTTATCGTGGTGATGTAGGGAGACACGCCCCTGGAGAGCACAGTATCAGAGCATTAGCTAAAAAGGAGACCAACAACACTGTTCCCACTGAAGTTGATGTTTTAAAGACCAAAAACCTTTCAACCCAGTCTACATTGCCATCTACATCTATGTCCCGGGCATAATTTGGAAGTTGCACTAAAGAAAATGTTTAATTTACTGTTTACACATTTTGTTCTTTTCTATTTGTTTTAGTTTTAAATTATTTTATTATATTTAAGTTTAATTTGAAAGGCTTTTGTACCTTTCCTTTGTTAGGCAATTTTATTTTGCCTTTGCCATCTTCAATATAAGGTATGTTATTGTGCTATGATTCCTCCATTTTTTGAAGTTTCAAATTATAATAATTAGTGTTTACATTCTTCTTGTTAAAATGTTTGCAATGAATAAAACTATTGAAATAAATAAAAAAAAAGACCGTACCCTTTTATGTAATGATGTTTACTTTGAATTTATATTAGTTCACACAAACACTCCATCCATGCTTTTGTTTTGGCCCTCCGGTCCAGTTTAAGAACCCATTGTGGCCCTGGAGTCAAAAAGTTTGCCCACCCCTGCTCTAGAACCATAAATGTTCTCCCTCAGTCTTAATCATTTGCCTACCTTCAATCCATTGAGACCTTCTGCGATGTATATTTTCTCCTACCTTCAATTTCTTCCTTTCTGATGGCTTCAATTGCAATTTTCCCCCAGTATCCAAAATGTTCTCCTGAAATCTCCCTCAAATTCTTCTATTCCCAAACAAATATCTTCAATTTCTAATATTTATTCCTGTATATTCTCATGTCCACCTCCACTGCCACTACCTTTGTTCCTGTTCCATCCTCTTTTCCTGCTTTTGTGCAATGGTCTGTTAATCTTTCTCTGTCCTCATTCTCCTTTAGTCTTCCCCTCATGCTATTGTCGGTTACCTTCATCAAAAACAAAGATCTGATTCTCTAATTAATACCAGTGAATGGGACAGGGGGTCAAAAGAAACAACCTTCTAGTTAAAAACAAATGAGCTTTGGGGATGTAAAATATAGCATGGTGACTATAGTTAATAATATTGTACTACATATTTTAAAGTTGCTAAGAAAATAAATCTTGAAGTCCCCATGACAAGAAAAAAATTTGTTAGCTATGTCTGGTGATGGATGTTGCTACACTTACTGTGGTGATCAATTTATAATATATACAAATATAGAATTATTATGTTGTATACTTGCAACTAATATAATGTTACTTGTATCCCTCAAAAAGATAAAATATAAATTAAAAGATAGATAACTTCTCATCAGTTTCTGGATATTTACTGCTTTCTAGTTTCATATCCCACTCTCTTTTATGCCTCAGGCATTTGTCATGCCTATAAACCCTCCTGCATAATCTTTTCAGGCCCAGTGTATAGACTAACTGGTAGTATGCCATAGGCCCTCAAATGTTGTTTACTAAAAGAATGTTCAACCAACTCACTTGATCTTAGCCAAAATGTCAAGAAGTGGTAAGATGTTCAACCAACTCAAAAGCTTTCTACTTTTACCATGTTCTCCACATAGCACAAAGAACAACCCTGCTAGGCAAATAATAGTTGAATAAATATTTCCTATATTTATTGTCCTAGTAGTATTCAGACTTCTTTATGGACATGTCACAGTTAAGGAAAAGAATGGAATAATCTTTTAAATGGCAATATAATGATATTTGCCACCCCAAGACTGGAAAATACAATCTATATTTCACTTTAAAGCCTTACATATATCTTGTTACCAAGCAGATGACTAAACTTTTCTTTTGGTAAAATCTATAGAATTCCTCTCAAATCAAGTATTTCCACAAAACCTCACAAGGCTCAAGAAGAGAGTCCTGCCTTGCATGAGTATTAAGAAATCACTTAATTGGGGATATTCTAAATTTGTGTTACCTATTAATGGGTTCTATTTTGGTCAATGAAATTGACATTGTTGTGTAAACAAATGGATCTGGAAGTTTTGACTAAAGAAATGTTTTTTCCCTTTTGTTTATATTGTCACTCCTTAAATGACATGGAGAGATAGAGAGATAGCCGTAGGAAGTCTCGATCCTGGCCTCCTCCACTAAAACCCAATATTTATGGTGGGAATGAGAAATGCTGCTTGCCTGCTTAAATAGCAATGTTATGTTATTCTTCCATGCAGCGGAATAAAGTCCTATGTTAATTAGAAAACATTAATGATAAATACTGACTTGTTGCAAGGCAGTAGGAAAAAAAAATCCTTGCATTGTTCCTTGAATTAAATAAATATATTTAGGCTTTGTTTTGTTGTTGTTTTTTCTTTTCTTTTCTTTTTTGGAGGAGTTTGTTTTTCTTATTGAAAACTTAGAATACTGTATGACCCCCAACCAAAAAAGGAATCAAACTAATGTCAATAGCAATATGCTTAAAATTTTGGAGGGAGATGTCTTAACCAAAACATAAATTATCTTTAAACAAAAGAAGTTAGCATTATAATCTAACCTCTTTCCAATTTGCTCATAGACAGAATTTGACTTAGTCATCAAAAGACTACAGGAGAAAGATTGCTAACTTATAGCCTAGCTCTGCAGCTTACAAGTTGTAAGATCTTGACCAAATTATTCAACTTCTCTCTATCTCATCTTTAAAAATTTGTATTCATTAAATATACCTCATAGGTCATTAAAATATTAAAAAATCGATTAGAACATAGAAATGTCAAGGACAACAGCACACGCTCAATAAATGTCAGTTATTATTATTATATATACAACATGTATAACTTAGTGAGAAATTATTTCAAGCTTATTTTAAAATGTTGAACTAAATTGCTTATCCCAAAACACATCTGCATGAATAATAATGACTTTCTTATCTTTCCAAAAGCAAGGCAAAACAATCAAAGGTGAGAAAATCACTAACCATTGAGCCAGTAGTGCTCTGAAATGTCAGTTCTGATGTAATGGTGGTCTTGAGTAGGCCCGAGGGACCGCGTGAATGCAGTATCTTTGCCAAGGAAATCAGAAGCTGTTCCAGAGTAGAGGTATTCATCTGGGTGGGAGAAAAGAATACATAAGACTTCTAAGAGTTTACCAGCAGTACTATTTACAATATACTAATTTCACAGCATGGAACCAAAGATGTTTATTGCTCAACATCAGAATATATTGATGCTCTAATTCATAAATTTCACATTCAGATTCTGAAAAATGTGCTTAAAGAAAAGATAACTCCGTAAACATTGGTAATCTGATGTTTTAAGAACTGTACATGTATTGGCTTCTCTTTATGAACTAGCTCTTCCGTCCCTTCTCCTCACAAATAATTCAATGGTGTATCATAATTAGGAGTTTCTCATTGTAGCAACACAAAGAAATATTAAAAAGTAAATGCCATAATGAGGAATGGATTGTGTAATTAGTATTTACTTAACAGACACAACCTCAATGACCACAACTTTTCTTTGCCTAATCTCTGCTGAAAGGGAGCTTTCAGCACTGAAGTCATTCTTTGTAATTATAACATTTTACATTCCTTGTAGCTAGTCGTGTCTCTAACAGTTCTGATAAACAGGAATTCCTGAAAGGGGAAAGAAGGGAATGATGTTGCTATTACTGCATACCAAACTTTTTTGTCCTGTTATTTATGTAAAGTGCATATCCATGTTTTATGAGAGAGAAGAGAAGGGAAGAGAGGAGAGGAGAAGAAAGAAGAGGGGAGGGGAGGGGAGGGGAAGGGAGAGAGGAGGGGAAGGGTGGGGAGAAGTAGAAAGAGGGGAAAGAGAAATGGGGCTAGCAAAGAAGAAAGAGGCTGAGAGGGGAAAAGTTGGTAGGAAGATAGAAGGAGGAAAAGGAAAAGGAGACAGGAAGGAGAGAAAAAGATGACAGAAAGGGGAAGAGAGTAAAGGGAGATGGAGGTGGGGGAGGCGTAAACAAAAGGATTGGGGGGAGAAAAAGAGGAGGGGGTATCAAAGTTCCCCAGTGATTATTAGCACATTGTTGGGGTGGAGGAAGGTGGCAGAAAAGAATGCTATCCCTATAGTAGAATGTGTTGCCTTTTTGAGAGCTAAGCTATTGCAAGAAATCTTCATAGTCAACTACTTTGGGTTAGCCTTAATAGATCAAAATTAAAAATGGCCAATCTCTACAGAAAATTTAGATTTTTTAAATGTCTAAATAAAAGAACAATAAAGACACTGTTTTCTCATTGAAGACCAATTTTCCTCACAAACATCTATTTAAATTTTGCTTTTGTATAAGTGATTCAGATACTTTCTAAATCCTCTGATTATATCCATCTAAATGCATTTTTACTAAACTAATTGAGACAACAGTCCTCAATGAAAAAAAAAAAAAAGCACAAAATAGAGAAATCCAGTATAGTATGTAACGTAAATGTACATATGGCACTGCTTCCATCTCCTAAAACATTCCCTTAAAATATGTGATAAATGTCAACATTTCATTTGGGGGCAAATTTTTAAAAACAAAAGTCCAAAAAAACCAACATCAACAAAGTCATTGTGAAAAAAGTTTGGTAAGAGTAAAGGAAATAAATTATTACCTTCAAACAAAATTTTAACTATTTGAACATTTTGTCAGAAAAATAAAATTTGTTTCAACTCCAAAACCGAATCTGTAGATCCAGGCTCTAAAACTGTCTTCCTTGTATTTAAATTACTTAGAGATTCTTAAGAGGGGTCACCGATGCCTACCATCTATTATTTTTTATTAAGGGCGTGTTAACCCTTCTTGACAGATTAGAATCACAAATCATCTATCTCATTTTTTTTAGGATAATGACTGAACATTAGTCACGATTTTCAAAACACACAAAAACACAAGCTTTCACTTCAAAGGGAGTTCACCAGTTCTCACTAAGTGAAAATTAAAATGTCATGGTGCTTCACTCGCATAGACTATTCAAACATTTGATAGACAAGCTAAATAAAAAGAGAATAAAGTCACGAACTAAACCAAGACAAAAGGAGTTCTTATAATGGTTGAAATGCTGTGCAGACATTCCTCAGAATAGACTTCAGACCACACAGCACTGCCTTCTTTAAACAGAAGAGTCTTCTCATAAGAAAATTTAAGATGTATACAAAGCAAGAGACTGAACATGCTAGTGAAAATGTGAAATTTTTATTAGCATGTGAAATCAGAAGAAAAGGTATCCTATTATCTGTACTCCATAATTTGATCAATTTATTTTATTAACTTATCCACTTAAGTCTTATCATTAATCCTTCCACTTAAGTCTTAAAATGTTCAACATATTATGTTTAAGGAATTGCTAAATTTATGGGGACACAGCTTAGTAAAGATAATCTGAGAAATTTAAATGTAAAATTTAAGAACAAGTGAGTGTGTGTGATTTACATTAAAAAGAATTCAACCAGAAGTTCATGTAAAACATAACTGTGTAGACAGTAAGGATGGCTGAGACCTCACTTTATTGATAAGGATGCTAAATATAGAGAGATTTGGCACTAAAACACTATAGTTAATGGAAGACTCCAAAATAATCTTTAACTCAATAGAAAAATGTAGTTTAATCTATATATACCTTTTTAAAACACCTAAAGCAAGAACTGCCTGTCATTGATCTTACCTGTCATTACTGAAGCAAAAGGCTGTTGAGGATCAAAAGGACATTTCAGTCTGCCGGACTCCAAATTGTGTGTGTCTAGTTTGAACATAACTTCCTGTTATGAGAAATATTAACACAAGTGAGATTTCTTAAAAATATCAGAATCAGCAAGAACATAGGAGATAAGAACTAATACCTAACTCATTAATTCAACAAAAACTGATTTAGCATATATAGCATGTGCATCATGCTGTGCTCCTTAACTCTTTAGCAAATATTATTACTGGCAAGACTCAATCTCCATGTTTTGGTCTCTGTTTGCCCAAAGTAATAATAATAATACAGGATGGATTTTTCTGTCAGAAGTATTAATATACTCATAAATTTATTTAGTCTGGACCACTATCATTATCAATATCACCATCAAACACACATATTTCTTAAGTCTAATAAGTAATCTGTTGAGCTTAGCAAGCCAATTTCCTCATCTAAGAGATAAATTTACTATAGTATTTATACTTCCATAGCTATTATGATCTATTTACCTAAGCATCTGCAACTATTCCAAGTTACTTAAGCTTTGTTGTATTTTGTAATTTTAGTGACATAAAATGTTCTAAGGTAGGAAGTTCATTTTCATAGCTGTTGATGCATGTGGGCAAAAAATATCCTGTTACAGTATTTTCACTATTATGAAAACACTGTACACATTAAAAGCCACATAGTTATTTTGGCTGAAACATCTGTTTGTACAATAGTGGCCACAGACACTGAATGACATTGGCATATTTTAATATTCAGGAAAAAATAACATCTTAAGTTGAACTTTCCAAGAAAAATATGAATGTATAATGAATACGGTCCCATGAGCTTGAGTGTTTCATAACAATGACAAAACTACCCTACTGCAAAAAGGCTGATGACTCACCCTGCCTAGGCACTAGAGAAATTGAGCATTTCAGACATTCTCTCTAGATGGTATAGCTACAGAGTTGTACCAGAGCACACATACATGTCATAAAAAAGGACCATTCAGTGCCACTTATCTAGAAAGTAAGCAATGAAACAAAAGGGATAGAGGAACTGGATTATTTATTGTTATTGTATTATCTGCCATGTCAAATGTTTTTCTTATGAATAAGACCAACAGTAGCTACTGCCTTTAAAAAAATAGCAATAGTAATTTAAATAGCATGATTAACAATTGTTATTCTACAGTTCCAAGTAAATGCATTTTAATACTATTAGTAAGATACCTAACAGTTAGTAGGTACTAACCATGGGCCAGAAACTTTATGTATATTGTCTCAGTTAATCCATACCATCCTATATAATAAAAGCCTAATATGCTAAGTGTCTGGTCATCTGGTTGTCCATTCAACCAATCATGCTAATGATATGCTAAGGCCACTCAACTGCTCATTAAGACGTGCACTGACCAACAGGGGTCAGACAGTTGACCAGTTGCTATGACATGCACTGACCACCAGGGGGGCAGATGCTCCAACCGGTAAGTTAGCTTGCTGCTGGGGTCCAGCCGATCGAGACTGAATGAGATGGGCCGGACATGCCCTGGAGACCTCCCACGGTCCCTTCCCGGCTGGCCAAGCTCCTGTGTCCCTCCCCGACCCCAATTGTGCACCGGTGGGGTCCTTTGGCCTGGCCTGTGCCCTCTCACAATCTGGGACCCCTTGGGGGATGCTGGAGAGCCAGTTTCAGCCCAAATGGCAGAACAACCAGCCACTATGACACGCACTGACCATCGGGGGCAGATGCTCAATGCAGGAGCTTCCCCCTGGTGGTCAGTGAGCTCCCACAGGGGGAGTGCTGCTCAGCCAGAAGCTGGGCTCATGGCTGGCAAGCACAGTGGCGGTGGTGGGAGCCTCTCTTGTCTCCGCGGCAGCGCTAAGGATGTCCGACTGCCGGCTTATGCCCTCTCCCTGCGGGGAGCAGGCCTAAGCTGTCAGTCAGACATCCCCCGAGGGCACCCAGACTGTGAGAGGGCACAGGCCGGGCTGAGGGACCTGCTCCCCCCTGAGTGCATGATTTTCATGCACCAGGCCTCTAGTAAGCCTAATAATGAAGGTACTCTGAGATTCTAACTTTACAAGAGAAATATTGAGGATAGAGGGATTAAATACCTTTTTCAGAATCACATAGCTAGTAAGAATTAAAGCAGTAGTTTGAACTTGGGTTGTCTCCAAAGTTCACGCTTTTAACTAATGTAGTCTCAGAATTCAAACTCATGAACTTAAAATGTGTTGAAATCAATTTATAGTAGCCTCACAGTGACCATGTAACATGATCAAGCCCAAGTATGTTTAATTAGAACGGGTCAGCTAATGGCAAGCTGTGAGAGTGGAGACTAGGCATGAAAAAATAAGTCCAGTGTGAATACATTTAGGGCTGCTTTCCAACTGTGGATGAGGCTAAAGGTATGTCAGGAAAAACACACCTGTAGATAGTGGCTCTTAAGTATGTTTAAATATCGTTAAGGGAACATTATTCTTCACAGATCAAACACAAGTGTTGACTCTAAAGCCTATAATAGGATATTGTAAAGGGGAAAAGTAAGCTGAATCCTGCTATGGCAGAAGATCAGAGTGAAAAGCTAAAAAAAAACACACACACAAGAAAATATCTGAGAGAATGTCACAGTTGATGCAAAGTACTAAATACTCCCTTATAATTGTACAGACTTCTGTTTTCAAAATGCAACATTTCATTAAATTCTCAAGATAAGCCCGTAAAATGGGTATTTGTGCAGGCTGAGGACAAGGCCTCCCTTATAATCTCCTGGAGAAAGGAGATAGTGGGGAAGCAAGTTTCCCTGGGCCAGAGTCAAGGATACCAACAGGAAAATGATGTAAAAAATAATGGCTGATTAAATGGACTGCCTCAGATAAACAGACTGTTTCACATGGCACTCTAACTTCTGAGACAGCTTCAACTTCATAAGATTTTTTCCATTTAATTCCTTAATCTAATTATTTTTGCAAAAAGCACCTATCAAGGCTGCACACTGAAATATTGTTGAAGCAAAGCAAGAGTGATAGGAAATATTTAATCATCATAATTAGGCAAAGTTTTTATTAATACTTTTCTCATTTAAAGATGAGATTTGCAGCAGAAGGGAAGTAGAATATACTTCCAATATAATTATTTAACAGCTATCAGGCACTCCAAGTTTTGCAGAATACATGTATATGTATATGTATTATGTATATGTATATGTATATGTATATGTATATGTATATGTATATGTATGTGTATATTATATATAGCAGACATTAATATAATACTTTTGAAATCCTTGCCTTTGTACTTTTCTGCATTTCTGTGGGCTACTATGGCTAAGTATTAAGTGGCTGGAATGAAGCAAGTGCTATGCCAAAGCCTATACTATAATTTTCTCATTTTGTCCTCAAAATTACTCTGTGAGGTAGTTAGTATTACTATTATCATTTTGCTGAATAAACAGAAGCTTGGAAAGCTTATGCAGTGTGCACAAGACCATGGAGCTGGTAAGTGACTGCAGCCATAATTCAAACTCTGGCTCTTCGAGCTCCAATGATTAGTTGTTAACAGCAGCCCTGATTTCTGTCCCAAAATCCAGATCCAACTTCCCACTGGCATGACCTACTGACCATTTCTCAAATGCAGGATGTACAAAACTAACTCACCAGTCTCCCCACAAACTTGTTACTATTCTCACCTCAGTAAATAACACCACTCTCCAACTCACTGCCAAACACAGAAATCTAGAATTCATTTGAGCTTTTTGACCCTTCTGCCCATTACCCCAGGTGCACTGAACAGGAGTCCCCAGAAACGGGATTTCCCATATTTCTCTTCTTCATCCCTTTTATATATTAGTTCCCTCTTCTCAGTCACCTCCAGAGCAACCTTGTCTATTTTGAAAATGGAAGAGCCTTTTAAATTCCCTCTGGAAGAACAATGAATTCCTAGGACTAATAATTCATTCACAAAGTTAACAATCTTTAAGTAGGGCTGACTACAATTACGTGTACTCCTGACCAGCAGCAACCTCACAAGGCTCCATACCCCTGTGCACTCATAATTCTCTTATTCTCCCAGAACTTGTAAATTTCACTGCCCCTGGGCTTCTTGACAGTCCGAAGCTAAATAATTAGCTCCATCTAAATTCCTTTTCAGCATTTGTGACTTTTAGGAGCTAAAAAACACTCTTTGCATCCCTCAGCAGGTTGTGAGTTTGGCCTTTAGCCTCAGGCCTCAAAACACATCCAAACTGTGGGGCTGGCTATCTCATATAATTACACCCTGTGCTATGAGCTACTATTATACATTATCCTTCCTCAAAGCTAGCCAAGAGAACATTACACAAGGAACAAAGAATGATGGATTCAAGTTGCCAAGTCTCCTAGTGGTTCAGAGATTTAACTATCAGGGTTGCTTTATTTTCAAACAGTTGAGTCTGGGCTGGTTAGACAAGTTGGTTAGAGAGGAAAATTTATCCAGCCAAAGTTGTGAGTTTGATTTCTGCATGGATCAGTTAAATCAATATAAAGAAACCTGTTCCATAAACTCAGACTTTAATATCAATCATGCAGCCTATTATTCTGCAAATATGAGTGGTTCCTCACAAGAAGTCTATACATAAACATAAGGATGACAGTGCAACCATCAGCCTATACAAGGATACACTTTAGAGTACAGGTTCCAAAAGCGCAGCTGTGCATGTTTGTTCTAGAGACGGAGTGCTTTGGTTCAGCTCCTTGGCCATGTTATTTAATTCCATTGAGACTCAGTTTTTAGTAACTTATAAATTGGAAGTGATAAAGATACTAACGTCATTATGAGTGTTGTGACATTCTAAGAAAACAATTCATGTAAAATGTGTGGTACAATCCATGACACACAAAAACCCTCTAATAGATTAGTTATTAATGAAATTTCTGAAATCTGCATGTGAGAGAGCTGCTATACATTACTCCTAATTAATATGTACTTTATTTCCACTATGTCAACTTGGTCCAGCAAAAATAATGGATTCAGTGTGCTAATATGACTACCTATATACAGTTATTAGAAAAATCATTACATTTTCTGTACTTAGTGTCCGCCATTATAAACATAACAGGTCAAATTTGTTGGATGGGAAAAATGAAATTTCTTAAAAGATACAATTCCATTGCAAGGTCTTGTGGGAAATGGATTTTTACCAACAGCAACATACAAAACAGACCTAGTTGTAAAGGAACCTCAAGAGAAAACAAAGACATACATAGAGCCCATGGAAAACATGTACTTTCAATATTTTGCATTATTAATTTTGATCATCTCACTAAAAAATAACTTTTAATAGAATAATTTTTATTAGATAGATAAAGAATATAATCAAAATGGCAATCCATAAAGTGGTTGGGAACATGAGTTCTTATACTGTACACAAATTATATGACTCCATGTTTCGTAATAAAGTATTACAATAAATTGTTTTCAAGCAATTTCATTATATTACCTCCTTGTAGACTCCAAGATCAATATATCCACATATTGGATGAAATGCTCCAGTTCCACACACATAAATGTGAGTTTTATTATAGGGTTGAAGGACTCGAATGAAATTTGCACATTCTGTCTATTGGGCATAAAAAATAAAAGCATTAGCACACAACTCAAGTTTTTGAATGATGGTCATTCATGCTACCTGCTTTTCATGTAGATAAATCATCAAAAATAAGGGGAAATGAAAAAGATTTATGATAAATGTTTAGACACCTGACTTAGCAAGAAGGTAAAACAAATTAGAAACTGGCTTAAATGATTGACTTTGAAACTTTTTGAAATTTTAAAGTTTTGAAATTATCAGAGTGCCAGAATGCACATCTCTATAGTGGTACTCAATGGGGTCTGTAGAATAAATATACATAGAATATTCATGAGGTATCCATACTTTCTTTCAAGAATTACCTAGAGATCAAAATTCATCATGTTCTGATGTTCACATATTGTTCACCATATAGATTCTGCTGTTTGCAACATAAACTGTCTCAGCTACACTGAACACAGATGTGTATTTCATTTTTATTGGCTGGAATGCCCTACCATTTTATTTCCATTTATTTTCTTTATATATATGTATATATTTCCATGAATATTTTTATACAAAGTCCAAATTTTAAAGAAAATTTTACATTTCTAATTGTTTTGCATATGCTTAGACCCCAAAATATTTCTTTATATTCTCATTATCTTTATAATAATTATTTTCCATTCCCCAGTTACTTGTAAATAGTTCCTCAATTTTTCAGTCATTTTTGTTATTATGTATAATTTTCAATTTATCTCCCAAAGTGACTTTTTATCATTACAAAATTATTGGAAACAATTTTTTAATTATGGCTTTATGATTTTTGGACCCAAAGAGAAAACACTGGGCTATAACATGCTTTTATTCTAGATTGACTCTACCCAAGAGATGGGAAAGAATTTACTAAGTGGGAAACCTATGGAACCACTGAGGTTCATTATCCCTATCTGGATGGCCATGGGTTCTTTACCAGTCAGGCACTAGCTTATGGCACTGTTGTTTTGGGGGTTGGTAGGAAGAAATTAAAACACACACACACACACACACACACACACACAACTCACTAATGACCTAACTGGACTGGTAGGATGGTTCTTAGAATTAAATACATTTCAAAAGGCAAATAACTGCTTATTAATAAAATTATTATGTGGTTTAAATTAATAGTATAATATTTAATAATTGCTTATTATTGCCCTATGTTAAATATCAATATCCCGGTGGCTCTTTTGGTTTTAGAGTGAACAGCTATGTCTGCATACTGTGATAGAGTTCCTAGCACCCATCCAGAATTTTATGTCTCCAGAATTTGTAGATCCCAGTTATTAAAATCTGCACATTTTGTCACAGAAGAATGTTACAGTGAACACACTGAGCCTTCTGTTCTCTGCTTCCTTATAAACAACAGGTTGCTTAAGACGACGAGAAAGGACAATAATAGTCCCTCAGCTACACAAGTAAAGGGTGCTTCTTTATTGGGTAGAAAGAGGCAGCCTCTCTAATAGGAGCAGGATAACTGAATGTGGTTGCTTAGATTGTATGCTGAAAACAGAGAGAGAGAGAGAGAGAGAGAGAGAGAGAGAGAGAGAGAGAGAGAGAGAGAGAAAGGTCACATCTAAGGATGTGCAAATCGCACTATGGACATTTGTATTGCCTTGGATAATTTCATGTATTTATTATATGTAGACTCCGAAAAACTGAAGATTTTACATTCATTAAGACAATTTTCTGGCATATAGTCTTATTTAACAAAATCATATTATGTCCGTTTTTCACCTTCCTGCCAAGGTGTCTGATGAGAACTTATTTTCCATTTGCAGAAAGGCACCGTGGGAAACCAGCTTCATGCTCCTTAACATCATGTGAGGCAATCTCAATTAAAAACCTAACTCAGAGAGCAAATATGCCATACGAATGGTTTTGAACAAATAATGGGGACACAGTAATATGAGTAAATATCTATGGATCACCAGATAAACTGTAATGTGGCTTCATTGCTAGGGTAAGAAGTTTTAATGTCTCTTTATTTTGTTCACTAATGCACACTGAAAGGACTGTTATCTCTTTGCCTTTACCCCCATAAAGAGATTCATGCAGGGGGAGAGCTACACAGGACTAGCACACAGGGAGGGGAAGAGTGGAATTATATGGCTGGAGTGAGGTAGGAGTGACTCACTGCCATTTACCTTATCTTTTTCTTTTCAAACGCTCAATTTTACCAAATAATCCTATAGTTAAAAGGTAATTGTTATGGACTGAACATCTGTGTCCTCCAAAAATCCTAGGTTGAAACCCTAACTCCCCAGTGTGATGGCTCAAGGACATATTAGGAGATGGGGCCTTTGGGAGACAGTCCGTTTAAGATAGTCCTCAATGACCTACTCTCATTGCCCTATCCTAAATATCAATATCCTGGTGGCTCTTTTGATTTTAGAGTGAATAGCTGTGTCTGCTATTCATGAGAATAGGATCCTTAGGATGGGATTAAGAAGAGACTAGGGAGCTTTCTCTCTCACTCTCTGCTTTGTGAAGATACAAGAGGAAGATGGCCATTTGCAAGCAAGAAGAGACTTTTCACCAGGAGCCCAATCAGCCAGCACCTTCATTTTGACCTTCTCAGCCTCCAGAACTGGCAGGAATAAATGTCTGTTCTTTAAGCCGCCCAGTTTACAGTGTTTTGTTTTAGTAGCCTAAGATGAATAAAACATTAATTTTACAAGATTCTGAACTAAACATTTGTATAAAGGAATAAAACAACTCCCTTTCTAGCTTATAAATGATGGAGTCAGAAAGATTAAGGACTCTGGGAGATACAGCACTGTTTACAAAGGCAAATAAGGCCCGGAGTGAAGTTTTATACACATAAGAGATAAAATTTTAGCCCTGGCCAGTGTGGCTCAGTTGGTTGGGCATCTTTCCATACACCAGGAGGATGCTGGTTCCATCTTGGTCAAGGGCACATGTCCTGGATGCAGGCTCCATCCCCAGTAGGGGGCATGCAGGAGTCAGACTATTGGTGTTGCGCTCTCACATCAATGTTTCTCTCTCTCTCGCTCTCTCTCTCTCTTCCTCTACAAATCAATAAACAATTCCTTTAAAAAAAAAAACGAAACAGTTTTAGTGATTATAAAGAAAAAGCTCCAGCCCTAACCGGTTTGGCTCAGTGGATAGAGCATCGGTCTGTGGACTCAAGGGTCCCAGGTTTGATTCCGGTCAGGGGCATGTACCTTGGTTGCGGGCACATCCCCAGTAGGGAGTGTGCAGGAGGCAGCTGATCGATGTTTCTCTCTCATCGATGTTTCTAACTCTCTATCCCTCTCCTTTCCTCTCTGTAAAAAATCAATAAAATATATTAAAAGAAAAAGCTCCAAATCACACCAAAAACATTTCACATCCTTTAACTTTTTAAAAAACGTTTTTTTTTAAATGTTTTTATGAGAGAGGAAAAGAGAGAAAGAGGAAGAGGGAAACATTGATGTGAGAAGTATCCATAGGTTTCCTCCTGAACACACCCAATCAGGAATGGAAAATGAAGCCTGGGTTTGTGCCCTGACCGGGAATCCAATCAGCATCCTTTCGGTGCACAGAACTATGCCCAACCAACTGAGTCCCATGGGCCAGGGCACATACTTTAACTTTTCCAGGAGTACTTTATTAAAATGCACTCAGCCCAGGAAATTAACCTATTATGCTAGTTTCTGAGTTGGTAAACTATTAGCAAGGATTTATTTATGAAATTCCTCCCCTCTCTCAGATTGGGCTGATGTGGAATAGGGCAATGTGTGGATGGGTCCTGAATTACCAGACATAGTTTCCAAAAAAGTCAGCTCTGTGCAAACTTTTTTGTGCTGAAGTTGATTAAGGGCGGTTCCCTAAGCAGCCTGGAGGCAATGGAAAGGAACTGGCTGCCAGAAGGAAAGAAACCTGGGAAACAGAGATCCTGAAAGATAAGGTCTTCTAACTCAAAATTGCCTGGGTGGACATTTCAGCCAAACCAGTGATGTGAGGCAAAAACTTTACAATGGTTTCCCCTTTACTTTGTAACTTATTTCTTTTTTGTTTCGAAGTTTGTGTTTTGTTTTGTTTTTAATTCTTTTTATGCACAGAGCTTCCAACGTTTTGTTTAAATAGCACAAGCAATAATTAACTTGATTTAATTCACTTAGTGACTTGCAGCGTGGCTATTAATGGTAGCATAATTCTGTGAGGCATGAAGAAAGATAACTTTGAGAAGCAGCTTTTTCAACTTTCCCTGAAAGCTGGCTAACTTGTCAGCTATTGCCCACAATGGCAGGGTTGTTGCATGCGACCAAACAATTCAATTTACTGAGTAATATACTCATCTTTGGGAATGTATTGAATTTCTCCTTCTTTCCCTTTTTTATTCTTTCTACCTACTCCCCTTCCTACCTACCTCTTCCCCCCCCAGTGGAAGAGAGAGAGAGATGAAGAGAAAGAGAGAAAAAAAGTTATCAACTTTTAAAAATTCTCTCAAGTAATATTTATTTCAATATTTTACCTCTCACATATATCCACACGTTTATATAACTAATAACTAAATAAAACAAATATAAAGCTGAGTTAGTAGTTGGAGAAAAGGCAAATATGTTTTAGTTTATGTATTAACACTTGGAATTTTAGCCTCTGCCTAGATAGCTGGAAAAATGTAGTGTGTCCCAAAAAAGCACATACACACACTTTGAATAATTATAAAGGCAGTGTTTATTAAAATACATTTCACTTTCAAAATTGAGCCAGCAGCTCTTAAAGTTTATATACATTTTTTTGGGACATCCTGTATTAGTGAAACAGAAGTACGTGTAATTCTCTAGACTTAGATATAGTCCAATTAAATTCAATACAACTTTATATGTAATTCTGATAAGTGACTTATAAATTGTTAATTTTAATTTATTTAGGTTATATAGGGAAAGACTTAGGAATCTGGTCTGTTTCTGTTTTTAGTTTACTTTTCAGAACATTGTGGTCATCAAACCTTTTTGTTGTTGTTAATCCTCACCTAAGGATATTTTCCCATTGATTTACAGAGAGAGTGGAAGGGAGGAGAGACAGAGAGAGAAACATTCATGTGAGAGAGACATATGGATTCATTGCCTCCCACATGGGCTCCTACCAGGGCCGGGGATCGAGCTTGCAACTGAGGTACGGTGCCCTTGACAGGAATTGAACCCGGGACCCTTCAGTCCTCAGGCTGAACCAAACTGGCTAGGACATGAAACATCTTTGATCATTCATCACATGCCTGTCACTGCTGCATGTTGGTTTTGTCTAGCAGACCTCGAGTAGAATCCAGTCTGTAGAGATATCTGTTTAGGTCTTAAAGCTTTGAAAATATTTTAACGCTTCAAAATAAATACATGAAATCCAAATATTACAATTCTCTCTTAAAAATGGAAGATCTAACAGTGGAGATTTCTACAGTGCTAAACCCAGTTGTGGTAGAAGGGCAAAGGTAAACATTTTAAAGAAAAAAAGAGAGATGCTTACTTAAATATTTAAAAGACTATATCAAATAAAACAACTTGGAAAGAATATTTTTACATGAGATCACAGAGTAATAATATATTTTTATTATAAATATAGTTATATATATATCTGCAAATCTTGACAATCTGTAATCAGTAAGGAAAAAAACATACTAAAATTTAAAAAATGAACAAATCATAGGGATATGCCATTACAAAAAATAAATTCTAATTTTACAACTAGATAAAATATTTAGGTTTAATGGTAATAAAAAAAATTCAAGCTGAAACAACAAAAATAGCTTTAGTTTTGTTGGCAAATATTTAATGTGTTTATTTTATTCATTTACGTTTCAGTATTAAATGTTAACTATATGTTGTATCCAATATTAGCAGGGGTATGGGAAATACATTCTCTCATGAGCATCGCTGCTGGTTAAAGCACAAGAGGCAGAGACTTTCTGGAGGGCCATTTTGCAGAGTGTATAAAACATTTTATATCCTTTCAGCAGTAATTCTACTCAATAGACAAAGATGTTGACAATATTTTTATATGAGGTTTTTCATGTGCAGCATCATTCACAATAATTAAAACTGGATTTATACCAAACTTCTAACAATAGGGGATTGATGAAATAATATATAGAGGAATGTGGTATAGCTATTAAAAGTAGTGTTATAAAAAGGAATTTAATGACATGGGAAAATGCTCGTGGCAGTCTGTGAAGTGGAAAAAAAAAGTGTTTTAAGGGGCTATGTATACAATGATTTCATTCTGAAATAGTAAATAGATAAGATAGAAGAATAAACATCAAAATGTCACCAGCTATCTCTGGGTAATGTTCATGGGGGAGGAACTATTTACAGATGATTTCTATATAATTTGCAAACTTCCTACAATGAACACTTTGTTGTACTTTCAGATGTTCTAAAGAAATGTAACCACAACTGTAGAGAAGCAAGATCCTTGAACTCTATGTCATGGCTCTATTGACAGGTTGTGTGTCTCCATGGTGAACAGACAGAGGCCAGGCTGCCTGCACCCTGTGCGTTCTTTTGCCTGGAGTGACCTGTTTTCCCCACTCTTCATCATCAGGACTAAAGGCACTTCTTTAGTGACTCTCTTTTGAAAAATATTCTAAGCAGAAACACAGTACTACCAAATAGCTTCCTTCATCCCTTTCCTTCCCTGAATTAATCTGGGAACTGTGTTCAAGAAAGTGGAATAGTTCTCTTTTGTTCCCTCATCTTCTACTCTTTCCCCACCCCAATTAGCTAACTCTCATTATGGTAAATAATTCACTATTTTTCAGTTATATAGTACCTTTGTGTAAAGGGACAGTCTTTCCAAACACTTGTTAATCCTAAACACACTCTGGGGAAGTAGGTAAAAATTACTAGAGAGAAGGGAAAAGAGAGGGTAATGCCAAAGATAGTAAAAAATGTCAATAAAACCCCACACTTGTCTCAGTTTTCTGCTGGCAGAAATCTCTGCAATGCTGAAGAATGAGGATCTATGTTATGGTGACACTGAAGAGAGAAATGACTGGAGGGATAATACGGACTTCAGACCTCAGACATAAAGTGCAGACTTAATGTGTGGGTGTAAAAGTGTGGTGTAAAGCACAGATTGTGGGGGCAAGACTTCTGGATTCAATTTCTGGCTCCACTATTTACTAGATATGTGATACCAGGCAAGTCATTTAATTTTCCTGGCCTCAGTCTTCTCATCTAGAAAATGAGGATTAATAATAAAATCTAGCATACCATATAGTTATAAGGATTAAATGAGATTATAAATATAAGGCATTAAAAACAACTCTCAGAACATGGTAAGTGCTATAAAAGTGTAAGCTATTCTTAGTAACTCTAATGTAATATTATTTTAAAGGGACAAATTGAAAAGGAGACAAAGACTTGTATTATCCCTACATGATTCAACAGCAAACTTTATAGACTTCAGCAAAATGAGCAAAACTCCCCAAATCTCTAATCCTGGGTTGGCAGGAGGTGTGCTTAAAGGTTAGAGGTTATTACTAAGCCCCCTGATACAAATGAATTGGAAGAATGGTTTTCATATGCTGGGTCCTATGTGTTCTAGGATGCTACCTTCAGAAAGGTTGATCACCGTTTGCTTTAACTCAGTAATAGGGGCAACTGAGTTACTGTATAACTAGAATCGGTGAACATGCTGAGATGGGAACCCCGTCACCGACTGTTTGACCTTGAGTGTTTATCCCTCACCTACTCCATGGGAAAACTGACATTTAGTTTATCGGAGTAAATTTGAAACACCCTTTCCCTATTTGCCTCATTACCATACACTCAATACTGGTGAAACACAGAATGTTAAGGTGTTTGTACTGTTTATGACAAGCTTCCCCTGTAAATCAACAAAATAATTTGGAAACGCTCATAAGCAAAGCGTCTTTGTTTCCCACAAGGTCAAAAAGTATTGAATCGTTTGCAGACCTGGGCACTTGCTTGCAGTTGGGATGTTGAACAGGGTGGAGAGATAGAGACATGGGAGAAAGAAAAATATGTTCTAGGACAGCTTTATCTCTTTCGTTTCTGATGAAATAAACACAAGAACTGTTTTCTGTTGCATTCACTCCCTGATACATTTCTGCTAACATAAATGTGTCTGAAAAGGTCACATTTAATACTGACTGAATACCTCGTCAGGCATAATGAAAACTTTATTTGTTTCATTTTGATCATTTTATTTTGCAGTACTGTGACAGTATGTAACATCAGTTGAGTAATATCTGATATCCCTAATTATACTGAAAGCTCCATGAATGACAGCAGATCCTCTATCAGTTTCATACATATATTTATGCACATATTCAGGCTCTTAATAAATATAAGTTGAATAAATGACTGTCCAAATAAGTGAGCAAATTTGTTGTCTCAGATTCTTAGTCTTCTAACCTTCCCCTCAATTCATTAGGCATCATGTGTCCTATTACATTACTTTTATCACATTAATAAAGTGAGAGTTTTAAAATTTAATCCTGCTTTCATATAACACACGCTATTTGTTATTGAATATGAAGACATTGCTCTGCTTAATACTCCTGTGTTATTGTGGTTACAGGCAACAGGAGAGGATGTTGCAAAAGAAGCCTCAAGATGTCCATGTTTCTGCCCAAAGTTAGAACCTCTTATCATCTTGAGTTACATTCAGGAAGTGATTTATTTGCCAAAAAAAAGAGAGCAATTCTCCCTATCACCACAGGGCAAGAAGTCAGGGCAGAACACAGAGCATCTGGCCTGAATCAGAGCACTCGGCTGAGAAGAGGCAGCCAGAGCCACAGCGCTGCAGTCATCGCTGGAGATAAAACAGGAACACAGTTTGGGGGAGCAGGCAGGACAACTTGGACAATGCAAAGGCAATCCAGAGAGGTCACCCCAAAGATGCTTAGGTTAGTCACCCTGATCTAAGGCTTTTCTCTGGTCCTTAAGGCAGCTTAGGCTGGAAGTTTATATTAGAACCCCACAATTTATCCTTAAAAGTTATCTATATTATAAAAAGCTCGTGGCCCTAATGCCGTAATGCCAGAATGACCAAATGACCGGTCACTAGGAGGTGCATGGAGCACCTTTTGGGCCCTCTCCCCACCCCCTCACCCCCGGGGTGCCGGCAGCATCAGCGGAGCATTGCGGGGTGCCAGCAGTGTCCGCGGAGTGTGTGAGGCGTCATGGGGTGGCGGACATGGCCCTGATGGCAGGCTAGGCCTAGGGGACCCTACACGTGCATGATTTAACCGTGCGCTGGGCCTCTAGTTTTATATAATTGTGCTTTAGTCAATTTTAGAGTAAAATATTTCTAGTTTTCATTCCAGGATGTTGTCATTCATTTTCAACCAATCTTTCTTAATATCTCTCTATGCCCAGTTTTGAAAGAATCCTGCTAGATTTTGTAAGTTTAATGTTAACCTAAATTAAATTAACTACTAATTGCATGTTTGTAATGCTAAAGCTGAAGGCTTTGTGTACATTCACAAAATGCATGCATGTAAATGAAAAATACATAATCTTAGAAATACAATAATTTCTGATGATTTATTTCTGAATATTTTGATAGGGATCTGAGATTTCTGTGTGAGAAAAATAACAATATTCAGAATTAACACTATAGAAAGTGTAGTAATTCTAAATTTCTGAAGATAATATCATTCCTTTTGGCAAGGTAGAAATATTTTTTACCAAAATCTTTACACAGAATAAGTTAGTATAGCCTTTAAAATAGTACATTAATATCATTAATTCATAAAACCCAATATAAATATTTGTTATCATATCAGTACCAGTTTAACAAAGATGTTTTTTAAAGTCTCATACTTACATTGGCATCTTTTCCAGCTAATTTACATAATTCCACCCGCTCCTTTGCAGCCGGCCAATAAATCTGGAAAACATTTTAAGTTTTGTTAGAATCGAATATCTAAGACACCCCACAATTCTAATTAGGGAAGTGAGCATGTGAATTTAAAGAGTGAATATCAAGCCAAGAATGTATTGTTAGATATGATGTAAGAAGTTTGAAATTTAAATATTTTCCGAAGTCACCCTAAAAATTTCTCCAAAAAGAAATATGTAGAACCATCCACTCTTGTTTATTTTATTTACTTTTAAATGCTCTTATTAATAGGTAAATTATGTTGATAAAGCTATAAGTTCTTATTGCAATGTCAACAGGATTTCAGATTAGCATTTGCTTAAGTAAGAGATTCTATTTTTACCCTGTTTTTCTGTGTTTACTCAGAGTGATACATTATAAACATGTGCAGTGAAGTGTGGGCAAGAGCCCTTTCTCACAAGCATACATTATGACTCACTCCATGCCAAAAACCAGTGTGAGTCTGTTGACAATACAGGGTGTGGCAGTCGATTTATAATTGTGTGGAAAATAATAAAAAGATTAATAGATAATAATACAAGAAAAAACTCTGTTTCACATAGTCACAACAGTGACCCTCCTTTCGCCCCACCCTGTTTACCATGTATGGAGCTCAGATGCAACTGTCAGTAAGTTAAGCATTTTATGTGCATCGTCTTATTTAAATTTCACAGTGACCCTATGAGATAGCTGTACTTACTTTCCATTTTCAGGTCAGAAAACGTATTCATACAGCCGTGAAATAACATGTCGAAGGCCACAAAACTAGTTCACAGCAGAGCCAAAATATGACTCAAACTGTCTCCTGAACTTATAGGGGGGAGGGGTTTCAACCACTGCATAATAAATATTATTGGGCAAGGCCCGCAGTGTGGCTCAGTTGGTTGGGAAGTCATCTGTACACTGAAGGGTTGAGGGTTCAATTCCCGGTCAGGGCACATAAATATTATTGGGCAAATAATTAAGAACAAGGGCAGCAAACTTCTTGGTTGGTAGCTTTTAATCATATTTTAACAGTCCTGAAGGTATCAAAAGAGCTTTATTTGTTTTATTTTGTTTTATTTTTAAACAAACTAGAAATAATGTCAGGAAGTTCTTTTGCAAAATAAGGTTTAAACAGATAGATACAGTACTCCGTTAGCGTGCAGAAAGAAAGGATCTGTGTTAAGCTACAGGCAAGAAGAAACAAGAAGAGCAAGCTCTGAACTGCTTATGTTCCAAGAGTTCCTGACGACTCTTTATTATGTCTCTCACCAATGTTAACAGAAAACGTTTTAACAGATGCGGAAAAGGAAAATATCCCGAGGCAATGCCCTGACAGAAACTTGTTAAACCTGGAATTAACAAATGATTTAGAAATCACGAATGTCTATATGGTAGTACCTTCATAGTGAAATTTTAGGGTTTTATGTCTGAACAAGAAGGGCAGAGAATTATGCTCAAACTCTCTTAATAGCCATGATATTGTTGAGATTTCTTAAATGAAGCAAGGCTGTTCATTCAGAGTACACCTGAACAACCCACAGTCCAAAGGTGTACATAGGCAGGGTGGGTGAGCCAACAGCAGTTCAAATGACAAGCGAACTTTCATATGGGTCGCAATAAGGACCTAAAGACGCTATTTATTCGGGCATGGTTTACATCAGTGCAATTACACTTTCACACAATTTTAAATAGTAGCCAGCAGTTAACACATGAATGCAAAGCAATAAGGATGGATTTTAACAATTCATTATTATGTGAAAAAAACATACTTCTTAAAATTACAAACAGTTTGTTCCCCTTAGAATAATGTTAAAAACAACTAAAATAAAATACACTTTTTATGTGAGTATACATAGACACAATCAATATGTAAAAAGAGAAGCATGAGAGTGATGAATACATGATTCAGAAAGATAGTTACCCATGATTGAAAAAAAGAAAAAGAAAAAAGGGAAAATTGGTGGTAAGAAACCAGTTATTTACCATCTCTTAGCTTTTGTTCTGGATGACACATTTTCAGGTGTTTAATGCATAATTAAAAACAACTAAGTAATGTAAGTTAGTAAATAAGTAAACCAAAATAATCCATGCACAGGTCAATGGACAATAGTCATAACCTAGAATTATGAAGTCCTAAATAAATGAATAAATGAAAAGTAAAAATAAAACACTGCAACTGGCAGGAAATTTGAGTGTCTTCAAGTTGTTTTTTATTGTGTGTGGGGTTTTTTTAAGCCACTAATAGGAAAAATACTGAACTGAGTATTCTTTTTCTCTCCTTTAAAAATGGCATCTTGAATTTATAAAATTTTTGCTTCATATTTGATATTATGAATTCAAGCTATCCTCTCACTTTTTCTTGCTAATTCTTTAAAAAACTTTTAATTGTGATAAAGCATACATAACAGAATTTGCCATCTTAGTCACTGTAAGCATAGAGTTCAGTATTAAGCATATTCAGTTTGTGTAACCAATCTTTAGAATTCTTTCATTGTGTAAAACTGCAACTCTATATTTATTGATTCGTAAGTATTATAGTCATTTTGCAAAAGACAGCTTTGTATCATTGGACTGAAGATAAATCATACAAAGAATGCATGTCTAGCATCTCTCAATTATTTTAATCTTTAGCTCATTTTTTTGGTCTCTAGTCTAGATTAATATTTCTTTGAGTTCTTTAGATATGTTAGACCCTGTTCTTTTTATTTTATAAGATGGTCAGATTTAATCACTTTTCAGAAACAAATTTAGAACAATTATTTATGGATTTAGTCAAACCTGAATATCTTATTGATATTAATAGCATTGAAAGAAGAGAAGTGTGGAACTCTTTCATATGAAGTAAATGAGACTTAAAGAAGAGAAAGGTTATCAGGGAGTTATTTAAAGACTGAAAAAATGTGAAAACAATCACTGTATCATTTTTGACACCCAAATGAAAGTTCCGAAGTTACCATAGAGTAGTTACTGATCCTTCATCGTTTGTGCATTAGGCACATGCTTATGAAGGATATGTCCAGAAAGGTGCGGCATTGAGGTGTTAAGATTTAAAAGGAAGACAGCTCTGTAAATAGGTGCAGGAACTGCATTCCCACAGGAGATACAGAGTGAGAAGAGAGCAGGGAGGACGGAGCCACTATGCTTGGGGAGCACCAAAGAACACTGAGTGGGAAACGAAAGACTTGATCAGTCTTGGCATCTGAGCCAACATTTTTAATTACTTGCTTTCAATAGTTTCAACACTAATGTAATAGTTTAGTTTAATAGTTTAAACTATAATTTTGTCTTAAGAACTTGACATTAAAATAGTAATTCTAGATTCTTTTTTTCTCTTTGCAAAGGAATACAAATATCTAAGAGATATTTTAATAGTTTTGTAAATTTTCAGTTATTGACTGTAAGTCATGTAATTATAAACTGAATATGTCATCCTAGTTAATGAAGCAGTAAAGCTAAAATTACAAGCTCCGGTGTGGTTCAGCTGGTTGGAGCATCGTCCCATACACCAAAAGGTGGCAAGTTCATATCAGGTCAGGGCACATACCCAGGTTGTGAGTCCCATCTCTCTCTCTCCTTCTCTCGCTCTCTCTTTCTCTCTCTCATCAACTTAAAAAAAAAAAAAAGGTACACAGAAATGGGAATTTGTTGGACTCCAGAAACCAATTTTTTTAAAAAATCTTCTATTTTCTGTTTATGGAGCAGACTTTTTACCAAGATGTTATCTCATTTTTCATCATTTACCTTCAATCCATAAAGTCTAGCACCTGTTAAAAATATAAATTATCCTTGGAACATTATTATTATTACATAGGAATTCTAAGATAGTATCACAAAGATAATTTTACTTCTTAAGGTAAAGATTAGTAGGGATTATATATTGGTTTATTTTGACACAAAGTTGTCAAGAATCTAGAAATCACAAATAAAATTACTTTAGTAACAACTACCTAGAAGGTATCTGATTGTCTTCCAAACTCCAAACATTTACTTAAAAAGAAAAACCATTGTAGTGGGGCCAAAATTTAAAAGATATAATTTTAATTATGATTTATGTTGGGATTTTCTTTTATTTGCCACCTAGTCATTAGAATAAAGGGTGTTTTGTGTGTTTTTAATATTCCTTTTGATTTTTTGATAAAGAATTTAAAGAAACAGAATTTTTCTTATTTCAATCTAAAAACAGAAGAAAATAAATAAACTACACTCATATTTACATAAGGTTTGCAGAAATATGTTCAAGTAACATTTTTGTTTTTCAATAATCTTGTAAAGTGATTATGTGACATACCTCTATCTCTATCTCTATATAAAAGCATCCCACCACTTTTATGATTTTCTAGTCAGTGTGTGTGTGTGTGTGTGTGTGTGTGTGTGTGTGTGTGTGTGTAGGGGAAAACACAATAGAGAAATAGACACAGAGATAGATTCATAGGTGCATAGAGGAAGAGATGGAGATGTTAACTCTGAAGGGTATAAGAAGCTTCAAGTTGCAGCATAATTAATATAAAAGTTTAAGAAGTACCTAACATCCTGAGGCTATTTCAATAGCCCAGTCAGTACATTTTGAGATTACTTTATTCTCAGACAGAAACCACATCTCACACTTAAAAATACAATGTTCACATGATCTATAAGAGTCTCTCTTGAACATTAAGTAAACAGTTTTGAGGCAATGATTATCATTATTCTCATTACATTCTGAATTCATCTGCGGTAAAATGACCTATACATTTTCTTGCCATGTACAGGGATATCATGCCATATGAAAAGTTTCATGAAGCAGGACAAAACAAAGACGCATACCCCTCTCCCTAAAAGTTGATGAAGCTTTGCACAGTAGTGATATCGAAAAGTCCATGCAGCTGTACCACTCCCTGGCAAAGTTACCCATGAATATTTTTCTTTCACTTATCAAAGAAAGGCATAGTAGGAGTGGAGATGCCACTTGCACAATTGCCATGTTTTAGTTGTCCTGAAATATTCCCACACAATTTAGGTGAGGAGCAATTGCTGGGACCTTGGAGCTTAGATATCAAAACTAAATCTGTAGAAAGTGTACTGCTGCTCTCTCCGCCCACACGCAGGACAGACATCAGAAATCAAGCAGAACTCTGTGGGTCCAGATGAGCCCAAGAATCCCACTCAATATAACTATCCAGGGTGTAACCACTAATTTTACCGCTACTAAGTAACTAGGGCTGCAAATTGGTTTTAATTTTAGTGCTAATCTTATAGAGCAAGTTGATATCTGAAAACTACTGTGGGAAATAGGAGTAAATAAATTTATAAGGTTTCTCCACTTGGAAGTGATAATTTCTGGCATTAATATTTTAAAACAAGTATGTCTGTTAAGTCAGACCCCATATCCTATAATGTACTGACTTAACCTGTTGGTATGTTCATTTTCATAATATTTCACAATTGACATAAATTATTTTAAAAAATGATTTTTGCACTTACACTTGGATGAATCAAATAGGAACCTAAAAAAATAAATATGTAGTGTTCTCTGCAGCAGCCCATATACTAAATTGGAACCATACACAGATTAGCATTGCCCCTGAACAAAGACGACACACATATTCATGAAGCATTCCATATTTTTAAAAGAATGTGAGTAAAAATAAATATGTATATGTTTTTTTTCCTTTAGAGTTATAGAAAATAGATTTACCAGTATGAGAGAAACCACTGTAATAAAATTAAAAGTGTTTTCAGTCATTTTAAATATGTTTATTTGATTTAAAGTTTTATATTTTAAACAGGTTTTTGCAAAAGAGATTTGATATTAATTTTCTAATGAAAATATGGTGGGAGCTGCATGTTTTAAAATACAACCTTTGATCTAGTTACTTTACGTTGATTTTATTTGCTTATATTCATCCAAAATCCAAAACGGTATCATTTCTGGGTTTTTTTTGAAGCATTCTACTTCATTTTGAATACAAATAGGCAGGAGGACCTCAAAAGTAAAATGCTGCAATGTCCCTAACAATTATTGTTTCATTCATAATTTTTATAATTCATTAAACAGTTAGCATTTGATAAGGTGAAAATGTTGGGCAATTTATTTTTAATTATTTAATTTTAGGCAAGTTACAAAAACATTCAAATAGTGATAAGGCCTTATAACAACATCCTAAGGAAATTCTAATTATAGCTGGTCTTTGTTTCATCTTTGGAGACGCAATTTAATTGACTCAAGTTCCCAAGTGCAAGGTCAGTCAAATTCTCTTTGGCCTAATTCAAAGAGATGCCAAAAAAACTGAATAGAATACAAAAGAGGAAGTTACAATTTGTTCATAAACCTAATTAAACACACAAAAAATCAGAGTCATAAAAATGCAAGGGGCCATCTCTATCAAAGAACAGGATCCAAGTTGTTGAATGATTGCAAAGAAGGGGGAAACATATTGCTGTAAATGCTAAATGGTTACAAGCATTTGAAAAACCCAGGGAGCAATTATTACTCTAGGGTTCAAATATAGAGACGTAAGAGACCTGAGCTCAGAGACTGACTTCTGAAAAATAAGGACAGAAGCACCAAAGGAAAAGCTTGCATAATTGAAACTGGCTGGGGTAGACATTTTTACAGATGGGGAGGTTAAATTCTACAGGTTGGGGTCAAATCTGCCCATGTAGCTTTCTTCGTGAAATCATAGGTGAGGAGAGTCTTTCCTTTCTTTCCTTAGGACTCGACTCAACATTTCTTTTACATTTAGTTTTTCTCCCCCAACCATTTTGGAATTCAAATACACTTGTGTTTATCATATCTATTTGCCACTTTCTTTTTGCAATTCAGTTTGGGATCTTTTCCTAGACATAATGATTAATGAGCCTGGACGTGTGGCTCAGCTGGTTGAGTGTCAACCTATGAACCAGGAGGTAATGGTTCACTTCCCGGTCAGGACACATGCCTGGGTTGTGGGCTCAATCCCCAGTGTGGGGCATGCAGGAGGCAGACAATCAATGATTCTCTCTTATCATTGATGTTTCTATCTCTCTCTCCCTCTCCCTTCTTCTCTTAAATAAATAAAAATATATTTTTAAAAAAGATCAATGACATGTGGTGGAATTCAAGTTCATGAGTTTGAGTCCCTACCATACTGCTCATTAGCAGCTAATGCTGCATTTTCCAATATTATCTCAGTGACATCCTCAGAATGAGCTTGCTCTCTCTGGAATACATCTGAACCTCCTCTGGAAGGTCTCTTCCTGTAAGTGTCCGTATTTATATCACCACTCCAGAAAGGCCTTCTCTGAGGACCAATCTAAAGTAGTTTCCCAGGATTATTATATTTTTTAAATAACACTTAACACTAAGTGATATTTTCTTATTTGTTTCCTTTTCTCTTTTCCACCAACCTCCCTTCTCATCCCCCTGAAATATAGAGGCACCCTGAAAACAGAGGCCTAAATGGCTTTATTCTGCACTATATTCCCAGCATCTAAAAGAATGCTAGGAACGTAGTAGGAGGTTCAATAAAGAAAGTGAGAGAAATGCTATTGTATCATACTAATTAAAAGAAATGTTAAGGAATCCACAAATGGATTGGTAGTGTTGAATATGTGGTGCAGTTATGTTTGTGGCTAGATTTCAAAACTTCGTAAGGAATACAGTTCACAGTCTCTGTTATCTTGTTAAAAGAGGATATGACTCATTGACGTTCAGTGGTCACCGCTCTTGAGTGACAAGGGACGTTGCTTCTCCTTCCTACCGTCCTTAGCACCGGGCACAGGATCACATGCATAATCAGCATTCATTAATTCCTGCAGAGTGATCTGCACAGCTTCCTTTCGAATGGAGACAGAGTTCTTGTCAGAGTCCTGGCAGCCGCGTGAGCAGTCTGACAGCATCCTGACAGTCCGTTACAGTGACCAGATGGGACTGCACATCGGCACCCGCGCTGGGGAGCCGGCACATCCATGAACGAGGGGATGGTTTCACCTCCGCGGTTTCAGGCAGCATGTGCTCCGCAGGCAGCAGGACAGATTAATCACCATGAAACTAAGCAGGGTGCCTTATACCAAACGTTAATTTATTGCGATGTCCGCCTGCTTTCCAAGTATTTACATTTTCTTAATTTCTTGTATTGATTAAGAATAAAAAGGATGGCAATTTTCTTTTATCAATAACTTGATTTAAAATAAAATGTTTATTCTGAATCTTTCCCCCTAAATAATAGACTTACAGGGTAAGGCATTAGATGGGAATGTCACCACGAAGTGAGTTACTGATTTATAAAAGCATTTCTGCTTATACTCAATATAAAGACAGCAAGTACAGGATCCTTGTGTATGAAAACCCTCTTGTCTTAGAGTTTCTTTAGGAACGGAAAATAACAAAGTCCTTTTCATGCTACACAGATATGGGTGTTTGAATATTCCACTGAAATTTATTATATTTAAAATTATATACTATCTTAGTTTAGTTATTTTCCTAATAAAATGCCTTAAAATAAGGCAAAGTTTGAGGAATTTCAAATAATCTGACTAATTTTTTATAATTACATACCTAGTTTTCATGTTCAGTTAGAAGATAAATAATAGAATAATTACATTTTGATGGCTAGGTGGAAGAAAAAAACACTTGTAGACGTAGAAATTACTCTTTTTTTTTTTTTTTTTAACATTCTGCTACATAAAAAAAGCCAGTCCTCTTTAAGTGCCCAAATTCATCTTTAAGTTTATCCAATGTTTCCTTTTAAAAAATTCGGATTATTTTTTTGTTAAATAACCAACAGAGTGAAATGTGAGGAGCTAAATTTTAGCCAGGTGAAATTGTCTCGAGTTATTCCATAATAGTGGACTATATAAAGTACATATTGCTTTGGTACATTGTTTTCTCATTTTAAAACCAGTAAGAAAACTTCCTTTCAATACCTCCCCCACAAAAAAGTATTTATTATTTTTTACATTAAAAATAAATGTAAATTACTTTAAATAGAAAATTTTAAGTATTATACTGCTTTTGCCTTTAACACTACAAGTTTAGCTAGAATATTTTTGTTGGGTGGGGCCCAGTTAAAGATCTTTACATTTGCTTAGCTAACATAGCAATTGTTTTAATATTTTATGTGCAATATTCAATGTTGACAGTTTCAAACGAAAAAAAAAATTAAATTAATGAAATAAAAAGGAATAAAGATGACTAAGTATTATCTCAAAGTGACAGTAAACTATTTAAAGATTCATTTTGAAGATTATTTAAAAATGGATCAATACTTGTCTTACACTTTTTATCTAGACACTTGGTTATAGCTTAGCTTTGCTGAAGCCCAACAAAATCAAACTATTGAAAAGTATGGGAAACAAGATATAAAACAGCAAATGTTTGGATTGAAGTTATTAAAAGCCAAAGGGTAAACAATATAAATAAAAATATTAACATTCTCCCTTTGGTTACTCCTATGGTTCCACTGTGTACACTTCAGGAATGATATATAATGAGCTCACCCATTACATTTGGAGGTAGAGCAAACATTCTTTTGAGTGCTCATTTTATGGCTTTTATAGTATAGCAAGATTTTAAAAGAGAAGTTTTAGCTGAGAAAAAAAAATCAAAATGAGATGCAAGCTCAAGTTGCATAAATTTTCAAAGTAGGTGGCCCAGAATCACCCATGTTCAAACTATAAAATAGTTGGAAACTTGAGAAGGATATTTTATCTGAGACAGATGTGTTATGTGTCCTACTATCCCTATGGGGAGAAGTAGGTGACAGGGAAGGGGCTTTGGTGGGACCTTAAGAAGCACTTGATACTGCACATGTAGTTCCTGGGAAATTGTGGTTTAATGTCCAAAGGATGAGAGACTGACAAGCTACAAAGAAAACAAAGAACAGGCTCAATGGCTATAATGGTTATCAGCCTGAACTTCCAGTGTGTGTCCAGGAAAATGCATGTGACATGTCCTATGGAACAGATGGGAGCCATGCTCACTTAAAAATTGGATGGCATGAGATCACCTTAGGTCCTATTGAAGAGTGTTGAGAAAAGGTTGCAGAGAAAAGGTTGCAGAAGTTAACACCTGGAGAAATTGCAATCTGTTGCAGGAGAAAGAAGAGAACATACCAGTCAGAGGAGAAATGCAGTCACCCTTATCCAGAGAACAGCAAGGAAAAGAACTCCAAAAAGTGTAAGTTCCAAAAACTCACAAAGGTGCCTGTGAAAGAAGTTACCCTTAAACATCAGACAAGACCAGAAAGTTGAGAGGTTCCTGAGACAATGACAGTAGACACTTCTCTGAACACTCTTCCCTTCCCTTGTCCTGATTTGGCTCCAGAGGGGTCATACACTGTGGTTAACAAGCTTCGGGAAAAGGAGGAGCGTTAGGTAGAAGAAAAAGCCTCTGAACATTTCCCTGTGCTGGGACCCTCCCTCACATGGTGTGCCCAATCAGGGACAGGTAGAGAGAGAGGAGATTCAATTTTAAATGAGGTTGGAAGTTTTATTACATTAGACTGGACCTTTTATTTGCTGATAACAATTGTCTGTACTACTTAACAGTGACCTCAAAAGCCAAGGGCATGCCCTGGCGAGTGTGGCCCAGTTGGTTGAGCATTGTCTTGTGCACTGAAAGGTCATTGATTCGATTTCCAGTCAGGGCACATACCCAGGTGCGGGTTTAATCCAAAGTCAGGGGAGGCAACTGATCAATGTTTTCTCTCACATTGATGTTTCTCTCTCTCTCTCTCTCTCTCTCTCTCTCTCTCTCTCTCTCTCAAGTCAATAAAAAGATACTTATAAATTTTTTTAGAAGTCACAGGCTTGCTGAAGATATAGAACTGGCCAGGAGAAGAATGGAAAGGGATTATGGGAGATAAAATAAAGTTGTTTATTATTACTCCGAGTTCACATACCAGTTGTGATTAGATTAGTAGGTGAAATAAATAATAACTGTAGTCTCAGAGTAAGTTTATTTCTCATTGGTCTACTCATCTGCCTCCACAGCCCACTTGAAAAAGAGAGGAGAAAAAAGAAAGAAAACCAAGAAACAAATGTTTGAATGAAATAGATATAAAAGCAGTGCTCCATTTAATAAATCATTCGCTTTGTGACCTGTTTGCTTATATCCTGGTTCAGCAACTCCTTCCACCCATGCATGAACTGGCTCCAAAGTGAGTAACATTTTCAGATGGAAAGATCCCAACAATTCATTAACTCGGAAGCTCAACTAAGTAACATAACCTAATAGAATACTGCTGGACTTTTTTTTTTTTTTTCTTTACTGTCAACTGTGATTCCATTAAAAAAAACAGGGAGAGACTTTCAACTTGTATATATTACTCCTGAAGTTTACATGGAGAGGGCCTTGAATTTTATATGAATTATTGCTAGGACTACTTAAGGCTGGCTGAAGTGGAGAATGTGCACTTGTCACAGGGACAGATGGCAGGTAGTTTAAAAGCATTTGTTTAGAAATCATTGGTCCCTAAATCATATTGTACAAATGTCAAATACTTTCATTATTATGATGTCTGCCTTGAACAGGTCTCACTTATAAGTGAATGACAAATGGATGTACTAGTAAATGTCTATCTACAGTTAAACTTTTTCAAGGACTATTAAAATGCTTTTTATATATACTCCCTCTGACCCTAGAGATGGGGTAGGATATTGAAGGCAAGGGCAGGGAAATCTAGTTTCTTTCATTTAAACCAGCACATTTCCACTGGTGTGTCTCAAGAATTTTTAAAACACACAATGCCTGACTAGTCAGGGGCACTGACCTCTTTTCCCTTAGATCAGTGGTCGGCAAACTGCGGCTTGCGATCCACATGCGGCTCTTTGGCCCCTTGAGTGTGGCTCTTCCACAAAATACCACGGCCTGGGCGAGTCTATTTTGAAGAAGTGGCGTTAGAAGAAGTTTAAGTTTAAAAAATTTGGCTCTCAAAAGAAATTTCAATCGTTGTACTGTTGATATTTGGCTCTGTTGACTAATGAGTTTGCCAACCACTGCCTTAGATTGTCAAATAAAAAAATGACAATTCCCAGCACAACAATAGCCATCCATGAAAAGAAATCAAACGTATACCTATATTTTTTTGTGAGATTGCAAAAGCTACAAGATATCAGATATTTGAAGAGATCTGCAGCAGATTACATAAAGCTCACATTACATACAAATAACAGAGAACTTTTATTGAGCAAATAAACTTACATAAGCAAGAGAAGTATTTGTCAAGGTTAGCAGATTTTCCAATTTTTACCATGCAGGGTAGAGAAAAATAAATTATTTCAAAGATTTTTACTTGCACTGAATACTTTCCAAGATTGTCTCCTGAAAGAAAAATAAATTCTTACAGATAATTTCCTTATAGGACCAACTAATCTTGATAATTCTCTTCAAATAGACAATACACACTCTCCTTTTTGATTGGCTGAGAAAACTTCTATGTTTGTCTCAGGTAACCTACATTTCAGGTAACCTAAAAAAGAGACAATAAATGATGGTCTCTTATTCCTTTACATTTCCTTATTTGCATGTGATCCTTGAAACTGTTCTAGCCATCTCGCTACCAACCTAAGGATAATGCCAACACCAAGAATGGCAACAGAAGAAAAAGAAAGAACTGGGTCCTTGATAACATCGTTAAGCAGATGATATTTCCATCTCTATAAAGTATGAGTGAGGGAATAATGAAGAGTGGATAAAAGCATAGGGTGGAAATGTGTTGGGAAGAGCCTTAGAAGTCAATAGAAATTTGGAGTTCATTCAAGTTCTTCAGAAATCAAGAACTGCCAGAAGTGTATAAACCAGTAAGAAATATGATAAGAGTTTTATTTTTTTAAGAGATAACATTGATGGTCATGGTGAATAGATTAGATAGAGAGAAAATAGAGATTTGCTTTTATAAGATAAACCCAGCTAAATAATGGTATTATCACTTACTCTAGAGGAAAATATTGAAATGTTTGCTACCTTATCAGTTTGGCCTGTCAACTGAAGCTTTTGTTGGAATTGCATCAGAGCTCAGCCTCCCTTTGTCTAACACTATTTCCTTAGCGACCCTCTCACATGTGTTGATCCCAAGAACACAACTTTAAAAATATCCTATAAGCTAGTCTTCATCTCATAGTTAGCTGTTGGGGGAACTCAACCTATAACAAAATAGTCAGGAGTGGTAAATACAGTTCCAGATCTATATATTTCCTTTGGAATGGGATTGCTAGTGGTTCCAGTGTGGTCTAATGTTGGGGAAGGGTATGTCAAATAAATGTCCATATTTGTCCCACCAAACCTTTCCTAGAGAGAAATCCACAGGGCATCCCTTAACTAAGAGAGGCCTTACAGAACAAATTTAGAAAAGCTGCTTAAATTGTAAGGTCTCACATTTCAATGGGTATAGTCTTGTCTGTACAAAAACTTTAAATAAACTTATATCCTGAATTTTGATACTTCAATTGAATATATTCTATGTATTTGTATATGTATATGTATATGTAAATGTGTATATATATGTATATACACATATATTAATATTTTTATTGATTTCAGATAGGAAGGGAGAGGGAGAGAGAGATAGAAACATCAATGATGAGAAAGAATCATTGATCGGCTGCCTCCTGCACGCCCCACACTGGGGATCAAGCTCACAACCCAGGCATGTACCCTGACCTGGAATTGAACCATGACCTCCTGGTTCATAGGTCAATGATCAACCACTCAGCCACGCCAGCTGGGCCTATCTATATCTAATCTATATCTATACTATATCTATATCTTTATCTATATCTATATCTATATCTATATCTATATCTATATCTATATCTATATCTATATCTATATCTATATCTATATCTATATCTATCTATATCTATATCTATATCTATCTATCTATCTATCTATGTATTTTTTTTTAATTTCCCAGAGGATCATCCTGAATAACCAACTGAAGACTAGCTGAAGGGAAGTCTTATAACCAAGAATTTACAGAAGAAGCCACATGGAGACTGGTAGAAAGAGTGAAGACATGAAAAGGGCTGGCCCCACTCCCAAGGATGGACAGTGGCTGAGTTTCTGGAGGGATATTTCAGTAACAGAGGGATCCCCCTGAGAAGCATGGAGTCTCAGCCCCAAGCCAGGCTTGCCAGCCCAGAGCACCAGAGCTGGGAAGAAGCACCATTATTTGCAATAGCGAAGACTTGGAAGAGGCCCAGGTGCCCAGCAGTAGATGAATAGATAAAAATGCTGCGGTACAGTTATACACTGGGATACTATTCAGTTGTAAAAAGGAAGGAAGTCTGACCTTTTGGACAGCATTGATGGACCAGGTGAGCATTATGCGAAATGAAATAAGCCATCACAGCAAAATAAATACCATATAATTTCACTCAAATGTGGAATCTGATAAATAGAATAAATTAATAAACAAAATGGAAACATACTTATAGGCAGAGAATAGACTAACAGCTATCAGAGGTGGGAAGGGTTGAAGGGCTGGGTGAAAAAAGGTGAGTGGAGTAAGCAAAAAGAAAAGAAAAACCTCATAGACACAGACAACAGGGTGGTGATTTCCAGAGGAAAAGGGGGTGGGGAGAGGTAGAAAAAGGTATAAGGGGGAATAAATGGTGAGGGAAGGAAACTTGACTTGGGGTAGTAAACACACTATACAATATACAGATGATGTATTATAGAATTGTACACCTGTAACCTATATAATTTTATTAACCAATGTCACCCCCCAAATTCAATAAAAATGTAAAAATATTAAAAATTTTAAAATTTCCCAGTGGAAAATATTCCCAACTAGTCACTCATAATTAAATTATGTGTTGTATATTGCTTTCACTCTAAGGAGTACAAAGAAGATCTTTCAGCCCCACAGAGTCCCAACTTGTGTGGTTTCTTCTGCAGAGTAGTTTGGATTTTTGCCGAGCGGCGCTGAGCCAATGCAAACCGTGTAGGTCTAAACACTGCTGAAGTACTACATCTTGACACTTGCTGCTGTGGAGTACCTTTTAACACTGGAGTGATTTATAGAAATGTTAAAGGTGGGTACCTACATAAACAATTCATACTTTACATGCATAACCCCTTTATGAATTATACATGTTATAAAGATATCAGAAAATATCAGTTAGGCCAAAAATCTCTAGCACAGACCCTAATTTTATAATGTGTTCAAATAATCATTTATTTCAATAACATAATAAGGGAAATCAATATTTCATAAATATTTATTTTATTAAATATTAGCACATTTCAAGCATGGAATATGGCCAAAGAGCAATTTGCTTAAAATAGTCACAGAAGGAAATTGTGCTATCACAATTTATTTTAAGCAATGATCTAATACACTCAGTTCAGATAAATGGACTTTCTTCTAATCCCTAAAGGCAGAGAATAGTACAAGAATAAATTCCCTTAAAAGTATGAATTGCTTTATTGCTATTATACTGAGACATATTTGGAAAAATGCTGTTAGCTATTTAATATCTCTTAAAGCAATATAACAAAGTAGACTAAGATTTTTCTCTGGACTCTTTTAAAGAAGATTCATCCCCTATGATATTTACTGATGACTGAGATATAGCTAATACCATTAATAGGCTCTCTTAAAAGTATAAGTCCTTAAAAAATTCCTAAAGAAAAAAAAGCACATCCTTAAAAATAAATGGAATGGCGAATAATGGCAAGCTTTTTGAATTCTAGCACATAAGCAACTGCTTATTTCATTTTATTATAAACAATATCCAGGCTATAGAATAATATATTTTTTTAATAAGATAACCTTATGTGCTTGCAAGTGTGTTTGTATTAAAACAAGTCAAAAACAACTACTGGCAATATTTTAGCTCTCACACTTTCTTCTAGAAATATAGATTACATGAAATGCATGCATATACATTTGCATTCAAGGACTATTTCTTTATCAAATCTGAGCGTTCATAAGAAATAACTACCTCTCCTTCAGTGAATCTCACACAGAAACGTGTGAAAAAGTTTAAATTTAAAATGATTAAAAAGCAAAACCATTGTTTCTAATGCAGATTAATTAATCAATATTAATACATATGAAGATAAGTCTTTTCCCTGGGTAGACTAAAGCCCTGAATGCTAATAATATTCAAATAACTAAGCAACTAATATTTAATTATTAAAATCATCTCAAAATTATAGAGTTGAGTTAAAGTGGTCACTGTAGGTGAATTCTAATGAGGCCTCACAATCCTAACATACCTATCAACAACTCTTTTTGAATGGGAGGAAGTCTCTATTAACCTGAAACTTTGCGATGATCCTAGTATTTTTCTTCTTCTTAATTTATCTTTATTGTTGAAAGTATTACAGATCACCCCCTCCCCCTCCACACCTCACTGACTCCCCTCAACCCCACTCTCACCCCCTCCCTAAGCCTAGTACTTCTTTTGGAATGCTTCCAGAAAAGAAGAAAAAGAAACACACACACAAAGATCCCTCATAGATGCAGAATAGGTCATGTAGTATGTCTTCTCATCAGCCATTCCATCGCTTCTAGTCTTGGTATCTATGTTTGCTTGCATAGATATTGATGTTTGCTAAAGTACTAGCTAATAATAATTACAAGGCCTGAGGTGTGGTACCCTTGCTTTGGTTATCACAGTACTAGTTGAAAAGTAGAATGTAGCAGCAATTGCCTATTGTGTTTATAATAAGTAATATATGTTTCCTTTTAGTAGTAAGATTGTTCTTAATGAGCCCATAGTTAAGACATCATTGTTAATTTTCACTATCTGAGCGTGACTGGGCCATAGGAGAAACCTGTTCAGATATAAAATGGGAGTGTGGAGAAAAAGTGTGGTGTTAAATTGCTACCATAGTCACACTATCAATTTAAAGTTTGCTTATTTAGAAAAATTGCTGTGGATATAAATGCTAACATTTGATGAATACCTCATTTGCTAGTAACACTATCCATTTACTACTTTTTTATGCCTTCCATTCATATTTTCAAGGTTATGGTATTATATTCATTATTTTTTTAAAATATATTTTTATTGATTTCAGAGAGGAAGGAAGAGAGAGAGAGAAATATCAATGATGAGAGAGAATCATTGATCAGCTGCCTCCTGCACACCCCCCACCAGGGATCCAGCCCACAACCCAGGCACATGCCCTGATTGGGAATCAAACCATGACCTACTGGTTCATAGGTCGATGCTCAACCACTGAGCCGGGCTCATTCATTCTTAACAAAAAACATGTATATGTACTTAAATCCATAAAAATCTAAGATGTATATCAAAGGCAGTATGTTCTTTTTGACATGTAAATGACCTACTGCATTTGACACTAAGACACTTGAAACAACACTGAGAGGGAGAAAGAAATCGATGAAAATAAATGCATCCAGGCAAATATATATAAATAAACTGACCTTCTTGAAATTTTTGTTTAAGTCAACCAGACTGAGCAGGAAGATGTGGTCCTTGGCTCCCAGCAGCAGCCTGCCCCTCTCCTCATCTAACAGAATTGTTTGGAAATCCAGTCCTTCTGATGAACCCAGAAAGGGAATGCAGCTATTTGAAAGCAGCAAGTCTGTGGAAAAGTGAAAGAAGAACAGAATGAAATAAAAAATTCTTAATAAGCACAATATTTATGTACCTCAATACAGATATTGTCCCACCTCGTAAATGTATAAACATAGCATGAAAACTTCAATTTAGATAGATGCAAGCAAGATACACTTTTTAGCAACATACTTATTTAGAAATAAGTATAATTATTTTATTTATACATTTATCTTACGAAAAATGGATATTAAAATAAATATAAAATATGTTGATACAAAAGAAATTAAATGCAAAATCTTTTACAACCCTGTATTCACCTTCTTAAATTATAAATGAACTACTTAAGTCATAAAATAGCGACAGTAGTATTATCACACTGATTTGATTAATCAATATATGCAAAGTAGGAAGATGGTAGCATAGGTAAACAGCTGTACTTGCGGCCTCCCACAACCACATCACAATTACAACTAAAATACAGAACCATCATCCAGAACTGCCAAACGCTGGCTGAATGGAAATCCTACAACTAGAGAGGTAAAGAAGAAAGCACACTGAGACTGGTAGGAGATCCGGAGGCGCAGGACAGGCTGGTCCAGCACCCACATGGGCTGCTTTTTTAATCAGGAGGGAGATCGTCTCTGCGGAGGCCAATTGGAGGAGCAAGGGTCCCAAGCCCACACCAGACCCCCAGCCCAGGGTCCTAGAGCTGGGAAAAGAAGTCCCTATAGGCAATAAGAACTACGGGCTATGAAAACCAGTGCAGATTGGGGCTCAGTGACATAGAGGCTGCTGGAGATATAGCTGTTCCTCTTAAAAGGCCAGCACCATTAACAAACTTACAAGCTCTTGCTTCCTCTGAGGTCCAGCACCAGGGAGAGGCTTTGGAGGACACAGACATATAGGAGGAGGAACTGGATTGTCTGGCATCAGGGCAGGAACTCAGAGGCAGCTTTCTTCCAGATGGAGGTGCTCCCAGAGATCATTGTTCCTATGCTGGGACCTCCCCAATCATAGGGCTGATTGGCAGCCATTTCTGTTTGCTCCGCCCTGGTGATTCCCTGAGACCCAGCCTCATCCAATTTACAACCCCACCCATGCTGTGTGCAGCAGCTTTTGCATATGAATGGCCTGTCCTTGCTCAGGCTAAAATCCCAAACAAGCTGCAGCTGGGTCAGGGAGCCCCAAACCTATCAATAAAAGGCCCAAGACCGGGCACCAGCACCAGCCTGCCTTGCTTCACAGCTGGGCCTTATCTGGGCACTTCCAAATCCAATACAAAGAGGAGGAATCTGCAGATCTCTCTGTAGTTCCTGCTGGGTGGCCCCAGGGAGGGGCTGACTTTGTACCTCCCTGAAGACCCAAGAGCTAGTGTACCCAGTGGTTAGTGTCATACCATACCAGATTATAACTCTACACATCCATAAGTGACATTTTAAAGGGGCAAACTCTATGAACACGAAAGCCCACTGAAGCAAGTCCTGCTCCATAGGGGTATCTCCTGCATAGCAGCTCTCCCACTGTAGTCGCAGCTGGTTCTCACAGCCAATTGGCCTGGAGGTCAATTCCTCCCAGTGACACCAACAGCAATCAAGTCTCAACTACAACAAGACTTTGCTCACAGCCCACAAAGGGGTGCACCTAGAGTTCCCAGCTTGGGTGATGGGAGGCTAAGCCACTGGGCCCTATAGGACACCTACTACACAAGGCCATTCTACCAACTCAAGGAGACATAGCAGCTCTACCCAATACATAGAAGCAAACACAGGGAAGCAGCCAAAATACAGAGACAAAGAAACATGTCATAAATGAAAGAAATGGGGAAAAGCAAACTACTGGATATAGAATTCAAAACCATGGTTGTAAGGTTACTCAAGAATCTTCTAGAAACCTCCAAAACCTTCCATTTCCAAAAAAAAAAAAAAAAAAAAAAATGGAAAAGGACCAGTCAGAAATTAAGCATACACTGACTGAAATAAAGAATAATGTACAAGGATTCATCAGTAGTGTAGAGGATTCTGAGAATCAAATCAATGATTTGAAATATGTGGAAGCAAAAAACACCCAACCAGAAGAGCAAAAAGAAAAAGAATCCAAAAGATATGAAGATAGTGTGAGGCACCTCTGGGACAACTTCAAGCGTACCAACAGTCACATTATGGGGGTGCCAGAAGAAGAGAGAGAGCAAGATATGGAAAACCTATTTGAAGAAATAATGACAGAAAACTTCCCCTACCTGGTGAAAGAAATAGACTTACAAGTCAAGGAAGCACAAAATGTCCCAAACAGGAGGAACCCAAAGAGGACCACATCAAGACACATCATAATTAAAATGCCAAGGGCTAAACACAAAGAGAGAATCTTAAAAGCAGCAAGAGGACAGCATTTAGGTACCTACAAAGGATGCAGCCATATGACTGTCAGCTGATTTCTCAACAGAAACTATTCAGGCCAGAAGGAGTGGCAAGGAAATATTCAAAGTGATGAATAGCAAGGACCTACCACCAAGATTACTCTACCCAGCAAAGTTATCATTCAGAATTGAAGGGCAGATAAAGAACTTCACAGACAAGAAAAAGCTAAAGGAGTTCATCACCATCAAACCAGTATTATATGAAAGGTTGAAGTGTATTCTTTAAGAAGAGGAAAAAGAGGAAAGAAAAATATAAAAAATATGAACAACAAAATGGCAACAAATACATACCTATCAACAATTGAATCTAAAAATCAAAATAAACAAATAAGAAATCCAATGAATAGAATAAACTGGTGAATAAAATATAATCAGAGGCATGGAATGGAACAGACTGATGATTCTCAGAGGAAGGGGGGTGGGAGGATGGGAAGAGATTAAGCAAAGATCTTACATGCATATATGCATTACCTATGGACACATACAATAGGGTGGCAAAGGCCTTGGGCACGGCAGGAACCAGGTGGAGGGGGCAGTGGAGGGGGGGGAAGAAGGATATTTGTAATAATCTCAACAATAAAGATTAATAAAAACTTTAAATATATATATGTATGTATATATATATATATATATATATATATATATATATATATATATGCAAAGTAAGCTTCAAACTAAGTGTGGTTACTGATAGCATTCCTTCCCCTCCTACTTTTAGATTGATGCCCATGTTTGCAGGGTTACATTGTGCCTAATTCATATATTCAGGAAGACATAAACAAAAAAGCCAAATTAAAAAAAAAAAAATGGGCTCTGAAAGAGATATGATCCTGAATCAGTAATGGAAGCAGAACTGTAAATGGGAAGGAACTTGAAAATCAATTCATGTGAATTCTTTGATTTTATAAATGAAAGTATTTCCTTCCAGTGAAGTTAATTGCATGCCTTAGAAAATTATGTGGTGGCAAAGCTGATTATATAACCTCGGTCTCCATTTATCTTCAACACTTGCCTATAGGTCTTAATCTTTATTTTATTTATAATTGTGATATGGACAGACTCTTACTTAAGTTTAGGTCTGAGTTTATAGGAACCCAAATCATTTCAGATTTTACCCAAGCACTTATCACACCCTCTCATTTTCTACAATTCTAGAGTATTAAATACCAAGAAGGTAATAATAGCTTTCATCACTTATTGAAGCCCATTATACTATGTTACTAGACTTTGTAGCAAATCATTATTTTCAAGTAAAAGTAATTCATTATTAATTGATGAGAAAAATAAAAAGATAATGTCTCAGGGGCTCTGGCTGGGTAGCTCAGTGGGTTAAAGAGTTGTCCCAAAATGCCAAGGTTGTGGGTTCAATCTATGGTCAGGGCTCATACAAGAATCAACCAGTGAATGCATAAATAAATGAATCAACAACTCGATGTCTCTCTCTCTCTTATCAGTAAATTTTTTTTAAATTAAAAAAAAGATAATGTCTCAGAAACAGGCATCTATACTTTTAGAATATATTATAGCAGTTTCAAACTCTGTAAAATAGATATGTAAGTCCCTTAAATTTAAAGCCAATATATTCCATCCATCAACTGTGGGCTTCATTATTATTTCATAGTTTTGAGAATTCCCTTCACTCTCTTTTCTAATTTACAATGATTAAATGTTATTTCCCACAGTCGCTAAGATAGATTTTTGTCTTAGTTTTGAGAAGCAGAAAAGCTATATGCTGAAGATGTGATACTATGTGAATTCTCAAGTGAGTGTAGCTTCACCAAGTATAAGTATCTTATTGATATTTATCAATCATGCTTTGTGTACATTGGATGAAGTCTGAACTCTATACTAATTATATTTCTATTAAGCTACATAGATCTTTAGTAGGTTTTCAGGACAGAATAATATATTTTAGCATCTCTAAATGCAGTAAACCTATTTTTGCAGGGCTAATATCCAAAAAACAGTCCATGCTTATTGTAAAATAGAACTGAGGAGAGAAGAATGAAATTGAGAGAATAGTTAAGACACACATTACACACAAACCTTCATTTAATCAGACAATTCTCTATCTTCCAAGGGATTTCCCCTGGTGTTTTGTTTTTTTTAAATATATTTTATTGATTTTTTACAGAGCGGAAGGGAAAGGGATAGAGAGTTAGAAACATCGATGAGAGAGAAACATCGATCAGCTGCCTCTTGCACACCCCCTACTGGGGATGTGCCAGCAACCAAGGTACATGCCCTTGACTGGAATCGAACCTGCAACCCTTCAGTCCGCAGGCTGACGCTCTATCCGCTGAGCCAAACCGGTCAGGGCAGGATTTTCCCTTGTTTAACAAAGAATGAAATGGGCAAAATGAAAAGTATGTATGGGATTTCCAAGAGTATATTGACCCAATTAATAGAGAAAAAAAGATTATATGATATAAATCTTTATTATTTCACGTGTCCATGGACAACAATCAACTATTTTGAACCATACATTGCCATGTTAATTACAAAATGAAACATGGTCAGCCTAATGAGTAAGAGTAGGAGCTTGAGGTCTAGACCACCTGGAGCACATCCTGGCCACACAACTCTGGCTGTATGATCTAGGACAAGAAATTTAACTTCTCTGTTCATTAGTTTTATCATATATATAATGGGGATAATAATAAAATCTATGTAATAAGTGATGTAGGTTAATATATAAAGCATTAGAATAGTGCCTTGCACACCGTAAATCTTATGTAACTATCAGGTATTATTATAATGATGATGATGTAATTTTTAGACCCTATACAAAAAATCTATAAAAAGGAAGTTATAATATGTCCCAACTCATATAATTCTCCTGAGATAATTTGTATAAAGTTCTTAGAACAATGCCTTGAAGATAGGAAAAGTTCAACAAATAGTCAGTGTTATAAACTTGGGGTGGTGAACACACAATACAATATACAGATGACATTTTATAGAATTGTACACCTGAAATCTATATAATTATATTAACCAATGTCACTTCAATGAAAAAAATAAAAAAATATATTAACTGTTATTTTGAACATAATTATTAAATTTTAATTTGGACCAAATACTAGTAAGTTTTGTTAAAGAAAAATATTATCTCATCTTCCTTTAAACCTGGCTTATAGAGATTGGAACATCTCTATTTTTATAACATTTAAATAATACTAAAAGGCTATTCAATACATAAATATATATTAGAATCTAGTATATGTCAGAAATTGAACACATAAAGGTTGTGGAATGACTGAATCCTGCCTTCAAGGGGCTCATAGATCAATGTTCAAATACTAGTAAATATATTTATAAAATATAATATAAGTGAAAGAAACTCTAATAGGAGTATACACAAAATGTTAATAAATCTTTTTTAATAATTAACAGCTCATTATCTTACAAAAGGAGGTGATATTTGAGAACAGTCTTGAAAGACAGATAAATGCTTCACAGGAAAGATGTAAAGAAAATTATATTCTAGGCAGAACAATACTAGAATGTACAAAGGCATATATCAGCACATATTGCAGTTACACCCTGTATTTTTAATATTTCTCCTGCTCTGGAGTGTGAGCTCCTGTGGGGCAAAAACCATCTCACAAACTTACCTTTGAATCCCCAGCACCTAGCTCAGGGTCTGAGACAAGTTAAGTACTTCATAAATATATGTGGAATTGAAGTAGTTGAGTATGCTGGCACAGAGAATACGTGGGGACGGTGAGATGTAAGGCTGGACATAAGGCAGCCTCCAGATAATCAGGGCCTCAGACGGCAGGCTGGGGAGTTGGTTATTATGTAGGTAAAGTCACTAAAATATCTTATGCGGAAAAGTGACAAATACTCTAATTGAGTGTCAGAGAATAACTCTGGCTACAATGTTCAGGATGGATGAGAATCAGGAAAGGTAGGGGCAGGGAAACTACCTAGAAGTTTCTGAAAGACGGTGAGTCCTGAATTCTAGCAGTGCCAGTTGGAGGAGGGAGATGTTTAAGAATCTTGAATCTCATGTTCTGTTTCTACTTATACAATGAGGAAAAGAAATATAAAGTTGACGTCGTCTTTTGCTTTATTTTCTTTCACCATAACGAATTCTATTGGGTTCAGTTTCAAACAAACTTGACAAAGAAAAACAGCTGCAAAAATAGTGACTAACCTGATGTATTATCATTTCAACATGATTTAATGTTGCCTTGTGACAATGTTAGCATCAAAACGATTAAAGCCTACTTCGCCGATCCTTTGTAGCCAAACTAAATAATTAGACTTAGGCATTACATATGAAAATTTCTCAGGCTGACGCACACATTTTAAAAAGACCTTGGGACAGGGATTGGAACAGGTTCCCTCTTCCCCAGGCAGCTTATCTTTCTTGCATTTCTGCCAAACTAAGCAAAGTCTTTTCTGTTTCCACGGGATCATCAACTAAAGCCAAGAGGGAGAGAAAAAGGAAACAAAGGTTAAGTCCAGAGCCTGCATCTTAACACCTAGAGCTAATCGACTCCTTGGATGTCCGGAATCTGCAATGGATGCTGGCTTTGCGAGCTGCAAACTCGTGAAAGTTAAACACCACTAATTTGTCAATACATTTCTGAGCTTTATCTTTTTTCTTCTCCTAAACTGGCAACTGTCAGGCGTGTGATTTTTAGGACTATCTACAGTTGATCATCCCTTTAAATAGGAACTCTATTGTTCATCCTGCCTTGGGTGGTGGGTGAGCTTGTTGCTTCTCCCATGCCTTTCAGAGGAGGCCTGTTCTGCTCTTACTAGTATTTACCGGTGCCCCCTTTCCTCAGGTGACAGCAGCAGTTAACTCTGCCATAAATGCTTTCTTTGTTCTATCCATCTAAACCTTTGACTCAATCCACCATAATCACTCCTTCTAACTGTTCGTTTAGCAATTCATTGTCCTATCACCTTGTTCTCAGTTTCTAATCTCATGCAATTGCCCAGACCCTCAAATGCCCACTCTGGGAAAATCTAAAAACTGATTCTTTCTGAAATGAACAAAGCAAAGTTATGATCATTCATTTATTCTACTAGTGTAAGTCTGGGAATTCATGCACATGATGGATTTTAATGGAATGATGACAGACAAGTTGTTTATGATCCATGATCAATAAACCATTACAGAGTAACAGAATGGTTCTGAGGATCTGAAACCCTATAAACAACATTTTCATATGTTTGTATGCATGTGTGCATTTTTCTGAAGAGTATGTTCAGAGTCTTTGTCAACAACTCCTGATACGCAGGGGTGGGGAATGTCGGGCCTGTGGGCCATATAAGGCCCTCAAAATGATTTGGTCTGGCCCTGCCAAGGCATTAAGGGTGAGTGAATTAAATGTTTGATCAAATATATCAGGATAATTTTTAAGGTGAAATTTTGTATGGCCCGAGAATGTTATAACTATCCAAATGGCCCTTGGCAGAAAAAAGATTCCTCACCCCTGCTACAGGGAAAAAAAAAAAAGTCACAGGAAAAATTGTATATTTCCCACATATAGTTAATAACTTTATTTAGAATAATTTCTCACTTTTAGCACAAGAAAGTGAGTCACTATCCTCAGAAAGTCTGCGTTTTGAAGGCAAATGGCTGACTCATCTAAGATCACCAGGTATTCTGCACTTGCCACAAAGACTGATACGTTCTACTCGCATTGATCTTACAGACTAATGTAAAGGAAATGCTCATCCACAACAAAAATGAAAATATACTGCTGACAAAGGAGACTAGTCCCCAAAATAGCAGACTGTTAAATATCTTTATTAGTAAAATGGAAAGAACTTCCTATCTGTATTTCCTTTAGCAAGTCCAATAACGCTACTTCACTTCTCTCAGCAATATGTGTGAGCAGAAAAAACAAATGATCCCTAAACCCCTTTCAACACTGGAGCGCTATGGCATTAGAACTTTATGATTAAGGTTGTTAAAATTGAGGATGTGTCTAGTCACAAACTGTTATTCACCAACCTATGGCCGTTGCTTTGTTCCAGGGAGCAGGTAGTCTCTAACCTTTTGGAAGAACAGAAATATGGTACAAAGCAACTAGAGCTAAAGGAAGGTCTTGTCAATATCCTGTTTGACTCCCACGTTACCAATTCAGCAAAGTCCAGGACAGTTAAGTAGAGCATAGTGACAATAAAACCCCTCACTCACAGCTAGATGCCGCTCATATGAGGGGAAGGCTAAAGACCCCTTAATCCCTGCTCCTACTTCAAATAAATGTTTGGGCTAAAAAAAAAAAAAAAAAAAATTCTTTGTATCTCCCTTTTAGTGTCCCTCAATACAGTTGTTCATGTGACCTGACGAAACATTTGACCTGATGGTCTACATTCTTCCTCTTCACCTCAGAGAGGAAGGGAGTGGTTAGTCACATTGAACCTAATAAATTTAGGATTAAGCAACAAAGACTTCCTCAATGCTTGACTGTTAAATGAACGAGATCTCATACCCTTGAAACCCTGCATTTATTGCCAGAAATCCTGAACTGGGTGGAGTTGACAGTTCTCTGATGAGAAGGCCATGTAGCTAAAAAATGGCTTCCCATAGTCTTAAAAATAAAAAATGTAACAGGAAGCTTTTTTCTTTTCTTTTCTTTTCTCTTTTAAGAAGAAAATTGAGGTAATTAAAGACAACTTCATGGGGTAGGAAGAAAATCACCTTTGAGGAAAGTCAATTTCCAATCTACTCCAGTCTAGGAAGAGAAAGCTTCCTCAGCAGAGAGAGCTTACAACCCAAAATGAATCCAGATCAAAACCCAGTCACCTTTTGCTACCATCTCAAGATATTCAACACAGAATCTTGTCCCACCCACTCCTCTTTTCCCTAAAGGAAATAACTATTACATCAGTAGGGTGGTTCTGAGGTTTCTTAAATACAACCACATCTCCAGTGCGTTCTCTGCAAAGTTGTCTAAGTAAAAAAATAAAGATATTTCTATTCCTTCCTTCACCATAAATTCAGCTTCCCCCCTTGATCTTTGAATTCTCAGGATTTTCATGCTGTCTGTTAGTATCCAGAGATTCCTTCTATGAAATTCCTTCTTCCCATAGTTTCCAGAAATGTTTTGGCTACCAAGGCACCCCCCCTACCCCGGACACACACACACACACACACACACACACACACACACACACGGCCTATTCTCAGTTTGGATCAGGAATTGAGTAAAGGAAGCAAACTGTTATTCCAAAAGGAAAATCAGGAATGCTGTGGCTCACTGAGTCCCTTTTGCTCTCTGTGAACTTGTATTTGCTTCTCCAACGTTTGGTTCAAGGCAAAGCATGAATTCTCTCTTGCATTCAGCCTTTGGAAAATTAATTCATTTTCAGTTGGATCCATCATTTCCAATTGATTTTCTGAGGCTTGAGATCATATGAAAAGATTTTGGTTACCTCCACGTATCAGAAATACCAATTAACCTCTACCTACATACATTTATTCTTCAGAGCTAACAACTAAAAAAAACAGAAAGAAAGAATATTAATTAAACCTAAAATCCTTACAAAAGACTACTTCAAAACTGTAGGTGCATATGATATCACTATACCTTCCTAGGTGAGAAGTCCAGCTATGTTTTCTTCCTGCAAATGCAAGTCCCAATCAGAAAATAAAATAATAAAATAAAATTCTCATTTAATCTTCTCCAACAGAATGTTGGAAACCATTCAATTCGTTAAGCCTTGGACAGATCATTATCTATGTCAACAATAAATCAGATGATACCACACAGGGAAGCATAAATTAGAAACAAATAGAGCTTATTATATCATCAGAGCTGTGTTCTTGCCAGGACAGGATGTGGAGTAGGAGTGTGGCAATTTTACACTGTCACATTTCCATCTACTCCATGCTTTTAAATCACAGGTTTATTCGTATTTGGCTAGCTTTCAACAGTAGTTGTTTTATATAATCCATCACATATGAGATTCATAATTTATGATTATGAGACCTTTAAAGTTTTTACTTTGAATAAGAATGAGGCCTTTTAAAATCTCAAAAGCTTTGCCATGATAATTTTTTCCTATTGAACTATAAAAAAAAGGTTAGCATTGTCCTAGTAGCTCAGTTGGTTAGAGTATCGTTCAGATACTCCAAGGTTGCAGGTTCAATCTCCGGTCAGGGCACATACAAGAAGCAACCAATGGATGCATAAATAAGTGGAACAACAAATCTCTCTCTCTATCTCTCTCTTTCTCTCTCTCTCTCTTCTTCCTCTCTCTCTCTCTAAAAAACGAATTTAAAAACATTTTTAAAGGTTAGCATTATAAAAAATACCTAGTAAATTTCCAGAAGAACAATGTGATAATAAAATAAACTTCCTCAGAAATAGTTGAGAGGATAATTCAGAGGAAAGTTGATTCTACTTTGACAATTATTTTTTAACTCCCTTCAAAGTATTGAGAATTTCTTTCTTTTCAAATTTTAAGATATGTTTAAAGTCAAAACATCATGTCACAAATCAATGTGGATTTGTTTTCAAAAAAGTGTGTGAATTTAACTTTTAAAAACTCAGAAAGCCATACCTTAATGCACCATCTTTTATTGATAGTTGAGCCAACTACAGATTTCTGGGTTGGACAGGGTTCATCCTCAGAGCTCTGAGGCATTTATACACTATCTTCCAGTTTCTAAAGTCACCATTGAGAAGTCTGATCCACACGTATCCCAAGCCTTTGAATGTGTCTTCTATTTTTCTTGGTAGTTATTTGAATCACCTCCTCACTGTGGCTATTATGAAATTTAAAGTAATTGGCCTACATATGTCTCAGTTTTGTTTCTGTTGTTGGTTTTCATTTGTTTGTTTTCATTCATTATCCTGGGTATTCAGTGTGAAGTCTGAGCTGAAATTTAATTTCCATAGATTCAGAAAATTTTCAGTTTGGCTATTCATGCAGAATAAACAGATGCCAATTAACTGTAGAAATTTCTCTAAGTTTTCTCCAGAAAGGATCCCCTGATCAACTGCCCAAGGGGGATAGTCCTGGTGTAAGTGTGCAGGGAATTTGTATCAGAATATGTACATAGACTTCCAAGAGGGAGATTAAAAATACATTATAAAATAATGTTCTCCTGAAATTCAGGCAATGCTTATAGGGTATGAGAAATGAAATAATGTTCCCATAAGTTGTTTCTCTGTCATAAATTATTCGTTCTCAAAAGATGACTTCAAAACAGACAAACCTAAAGCCCAATGCCAATTTGTACGTCTTAATCCCTCCCCCTTTTTCGCCCAGCCTCCCAACCTCCCTCCCATCTGGTCTCTGTATCTGAGTTTGTTAATTTATTTTGTTTTTTACATTCTACATGTATTTGTCTTTCTCTGACTTATTTCACTTAGCATAATACCCTCTAGGTCTATCCATGTTGGTGCAAATGGCAAGTTAATCAAAGGCCTGTATACCAATTAACCTCCAAAAAGGTAACTCAGATATCGGGGCCCAGGAAGTGGAGGCTCCCGCCACAGACCTGAACCTGCACCCAGCCAGGCTGGACTTGCAGGAGCACCTGTGCAGAACAGCTCAGCTGCAGGCGGTTCACCAGAGCCCTAGATGCGGGCCTCCCCGCCAATCCAGCTGGGTTTCCTGGGGTCCCCGCACGCCCCGCATGGGCGCTCCCTCTCCCGCCAGCACCCGCGAACGGGGCTCCCCCAGCCCCGGGAATAACGGACATTGCACTTGTTACTAAACTGTTTTAGTTCTGTCCATGGGAAGTTCTGGCGACAAGATGGGCGGGAAGACAGGTGCGGAGGGTTCCGGGCCCCAGACGCAGGTGGAGGACCCCTCGGAGCCGCGTCCGCTGCCTCGGCCGCTGTCTGCCGCTCGCCTCTCGGGTGAGTTTCCCTAGGGCTGAGCTCCGCTTGGGGTGCGTTCTGAGCTCTTGGAGTTGGTTTGTCCTAAAACTTTGTCCTAAACCTGTGGGGGAATTGCGTGCGAGAGCCCGGAGGTGTCATGGTGAGGCCTAGTGGGCCACACTTTGGGGATGCAGCCGCCCTCATCTACAGGGTCAGCGAGGGAAAACCATGGGTACCCCTCCATCCAAGCAAGCAAGACAGCAGCCCTTAGGGGACTCACTGAACCCTCCCGCTAACTCGGCATAAACTGCGGGAGACTCGGGGAAATAACGTAAGAAAGTCAGACTGTTTTGATCAGTGACACATCAACATTGAAGCAGGCACGGCCTGGCTGTAGCTGAGTTGGGTAGAGCGTCCTCCAGATACACCAAGGTTGTGGGTTCCCCTGGTCAGGGAACATACAAGGATCAGCCAATGAAGGCATAAATCAGTGGGACAACAAACTGATAGTTCGCTCTCCCTCTCTCTCATCAATAAATAAAATTTAAAAAAAAATTTAAAAAAAAATGGAATAGGCACAAGTCAGTCTGTTTTTCTTTTCTTTTTCTTTTTTTTTTTTTTAATCCTCACCCGAGAATATTTTTCTACTGATTTTTAGAGAGAGTGGAAGAGAGAGGGAAAGACAGAGAGAAATATCGATGTGTCTCACATCGATTGGTTGCCTCCTGCATGTGCCCTGACCAGGGTCCAGCTAGGGAGGAGCCTGCAACCCAGATACATGCCCTTGACTGGTATCTTATGGGGATCCTTTGGTCTGCAGGCCCACACTCTGTCGACTGAGCCAAAATGGCTAGGGCTCCTTTTTCTTTTTCTTTTTTTAAATATATTTTTATTGATTTCACTCACACCAACATCCAGCTAAATTTAAAGTATTTATAGATTCTGTCATGCAAATTTCCTATTCTTCTCATCAAATATTTATTCCTATTGTCAGCCAGGCTAAGATCCATATTCCTACTTCTCTAAATTATTGTAACAGACTCATAAACAACCTAGTTCTATGTGCTCTTCCCTCGCCAATTCTTAGCACATAATGCTGCCAATTTCATTTATTCCCCCATAAATCACAATTAAGTTAGGTTAATTTCATGATCAAAATCCTCCAATGCTAATATACACTTCATTCAATAAACCCTAAGTTTCTTCCAATGTTCAAAGTTCAGTTTCATACCCAACTGCCTCTGAAATTCTTGTAAATGTTTGCTTTATTTACCCTAATCCTATGACATTAATCTTTCTGCAGTTACTTTGCCCCTTAAAAATACTAAAAGACCTTATCCTATATAATAAAAGGCTAATATGCAAAATGACTGAACGGCGGAACAACCGGTTGCTATGATGCACACTGACCAGCAGGGGGCAGACACCGCAGGAGCTGCCCCCTGGTGGTCAGTGTGCTCCCACAGGGGGAGCGCCGCTCAGCCAGAAGCCGTGCTCATGGCTGGTGAGCGCAGCGGTGGTGGTGGGAGCCTCTCCCACCACAGCAGCTGTCGGGCATCCCCCAAGAGCTGATAGTCGGACATCCCCTGAGGGCTGGCAGTTGGACATCCCCCGAGGGTTCCTGGACTGCAATAGAGAGCAGGCCGGGCTGAGGGACTTCCCCCCCCCAGTACACGAATTTTGTGCACTGGGCCTCTAGTAGATAAGAATAATGTCTAAATTACTGTTGTAATTCATGATCATTTCTTGCACATAAGTATAGTAAACTTTTAACTAATGAAGTTTCAAACTACTGATTCTTGTTTGCATTCTTTTAACCACCTTCCTTCTAAATCAGGATTTACTTTAGGCTTATTAATAATTTAGAGAGGTTAATGTGCCATTTGAAGATCCAATTGTGGCTCTAATGCTTTGCAATCATAAGAGGTTCCTGATGTGATTTCCAAATGCTCATGTGTGGGTGGGGAGGGGAGGGGTTCTGAAACAATACTCTAGAGCAGTGCTTCTCAGCTTTAAATAAGCATTCAAATCAGCTGGGAGTCTTGTTAAAATAAGATTCTCATTTAGAAGTTTGGGAGGGGGTCTGAAATTCTGCATTTCTAACAAGCTCCCAGATTATGCTGATGCTACAGGTCCTTGAACCACAGCTGGACTACAAAAGCTAAAGAACACTGTGACCCATTGCACTCTTTCCTTCTTCACATGAGAATTTCTCTCAAACCTTTAAATGATGGCATGTAGTAATGTATGCAAGATGACCAAGTTATTATTTTTCCCCCTTTACAATTCTACTTTGGTCAAGTCTGTACATCTCTCACTTAATTAACTTAAATGATAGTGAACTTAATTGCTATAGGTAATAAATGACCTGCTTAATTTAAACCCATGATGTATGTAAACTTCCAACTGCCCCTATTTTCTTACATAAAGGAGGAAAGTACATTCATTTAATATGCATTAACCTGGAAAGAAGATGCAAAGATGACAACTTATGATTTATTATTGACTGTTAAGTAAATTTCCTGTTACTTATGGCAACAGAAATTCTACCCAAGATGCCTGAATATAATTATATTTTTAAAGACCTTAAATTCATGTCTTCAGTTTATTCAATAATATATGTTGCTCTCTCTCTTTGAAGCTTAGCATAACATTCATTTTGTGCTTTATAACATCCAAGTAGCCTTCCCTATATTATTTAATGTCCAAATGAGAAAATCTAGACTCGGAGCAAATAATTATTCTAATGCAGCATGAAAAAACCAGAGGAAGAGCTAAAACCTATCTATGCCTTCTATCTTTAACCCCATTAGCCACTACCACTATAGTTTATATTTTAAGATTTAGCATTACTTGGAAAAACAAGGTTCTTTTTAAAAACAACTCTACTTACGTTTATGGAATATACCCACAGACAAGTTCACTCCTATTGCTTCTTCCACTCCACCATTCCATTGGGATTACTGAAATATTTATCTTATTTTTTCTACTGTGTCTAGCACACTGTGGCTTTAGACAAATAAAACTCTTTATGAGTAGCTTTCTTTCTAAGTAAAAAGCACTTTAGTTCTAATGTATGCCTCTTTTGGATTAATAGAATTAAATCAACATGTTTAATGGACTCTTACAAAAATACAAAATGTATATTACTAGTTCTTAAGAAACAGAGCCATTTATCAAATTTTCTGTTAAAAAAGACCCAATAACATCCACTTCTAAAATGTCCATAAATTTATATTTTACACATGTATTGAAAGAACTTTACTGTAAAACAATTTCTATAATAAGACCTAAGGAATGAGAGCCAAATTGTAGGTATGTGAAATCATAAAACAAGCAGTTGCATATAAAACTTTTTATCTACTCAGTAATTTATAGAATAGTAAACCAACTACATGTAAAATCTGTTCAAAGAAAACATTTTTTAACCAAAAAAAAAAAAAAATGTTGACTGAGTGTAATCCCTCAAAATATTGCCTTTACTTAAGCTATGGCCCTTCTAAAGTCCCTTCCACATTTATGTATAACCAAAGACACAACCAAAGTGTCTCGTGACATGGGTCTTGTTGACCCTGCCTGAAGGGCATCACTGAGACCTCAGTGATTTTTGTGGATTTTCTTAATTCCAGGAACACATTTTGTAATGATATTTGTATGGCAAAATGACAGCATCTGTTACCTCATATTGTTATATAACTTCCACCACTTTGTAAACCTCCACAGATCAATAATGTTTAGAACAGAGCTCCACATACACTAAAATAGATTTTAATTATTATTAAATAACAGGGTTGGATACAGACAAGTTGTAGTACAAATAATATTGAAGTGAAAAGTAGGAGACTTGGATCAGTTTTTTTTTTTTTTAATTATCTATTATGTAACCCTGGGTTTATTATTTAATCTTTCTGGAATTTAATTTCTAAATCCTTATATATCAATATTCTAAACATATATAGTGCTTACAACCTATGTCACTATATCAAATTGAACACATTCCTCCTTGAATACATTTTACTATTTGTTTACCCTCTCTTTCCATATTGACAATAGTCGACGCTGTTAATGAACCAGGAAATAGTTTATTATGTAACATAAGCCACTTTTGTTAACTTATTTTCTAAGAGTTGCCTATTTTGGGAAGGAAAAATGGAGTTTCTTTACTATTTTCTTCAATAGTGTATGGATTATCCCACATCTCTTCTGAATCATCAATTATTCCTCTCCTAGATAATTTCAATTAGCATATAAATATGCTGTTATTTAACACATTGAAAAACAAGTCTCTTGATCACATTGTCCTTCCAGCTACTACTGTTCTTGTCTCTCTTACAAAAAAAATCCTTGAAAAACCTTATTTTTAATGGTCTCTAGTCCCTCAGCCTATACTTATAAGAATCTATCCTAATTTTGCTATGGCTCCCACATTCAGAAACTGGTATCATCAACAGCAATGAACTATTAAATCTAATGTTAATTTTTATTTGTCATCTTTCATAACACATTAGCTCAGTATGACACTGCTGATAATCCCTTTTCCTTTACTTTTTAAAAAATATGTTTTTCTTGATTTCAGAGAGAGGAAGGGAGAGGGAGAGTTAGAAACATCCATGATGAGAAAAAAATCATTAATCGGCTGCCTCCTGCAAGTCCCCTATGAGGGTTCGAGCCCGCAACCCAGGCATGTGCCCTGCTTGACCAGGAATCGAACCGTGACCTCCTGGTTCATGGGTCAACACTCAGCCACTGAGCAACACTGGCCAGACTTCCCTTACTTTTTTAATTTAACTTCCGCTGTAGTAAATTTCTGAGTTCTCTCCCACACAACTGGGTGCTTCTTTTCAGTTCACTTGATGCTTATTCCTCCTTTCTCTAATTTCCTAACTTGAGAGTATCCCAGAACTCAGTCCTTTGGCTTCTTTTACATCCCTTAGTCATCTCACAGAGTCTCATAGATTTAAAAATGTTTATAGGCTAACTGTCAAATTCATATCTTCAATTGACATCTCCCATAAATTCCGGAAGTTATATACTCAGATGCCTTCTTGACATCTCACTTAGATATCTAATAGCCTTCTTAAGCAAATATGTCCACTTCATCTCCCCAATCCAGCTTCTTTTACCATCTTTTCAATCTCAATTAATAGTAACTCCGTCCTTAAACAAAAAACAAATAAAAACATCCATGGAGTCAGATTTTATATCTCTTCCTCTTATTCCATATCCAGTCCATCAACAAATGTTGTGGCCTCTATCTTTATACTCTTCTTCCTACACTGCAACAGTGGCTTCAAAGTTGATTCCCTATTTCCCTGCTCTTTCCCTTTCTGTGTATTCACAACACAGAAACCAGACTGAATCTATAACGCGAGTCAGATCATGTTCCCTCTGTGCTCAGAATTCTCCAGTAAATTCCCATAACACAGATGAAAAATCAATGTTTTAATAATGGCAGCAGTGGTAGGACTAATCTTCCTGCCTTCTATTAACTTTCTAATTTAAGCAATCTTTTATTTTATTTTATTTATTTTTTTAATAAATCTTTATTGTTCAGATTATTACAGGTGTTCCTCTTTTTTTTCCCCCATAGCTCCCCTCCACCTGATTCCCTACCCCACCCCATGCCCTTACCCCCCACCACTGTCTTCATCCATAGGTGTAAGATTTTTGTCCAATCTCTTCCTGAACCCCTCACACCCCCTTCCCCCTGAGAATTGTCAGTCCACTCCCTTTCTATGTCCCTGATTCTATTATATTCACCAGTCCATTCTGTTCTTCAGATTTTTTATTCACTTGATTTTTAGATTCACTTGTAGGTAGGTATGTATTTGATGTCATTTTGTTGTTCATAATTTTTATCTTTAGCTTTTTCTTCTTCTTCCTCTTCTTAAAGAATACCCTTCAGCATTTCATGTAATCCTGGTTTGGTGGTGATGAACTCCTTTAGCTTTTTCTTGTCTGTGAAACTCTTTATCTGACCTTCAACTCTGAATGATAGCTTTGTTGGGTAGAGTAATCTTGGTTGTAGGTTCTTGCTGTTCATCACTTTGAATATTTCTTGCCACTCCCTTCTGGCCTGCATAGTTTCTGCCGAGAAATCAGCTGACAGTCGTATGGGTACTCCCTTGTAGGTAACTAACCGTTTTTCTCTTGCTGCTTTCAAGATTCTCTATTTGTCTTTTGCCCTTGGCATTTTAATTATGATGTGTCTTGGTGTGGTCCTCTTTGGATTCCTCTTGTACGGGGTTCTATGCGCTTCCTGAACTTGTAAGTCTATTTCTTTCACCAGGTAGGGAAAGTTTTCTGTCATTATTTCTTCTAATAGGTTTTCAATATTTTGCTCTCTCTCTTCTTCTGGCACCCCCATAATTCGGACGTTGGTGCATTTGAAGTTGTCCCAGAGGCTCCTTACACTATCTTCATATTTTTGGATTCTTTTTTCTTTTTGTTTTTCTTGTTGGGTTTTTTTTTTTTTTGTTTTCTCATATTTCAGATCTTTGGTTTGATTCTTGGGGTACGTTGATCTACAGTTGAGTTTCTGTATATTCTTTGTTTCAGACAGTGTGTGCTTAATTTCTGTCTGGTCCTTTTCCATTTTTTTGGCATTCCCATTAAGGTCCTTGAAGGTCTCATCAAGTTTCTCGGCGGTTTTTAGAAGATTCTTGAGTAACCTTATAAATGTGGTTCTGAATCTTTCAGGCATCCCACTGTGGCTTAGCCATCCTGTCTTCCTTAGGATCTTTGAACATGCCAGATACCTTTTTACCTCAGGACTTTTGCACTTACTGTTCCTTTCCCAATTATCTGCAGGACTTTAGACTGTTCTTTAAATACCTGTGAAAACATCACTCTCTAGTGAGATCTTCCCTGACTATTACACCTCACCACTCTTTAGCGAACATTCCTCATTCATTTTCTCTATACCATAGCACTTATCATCTCCTATCTTGCTTATCTAATGTACTTATGTATAGTCTGCCTTTCCATATCTATAATAATAAAAGTATAATATGCTAATTAGACTGGACGACCTTCCAGACAAAGCCAGGGCTGTGAGGGAAGCCCGGGTCCCGGGTGCCAGAGGGAAGCTGGTGCCAGTAGCCGGGGGAAGGAAGACCTACTCTTACACTAATTTCATGCATTGGGCCTCTAGTCAGAATATAAACTACATGATGACAGGGAATTTTGCCTCTTCTGTTTGCTGATATATCCTCTTGTTGACAGAACAAGGCCGGAAACATAGTGAACACTCAGAATCTATTGTTATGAACCGGTGACTGTTGAATATCAAATGTGTACACAGTAAAATTATCCTTGAACTCTTAAACCTATGGAGGAAGCCCAACTGCACAGCCTCAGTTTAGAGAAAATATGTCTGGGTAAACAAGTGAGTCCATTCAAAAATGGCACATCCACCAAAATGCCTTACTTCATAAAAATGTATGTGTGTGTGTGTGTGTGTGTGTGTGTGTGTGTGTATATATATATATATATATATATATATATATATATATATATAGAAATTCTTACTATAAGATTGATAATGCTTCTTTATAAGTACTTTAAGGGAACAATTTCATAGCAAGCCATCATCTTTTCCCACTATTAAAAAAGGGGAAAAAAGAAAAACCCAGACTACATGTCTGACCTCATGAATGATTTTATGATTCATTTTAACCAACTCTGAGGGCTACCAACCACTCAAAGACACTAATCAAGGTCAACAATGACCTTTTTAACTGTAAGAGCTTGTTAACAACTAGAAGACCACAAGGTAAAAATCCTGAAAAGTGCCTTAAATAAATTCACAATCTGTGGGTGGTGCTTGACTGAGGGAAACTAACTCTTGTAGAAAATGCTTTGGGAGAAAAAACAATTTTAATATGTTGTAAACCCCAAGAGAAAACTATATAATATTTTTCAAATTTATTTACATAGGGGAAACTCTAGGCTGGGAACAACCATTAACATCTAGCATGATAATGATATTTCACAAAAAATAATAATTGCCAACATATTAAATGCTTACTATGCCAAACACTGTTTTAGGCGCTTTACATAGATCAACCTTCACAAACAACCTTATTAGAATTAAATTAATTAATGCATTTAGATTTACTGTTAGATTTACACTGTTATGGATAAGAAAGCTGCAGCACAGAAAATAAATGTCCAAATATACCTCAACTAGTAACAGCAGTTAATACCTAGCAGTTTGGCTTCAGAGCCCGCTTTCTTCCCCTGCTATACCAAACTGCGATCATTGAACTAACATTGGGTTAGTCAAATCAAACAAGTTAGATGAGTCAAATAGCCATGAATCTCTACTTAAGATACATCCTGCACTTCACAGCTAAACAGAGTAATTTTTTAAAAATATATTTTATTGATTTTTTACAGAGAGGAAGGGAGGATAGAGTTAGAAACATCGATGGGAAACATTGATCAGCTGTCTCCGGCACACCCCCTACTGGGGATGTGCCCTTGTCCGGAATCGAACCTGGGATCCTTCAGTCTGCAGGCCGACGCTCTATCCACTGAGCCAAACCGGTTAGGGCCAGAGTAGTTTTTAAGTGAAGAAAAATATATAGACATATCCACTCATTTATCACAAAACTGCAACAAAGCCAAAAACCATTCTAACAAATACATTAATGTTTAGTTATACAACAGCAGATAAAATTTTTAAAGGTGATTTCTAGTTGGGTGTTTTTTTTTTCCTAGAAAATACATGTAAGTTTTGAGGAGAAAAAAATAATTATTACTAATGATAGTTACTGAAAAGAACATACTGCCAAAGGAGTAAGGATAAAACCTTGTATTTTTTTATATATCACGATATTTGTGTTTCTGAACACACAATGTTTCTCTCAAGAGCACACAAGGTGGCAACAGCATGGGCTTTGAACTAGAAAGATGAAAACACATAAGTTAGTTCTGCCATGCAATGGCTTTTTGCTTTGGGGCAAGGCCTTAAGATTCTGAGTCTCAGGTTTCTTATCTACAAAATGGGTATAAAGAAGATGGTTTTCAGGGTGTCATAAAACTTCAACGTGATACGTTTTTAATAGGGCTCATGGACCCAGTCACTCTATTGCTTCATATTCTTCATAGCACTTCCACTATTTTAAGTAATATTCATTTGTTTGATTACCTGTTCATTGTCTGTCTATCTGAAAAAGAAATTAAAAGAGGATAGTGACTTTTTTCTGACATAGGACAGTGTGAGGTACAGTGATTGTTCAATACATATTTGTAGACTGGATGAATATATGGTAACTATTAAGTGGGTTAGTTTCCTTTCTGATGTCTTATACGTGTGGGTTCAGTGTTGACTAGCTGGTGCTTTGTAGATTTACTGTAATTCTTTGAGATAGCAAGACTTTTGTGAGGAAAATATTGAAATGGAATTGATACCTGAATGCGTATTACACCAGGCTCTAAAACAGGGGTCCTCAAACTTTTTAAACAGGGGGCCAGTTCACTGTCCCTCAGACCATTGGAGGGCCAGACTATAGTTTAAAAAAAAACTATGAACAAATTCCTATGCGCACTGCGGGCCCGGGATGAGTCGGCTGCTAAGCAGGACAGGCAGCGGTACCTGGTGGGCTGGATAAATGTCCTTGGTGGGCCGCATGTGGCCCGCGGGCTGTACTTTGAGGATGTCTGCAGAATGTAGTTAGAAAACAGACTATATAAACTTAGGGTAGTAAACACACAATACAATATACAGATGATGTATTATAGAATTGTATACCTGAAACCTATGTAATTTTATTTACCAATGTTATCCCAATAAATTCAATAACAATAGAGAATCAGATTATATACATATATACTATATATGTGTGTATATATATATATATGTATATGACAGATCTATATCTCTATTATAAGCCATTAAATGTAAGTCAATTCTAAAATTTAAAATAGTAAAATAAAAAGAAAGGCTAGAGAGAAGATGTAAAAAAGGGAAAAGAATCAACATTTATCTTAAGGGATGGATCTTTATAAATTGATTAACTTTCATTTTCTCTTCCTTTTTAGATTTTTTGTCCATTTTCCCTTTAGCTATGTTACTTATCTCATCTTCTGGGGGTTTTCAAACAAAGAACATTGAAGATACTAGTGATTCTATGTATAAATATCCTTAAGCCATATGAGTTCCTTCATGATGATTGTGAGTTAGAAAATGTTTACACTGCTACAAGATTGAAGTAGGTTATCTCTCAACAATTATTTTTACTTCATCTGTAGTATAAACTGTACAAGTCACTGTGAGAAGCCCACCTTATAGGAATATATATCAACACAAAATCCAGAAATATAGAACACCCTGACTCAGGGCTCCTGACTCATTACTCAAGAAACAGATTTAGCATGAGTAAATGTGCAAGAATTCAAAATATGCAACTGAATAGAAGTCTCTTCATACAACAATAGAACCAAACAAGCTCCTGTGGATTTAGAGGTTCAGAGCTAAGTCTTTATCAAAAAGCATTATTTGGATAAAATGGTTGTTATATTTCTGTTGGCCTTTAGGAAATCCCTCAAAATAATCTTCCAGATGTTTGAAAGAGCTGATACAATGGCACTGGCTGCATCTCTGATCAGCACATATAAGGAAGCATGAGCTATGGAAAGCAAAGAAAACAAAGCTGATTTTGTGCCCATTAAAATTAGTTTTTAAACCCAACTTAATTTTTAATTTTGGATTATTTTTCTAACCTCACATTCTATTCTGCCAGTGTTTTAGTGCCCAAGTATGAACTTTTACACTCTGCTAAAACTATTTAAGCAATGGGTGGTACTAGTTGATCTCAATTCATTAGTCAGAATCATAAGAGAGAAAGTGCCAAGGGAGAGTTGTGATTATTATCATAAATGTAGAAAATGTTATATAAGCAATCTTCTCACCATAACACTAAGTTAACAATAATTTTTATGTCATCACATTGTATATTCAGGAATAGTCCATTTTTAAAAAGCAGCATGTCAGGATTTGAACTTCTTTCCTTCTAAACTCTCAGATATGGTACAGAAGAGGTGGATAAGAAAACTGTTGACATTTTTTAAAGTGGATGGGAAATGTAGACTGCATAGTTCTACATGATGATTTCCAAAGAGGGGACCCACATGCTTTAGAGTGGAAAGAGTAGTAAGAGTTGTCAATAATTCTCCTAGACAACATGACTACTCTATTATTAGTATACTAGTGGCCCAGTGCACGAATTCATGCACATTGAAAGGAAATTAAATAGAAGACTTATTTTAATATCGCTATTTGCCCTTTCTCTATAATAGAAGTGTCAACCAAATTCACAATCAACAATGACAGATCAAAACACACACGTGCGATTAGCACCAGTGAGAGCTATATATATATATATATATATATATATATATATATATATATATATATATACTTGCTTAATTAGACCTGCTTTCTGATTTAGCTAAACTTTTCCAGCCCAGTGAAGCACCCCAACTTCTCTTTCAGGTAATTTTCAGCAACATAGCAGTAAATATCAATAAGAAGCAGATTATTATTATAGATCATGCAGGGAAAACAAAGGGTAAAATATTTAACTGCAGCAGTGTTTGACTATATTCTGCACAGTGAGAAAACCTGAAGTCATTTTCAAGGTCTACCATTTCTTCTTTTCAGTTGGGTCAAGTTTCTAAACTTTCTGATTTTCCATTTTCTGGCTAATGAAAAGAAAATAGGATTCCACTGAATCCCCTATCTACCTATTCCAGGACTTCTGCAAGTATCAAATGAGATGGGGCATGGGAAAATGCTTCACAAACTTTTGGTTAAAGTGTAAAATGTTACCTGGCTATAAAGCAAGTCGTGTTCCTGGGCTGAAGAAACTCCAAGGAGACTAGTCTCTAGGGAGAGGAAGCCGGGCGTTGCTACATGATGTCATTACCTGGTGCCCACAGCCACCGTTTCCAGGCTGGGCTGGGCTGGGCTGGGCTGTGGGCCGGGCTGTGGGCCACATTTTGCGCTATGGGGTCTCGGCAGCATTGGCTGAAATTTGGTGGGGTGTTGCTCTGGGGTGGTGGCAGGGCCTGTGTCCCACTTGGGAGAAGCCGAGTGTCGCTTTGTGGGCGCCAGATCCGCAGTGCCATTTCTCTGTAAACGGCCAGTGCACTTCACGGCAGCTCCTGCGTTGAGCATCTGCCCCCTGGTGGTCAGTGCACGTCATAGTGACTGGTCGGACAGTCAGACACTTAGCATATTAGTCTTTTACATAGATAGATAGATAGATAGATAGATAGATAGATAGATAGATAGATAGATAGATAGATCTGGAAATGAATGGCTAATAGAAGCTACTGGGAGCCAGCTAGAATGTGCCTATGCCTATGTTTCACTATTGAGCTTGAGTTGGGAGGCAATTTCTATAATTCCTACCCTGCATTTAATCTTTGCTACTGTTTAGCAGCCTTTGATATGTAGATGACCTACATATAGATCAAAACCTAACAATTACAACATTCCATAAGTATACTGAATATAAGAACCATAAAAAGACTAGTTCTTAATGTCTAATCAATCCAACACTTATACCAGGTTCTCCTTATATATAAGCACTAGGTGCTGAGAGGTCTGAGAATCTTTAAGAGATATATAAAAAAAATTATTTTAAACTCTTATAAGGTTGATTCCAAGTCCAAAAACATTTATTAATAGATATAAAAAAACCCTCTACCTAGGGAAAAAACTTAGTTAATGCCTTTCTATTTTTAATTATTTATTTTTAAATGATTAGCTTACTGCATTTGAGTAATCACTTGTATAAAAATTTGATTATGAACACCAATTATCATAATGACAATCTATTTATCTTTTTTCCATAAATTTATCAAAGGGCATAGAATCCCACAAATCTGTACATCTATTTTGGCCATACAGTTTTTTCTTTTTTCTTTTTTTAGTCACCCAGTGATCTTAAACAGAGCATGCAGTCTTCTTCAACTCCATTCAATTTTAACTATTGAAACTCATATTCAGTTAGTTAAATATCAGCATGATGCTTCTTCCAACTTTAAAGTTCACTCTGGGAGGCAAGTGCCTCTGGGAAGAACTACTGATGTCTAGGGTCTGAGAAACAGGATTAGGCATCCAGGTCCTATGAAGCATGGGTTTGATGCAGGAGCTGAACCATGAACTAATTTGAGATATTGGCAAATTTTTCAACTTCTCAGCACCTCTGTAACTTTATATAGAGTAAAAGGAATGGTAATAATCCCCATCTCACAGGATGGTGGTGAGCATGAAATGACCTAATTCACACCAATCCTTATACCAATACTTTGCTCCTAATGAATCCATAGTTACTGATCATTAACTATTAATAAAGTTTTTTGCAAGTCTGATTTATTTTACATTATTCACCTTATCAATGCAACATTCTTGTATTATTCACTAGCATAGACTCAGATAACATTTCCTTTTTTCCCTTAATATCTTTGTTTTCAAACTTTCCATATAGTTTTAGTATTTATTTTCTGTTCTTTTCTTAAGGTAATTTTAAGTACAGGCAAATAAACAAATCGGACATGTGCAATATGAAGGGTTGTAAAATATCCATATACTTCAGTGATTGATATCTTAATCAGGATAGATAACATTTCCGTAATCCCAGAAAGTTTCCTCTCTTATCCATTTCCAATCAATCTTCCCTTTGACCACAAAAAGGCTATGTTCTGATTTTTTTCAACCATAGATTAGTTTTATCTGTTCTAGAAATTCAATAAAACTGTAAAACTAAGAAAGGTCTGTTGCCCTAACTCTTTAATTCATGATATAAATTCCAAACAAATACCAACATATAAAAATGTGTAATGTGTATAATATGCTAATTCCACTAATACTTTTATTTGATATCAAATTAGCTTTTATAATTGATATTTAATTTAAGCTGAAAATAAGTTGTCTTAAAGATTAGAGGATATTAAAAACCCCAGTATAATCTTTTACCTGCCAACTTCAGAATAGAGAAGTCTGAGCCCCCTACATTCCTCTCATTAGTTAAGGTATTAAAGAAGCAAAGGGTATATCATAGGAAAGAGAACAAAAGAAAGAAATCTTTGAGCATAAAACTTGGCACTCTCTGTCTTCTCTCTCACATATAAGTATATACATATATCTTTTACACATACATATACATAAGATAATTGAATATAACTTACATAAACTTTGCTTTTATATTAATTTAAATATTAAAAGTAATTAGCTTAGCATATTTTATACCTGAAATAGTTCTCTCATCCTTTTAAGCCTTTCATACTACCTTAAAATAATAAAATATGTATATGCTTGAGATGTTAAAGGTATATCAGTGTGTTAATTTTTTTGATGATATCTTACTGTTTTAAAAAATAAAATATCCTCTAGGGATAAACTAATTGGTAGCAGCTATATGAAATATTTTTTTCTCTTTTTAGGGATTTGTTTTAATACAAAACTGATTACAACTTGCAGACCAAAATTTCCCAATTATACTCCTAAGTAGTTGATCATTGTAAAAAATGGAATGAAAATTGCATCTACACATACAGTTTGGATATCTATTTTCCTCACAAAAATAATAAATAATTGGCTTTTGTGTTCCGTAATATTTTTATTAACTGATGCCCATACAATAAACATGTCAGTGAAGTCAGCATGCATTTCTAAATAAAAGAAATACAGTAATTAAAAAGAAAATCTGAAAACATTTACACTTTTACCTTTGTAGGTTAGCTTGAGCCGTGGAATATTTTGCTTAGAAGTTCCAATGACCGGAAGAAACAGCATGGTCATGCTTAGCATCATCAAGGCATGAAAAAAGTAAAAATAGTAGCTTTTGGACTTTGGTCTCTCATCTTTATTAGCATTCATGATGAAAACAATGTTCTCTTTGAAACAGTGGAAACAAGCTAAAAATAAGAAAAGAACTATTATTAATACAGCATTTTGTAGATTTTTCCAAGTCTTAGTCATAAATTTATGAATGTATATCGATGTAAAAACAACTGCTCCTTCTCTCTTGTTTTGCTCTTACAAATTTTTGCCAGAGAAATGAATCAGAAATGAATAATAAAATCCATGTCTGGCTTTACTCAGTTGTGGAAATGAGTGTATAACTTAAAATCAACAATTTATGCTAATTAGCATATCTTCTTCTAAAGTTATTTATGCAAATGTAGAAGGAGCCAATTCTTTCTGTAACTTGAATTCTTTAATCAGATAAAAACACTGGCAGAAGCCTACTCTTTTCCCATATTATTGTCAAAAGAAAAGACCCCCCAAGCAAAAACAAATAAAAGCTGTCTTCTTGAGGAGTTCTTCTCTTGCTTCTGACTTTAAAGATATTTACAAGGTCTACCTAAAACTGGGAAAATTAGAAATGATCAGGTCAGGGCCACCAGTACAATTTTAGGCCTGGGACAATGTAATCTTAGTTGCACTGTATACAGTTCTACACAGGAGAGCACTGAATAGAAAAACAAACTGTAAAATAAAAGGTTTATAAGAGGAAGGAGGTGGTTATTAACAAGGTTGCCATAAAGAAGCTGCCTTGGTTATCTTTGTTAAGATATGGAAAAAATCAAAACTCACATATTTTAAACTAATCCTAATAATAATAATTACAAATTACATTCATTGAGCATTTATATATACTAGTTTTTTAAAATTGCTTTACATAGATTAAGTGACTTAATGCTAGTAAATTAATTAAAGAAGGAGGCCATTAGATTGGCGTGGCTCCAATGTCATGATGGTAAGTAAACCTAAATCTAAGCCTATGAATGACTCAAAGTTATGAACTCAAAACACTAAAGACAACCAATCACAAACAGCCAACTAAACTTTAAAATATAGCCAATGAAATAATTTACTTTCTGCCCAGCCAGTTTGGCTCAGTGGTTGAGCATCCACCCATGAGCCAATAGGCTACAAGTTCTATTCCCAGTCAGGTCACATGCCCAGATTGTGGGCTCTATCACCAATAAGGGGCATGCAGGAGGCAGCCAATCGATGTGCCTCTCTTTTGTGATGTTTCTATTTCTCTATCCCTTCTGCACTTTCTCTATATGTCTTCTCCCTGACTCCTGATGGTGGAGTGCTCCTAGCCATTTCTGGTTTGGTGCTGCTCTAATTAATTTTTGCTCAAATAAACATACATATATACATATATATATATATATATATATATATATATATGCATATGCATGTATTTAAACGATAGCTAAAGCCTAAGTATTTATTAAGGTAAGAATAAAAATAAGATTCTTTTCTGAAAAGAGTGGTTAATTATATATAAATAGTTAAAGTACCATGAAATAATTCCTAAAATTGGGATATTTATGGGATGTTAGGGGTGACAGCTCAAAGGAGTATCACATAGGTTTAAGCAAGACTAGGACAGTTTCATGGAGGGCAGATAAAGGTGAATGGGATACAAAAAGAGACAGTTCAAGAAAACAGGGAAACCTACATAAGGGTTCGTGAAAAGCTAGAAGCATGATAGAGGTAGTTAAATTGCTGAGGAGAAGGCAGAGACCTTGCATAGTCCAGTGGGGCAGAAAAGAAAGGACACCAAAGAGGAACTTGAACTAACTCTTCAATGTGCCTCATGCCTGTCCTGGTACCTAATATATTATGACACAAACTATGCTGTTATTCCACACTGCCTTTGATATTACATCATGTGAGCTGCTTCTATCTATATTCATCAAGTTTTTCTAATCCCATTTGCCTGTTCCTTTCACTTTTCCCTATACCCACTTGTTAGCAGAACATAGGTATCTGATTGCAGCAGATCCATAGCCTTGACATACAAACATGTATTCCTCCACCTAGTCATATCCTTTGAAAAAGAAGTGAAAGGCAAATTGAATGTAGAACTTAAGTAGGTATTAAATTTCTCATCAGGCTTCGTTTCTTTCTGAGCCTCTGGACATGTGAAATACTACTTTTTTTTCATGACATGCAACAATGCATGTAATGTGAATGTATGTTTATGCAGAGGCAAAAGAGAGGAAATTTTCCATGTGTGCATTTTATTAGCAATAATGACTTCAGTACAGGACATTTCCTGGGAATTAATGGCCAGTTGGGGTTAATGGCCCTTGGCTATGTATTGAGATATCTACTCCTCCAACTGGTCATTAATCGCTATGACATGCCCTGTGCCTCCAACACTATAAGTTAAGAAGATTGATGTTTTGGTTTTCAATGAACAGTAGTCATACTGTTCCTTGTAACCCAACTCATTAATATTGTTAAATAAGTTAAATATCAAAGCACTGGTTTCCTTGCTTCTGTGACATTCTGATAAGTACCTACACGTGCTGAAACATATGGTAAGGGTGAGGGACAAAATAAAACACAAATCCTGAACCTGCTGGAACTTTTTATTTGACTTTAAATATTTTTTCTGCTATAAAACAGTCAACTCTCTAAAATCTGTTGCTCCTGATTCTTTGTTTTTCTTCCCAACAATCTTTTGAATTCAATTGTTAATCTTTTAATTGAAATAATTCATGGGTAAAATGTATTGCCAACAACCTCTCCACTAATCTATTCCTATTTTGCTATCTTCCAGTTCATGTGTGTGTGTGTCTACGTGTGTGTGTGTGCATTTTGTGTTTGCACACATATGTGTGCCCTGCATCTGGGAGGAATTATAGAGAGAAGTAGGTGCGATTTAACCTCAAGTGGGTGGATTTAGTGAATTGCATAGGTTATACTGCATGCTACTGTCTGTAACAAGCTCGACCTGGAGCCAATTAACTGCATGTAATCTATTCCAGATGTTCACTGGGACAAATAGCACTCTTGGGGATCTTCAGATGTGAAGCCAATAGGGAGTGTTCTGATTATGAGAGGTTTTTACACTGTTCCACTAAATCAGAGATCCAAATGCATAATCTAACACTCAAGAAGGCCTTGTACCATTTTATAAAAGAATGCCGAGTCCAGAACTTATTAGATGGATGGTAACTCCTCAAAAATATTATTTGAGGAGTAAGGTATATACAATTTGATATATGAACTTCATTGATTTGCCTTATTTAGTTATATTCACTTGTTCCAAAAATCATTAAGGCAAGATAATGTATAATTATGGTGAAAAAGTAGATTCAATACATAGGACAAGAATTAAAATACATAATAAGTCTTCCCACATGAAAACCTTAAACACTTAGATTTCAGATTCTTTCTCAGGGATGTGTGTAGGTAGGTAGGTAGGGGAAGGGAGGAAAGTAATCCTTGTGTGTGTGGTTTAACTTTATTTTTTTAATTTATAAAGAGCTACTTGTTCCTCACACCTTTGTAGTACACATAGGGTCACCTGAGAATTTTTTTTTAAACTCAGGAGACATGAGAAGCTATGACCACCCCCAAATTAAAAGTAGAAACTCACTTTGGCCTAATTGTAGCTCATATTTTTGAGTTATTGCTTGATTAGATGGTTTTCCTATAGGGTACACAAGATTGAATTATTAGAACCATTACTTCATGGCAAAAATATGGACAAGAAACCAAATAGAAATTATAGAAGAAACTTAATGAGCCAAAGAGAAAGTGTAGGTGAACAGAAAGAAGCTTTATGTTAGCAGAGGGATATTTTATATTCCAGTGATATCGAAGAAGGCAAGTGGTATGTATAAAGATCCACCGGGATAGAGATTGGAATGCTAACAGTTTCATATACAGTTATTTTATTTTATCCTCTCTAAATGTATTTGTGTGTTTTTTAATATACTACTGAAGTGTACAGCACTCTTACAGATGAGTATAATTTATAGGGCAGCAACTTTTGGTTGAATAATTTTAACTGTCCATTGGTGGACTTTATTGTCTTCAGATCTCATAAATTCCTCATCAATTGATACATTCCCATAGAGTCTGGAAGACGATCTGCTTTTTCAGATATCATGTAGAAGACACTTATATTAATTAAATGTTAATCTACTTCCTAACATCCTTATGATAATAACCAGTGATATTTCATCACAAATCAAACTAAGTATGAATTACTAAGTATTACATTTCAGTAATCAGTTGTCAGTAACTTGTCAGTAAAGATAAATCATACTAGTTCACATTTCTAAAATATGCTGCAAGTATATTGTTGTGTAAATACCTGCTCAACAAAACAACATTGTTACATGTTGCTTGAGTTTGTGTGCCTTACAGCTTTGTACTTATAGCCAGATGAAATTCTTCAGGATCTTACTCTACTAAATCCATCTCAACAGAAAATAATACAATAGTGAGATTTCAGAATATACATGTGCAACCTGTTAGATTTAATATTGCAGATTGCATTTTTTCCTGAACATAAGAGTAACAACAAAATAATCCTTATGTTGTAAAGAGGTCCTAAAGAAACCAGAGTCCCCAAGGTCCAAACTGCTCAAATAATTAGCACATTAACATAAAAATAATAAAATGCTACTATAAATGATATTTTTGCTAATCATCTTCCTTATCCTAAATATCATTTCAACTTGCTACTCAAAGCAGAGCACTGAGAGTTACCAATTGGCAGGTCAGAGAAAGAACCAACAGCACAATTAAAGTTGGTCTCCCTTAAAATCTAATTAATCCACAACTCAAAGATTTAAGATTTTCCTTTTCAAATTCTCACTCTAGAGAGCATTTTAATCCATGCACCTTTTCATGACCAAGATAATCTTATCCCTCACCCTTTGGTATTCTGATATGCTTTTTGAGAATTGTAGAATGTGTATACATATTTTATGGAAATATTTGTATAAGTTATAGGAAAATCATCAAATTTCAATGTCTGTCTTTTGTGTGGAAGACATAGATGTTTATTATTAAAACTGATTGTCTTGTTAAAACTTAACACCCTCCACCTCAAATATTCTGATATGTGCTACCTACTGTTTAAAGGAATTTATTTTATAAGTAGAATATTGAATAAAGCAGATTAGAAATTACTTCAATTAAGAAGGCAAGACTAGTACATTTTCTTGAAATAATAAAATAAATAACCATGTATTTATTATTGAGATGTCTCTTTATTTTATGCTTCATATCTACTAGGAATCTCATTATTATCAAACTGAGTGATGTTTTAATAAATACTCCAAAATTTAACTTTCTTACCTGAAATACACATTTAGTTTTAATTTAGACATTGACTTATATGTCCAAAAAGGTTTTTCCAGATTTTGTAGTATTTATCTAACATTTCTGCTAATGTAGGCAATAAATGGATTTAAAAATCTTTGAAAAAAAAATGACTCCTCAATGTCAAAATATACAAAATGGTCTATATGCAAACTAACTTAGTGGCCCCATGGCTTCTGTGTCAGCAGAAAGAACTATGCACTTGGAAACCTGTCTTTCAAAGCAGCATGGATGTTTGATTATTTTGGTTAGTGCTCACCTGATTTTTAGAGAGAGTGGAAGGGAGGGGGAGAGACAAAAGAGAAAGAAACATCAATGTGAGAGAGACATATGGATTGGTTCCTGCCCAGGCCCCATAGGAATCAAACCCAGGACTCTTCAGTCCCCAGGCCAAAGCTCTATTCCCTGACCCAAACTGGCTAGAGATAGCCTTGTTTTTTTGTTTGTTTGTTTGTTTTTAAAGGTAAAATATGTGCTAAACATATTAACACTAATTTGTTTCTTTCTTTAATATTTATTGAAACACCTCAGGGAAATAAGCATTTCCTACTAGGCAAGGCATTCCATCTGTATGGGAAGAAGAGTTTAAATAATTCACTTCATAAACATAACACTATCTGGGATTAAAGTAGGTAGTGTGTGAAAGGAACTTCGTGCCATATGTAGAATTTAGGAACTCATCTTCATATCAGATTTTCATGAATTTTATAATATTTCCTCCAACTCAGCTACTAAACATTAAGTAAATGAAAACAGCAATGTGATGTTACTAAATGTAAATGTAATTAATGTTATTTTACATTTTTAACATATTGAATTCAATAACCAATGAATATGAGCAAGGCAGACTTTTTTCAACAAGTAAAAAAATTGTCCAGCATTTTTTAGCACTAATAGTTCTTTAATGATTGTTGTTTATATTTCTAGTGATAATGACATATAGTAATGGTTTCCATTTTGGTTCTATTCTAAAGCCCTACCCCACACCCAGTACATAGTAAATAATCAAGGAGTATTAATCATTTTTATAATTAATGTATTCAATTTGTTCTAGTTTTCTTTTAAAATTATTTTAAGTAACAAAAGCAAAAGCAAATTATGGTGTTGTTTTTTTAATCTTTGTTGTTGAAAGTATTGCATATGTCTTCTTTCCCCCCCATTTACCTCTCCCAGCCCACGTTGGCCCCCCAGGCCTTCCCTACCCTTTTATTATCTGTGTCCATGGGTTATGCATATACGCATACAAGTTCATTGGTTGAACTCTTTCCCACCCACCCTCCCCTGCCTTCCCTCTGAGGTTTGGTGGTCCATTAAATGCTTCTATGTCTCTGGATCTACTTTTGCTCATCAGTTTATGTTGTTCCTTAGATTCCACATATGAGTGAGATCATGTGATACTTATCTTTCTCTGACTGGCTTATTTCGCTTAACATAATGCTTTGGTTTTAAAGACACTTAATAATGATCTGAACATATGCCTACAGTTTATAAGTCCTGTAAAATAAAGAGATTCCAGGAACAGATTATATAACCTCAAGAGTATGAACCCAAATGAAGAACACAATTACAGGATATCACCAAGACAAATAAATGAACATGCAAGCAGATAAACTCCATTTCTATGGCTTATGAGGAGATAGTCAGTGATAGTTTGAATACAGTTATGAAGGATGAGACATAATTGTAACTGGAGTGGTTCCAATGCTATTCTTCTAAATTGAATCATTCAATTTTTCAAGAAAGGAAAGATAAGTAGATACCAAATAAAATAAATAAACTCATGCAAAACCTTAAAGTAAAAATATAATAAACATTGTGGAATATGTTTAATACTTGACTTGAAGATATTCACTTGTATTAAAAAGATTAACAGAATTATGTTTCTCTTGGTGTCTTTTCCAGACAGGATACTAGCCTTAAAGGGGGAAAGTATGAATTTAAATAACCTTCTGGGCTATGCAAAATTGAAGGATTTGGTATATTCAGTAATATATTGAAAGTAAGCAATAGCTTATGTCTTTAATGTAATATATTTATATTAAATATGTTATATATATAAATGTTAAATGTTTTAAAATTTTTCAATCATAGTTCATATTCAATATTATTTTTGTTGGTGTCAGGTGTATGGCATAGTGGTTAGGCAATCATATATTTTACAAACCTTTCTCCCTGCTATATCCTGTACCCACCTGGCATCATACATAGTTCCTATGCTGCACTTTACATCCCATGACAATTTTGTAACTACCAGATACCAACCGCTTCACCTTTTCACTCAGTCCTCCAATCCCCCTCCACTAAATATACTTTTTAATTTTTATACAGCTACCCATCTATCCTATTTAATTCAGTGTAGTACTGTTTTCCTTTCCCACCCATCACCTTTATGTTTAAAATGGGCATAAAGCTGTAGCCGCTTTGGCTGCATGGATAGAGCGCCAGCCTGCTGACCAAAGGGTCCCGGGTTCGATTCTGATCAAGGCATGTACCTTGGTTGCAGGCTCCTCACCCCCTCAGGTCCTGGTCGGGGCTCATACAGGAGGCAACCGATCAATGTGTTTCAAAAAAAAAAAAAATCAATGGAAAAATATCCTCAGATAAGGTTTAAAAAAATAAATAAAATAAAAATAAATAAAATGGGCATAAAAATCTTCCATGAAATCTTTTAAAGTTCTTTTTTTCTCACTTTCTTTAAACAAATTATTATGACTAATTATGATGGCACTTAAGTTTACATAGTTTAATAAATTGCTGTCATCCTTTGAATTATGTATAGGGTTATTTTAATTTTTATAAATATACTAGTATTTATTGATTTTTAGAGAGAGAGGAAGGGAGAGGGAGAGATAAAGCATAGATGTTAGAGCAGCACATCCATTGACTGCCTCCTGCAGGCTCCCTATTAGGGATGGAGCCAGAAACCTGGGTATGTGCCCTGACAGGGAATTAAACAGACAACCTTTTGGTGCACAGGACAATGCCCAGCTAACTGAGCCATACTGGCCAGAGCAATAGGATTATTTTAAATAGTTAATTAAAATAATTTTCCTGTATGAAAAATAATCACATTTAAAGGCAGTTATATTTATCCAAGATCTATTTTTACAAGTAATTTTACTTATATTATCATTTTTTATAAAGTATATTTTGAAATTAATGAGCTTATAAAACATGGTTGATCTAATTTCATTATTAACAACCCTATAATTGTATATATAACATAACAAAACTTTGATATATAGCAGGAACTCAAAAATAATTTTTAATTTATTGGCTATAATAACCCAGAAAACATAGAAGCAGTACCTCCTGACTGAAAATAGGAGAAAATTAGATATTCTGTTAATGTTCAATTAGGTTTAGGTAAGTTTAAAAACAAAAAACTTTCAATTTCATTTTAAACCATTCCAGATCTGTAAACATGCCAAGTATTATTTATTAATAGATTTCAAGATTGCTGTATTTATAGTATTTGAGGTTGTCTCTTCCCCAGATTCAAAAAGCTATTGTATTTCTTGGAAGATCTTAATATATCTGCTTGTCCTGAGATGGTATATAAATAGCACATATTATACATATTACAGATTCCTTCCATATTTAATAATTACTCAAGTAGCATTTGCATAAGAATTCAATGTTTGTATAACATGACCTTTATTCTCAAAATGCATATTTCAAATTACTATTATTCAGAAACAAAACTCAAAAGAAATGTGACCATTGTATAATAGCAAATAGCATTACTATAAAATGATTAAATATTGTTATATGATTAATATAAGTTTTAAACTATATATATAACATAATAAAGCATAACTACAATATTTTCTTTCAGAAAAACTATTAGATTTATTGAATATGCAATATGGAAGCACAGTGTAAAACTCGTTAAAAAGTTCATGGTTAAAGCTGAATTAATCTCTTTTACCTACATTCTCTAAATATATACAAGGAACTCACATGTTTGTATTTTAAATAGAACTTGCAATTAGTACATGAACAGTATGCCTATTTAAACAGCTTGGGGTGCAAACATTTGTTGTACAAAAATGTATGAAGTTGTACAGAAATTTCAACTTATCAGGCAGTCCATATTTCTAAGCACCCTCTGGTCTTCCTTATGTAAATATATTTTGCCTATTTTTTTTTGCACGATTTCTCTTCTGAGGCCATGTGCTGAATATTTAGCTGTGCAATTTGCCCTTCCACCCTCATCATCAGCCTTATCTAATTCCCTATATATTAGTATCAGCTTCTTTCTTCTTTCTTGAGATATAATTGATATATAACATTGTGTATATTTACTATCAGTTTCTGAACTGTGTTTAATCCCATCCTTATATTCTCAGCCATATCTGAAAAACTGGATTTAAATGGCCATCCCATATCTTTCTGCCTCGCTTAGATAAGCAGGGGATTCCTGACTTGAGCACACAGCCCTAGGTGATATTTCCCCATTTTTATTTTTTTACCTACTTCTCTCTTAGAGAAAAAAGTCCTATCACCTTCTACTGCATAACTTCTGAAGTTGACTCAAAAGTGAAACTAACACTGTAGTCTAGATTAAAATACAGAACTCACTTTAAATAATCTCTCAAAATCCTCAATAACTGAACTCATTTATTTTTACTATGTGTTATATAGCAAGTGGGATAAAATTCTTAATTCTCTCAGGGGTAACAGACCTAAGAAGAGATCTTGCCCTGGCTCTGCTATGTTTTCATTGTAATCCTTGTTTTGCTACTTACCAGCTTTACACTCTGAGAGAATTCACTTAATTTTTCTAAATCCAGTTTATAAAATAGGATTATCAGTTCTTATGAGATGAGCGTTGCCAGAATAACCCATGGAAAGCACTTAGTATCTTGTCTGGCACATAGCTAGCTCTTGAAAAAAATTATCTTAAAGGTCTTTCATTTTTGTATGGACTGTGATAGTAACTATTTTTCCAAAGATATTAAGTGAATATGAAACTTAAAAGGAAATATAGAAACCCCCATGTTCTCCTATCCAGCTTGCAAATGTGTGTGTATGATTTGGCATGAGAATTCCCAACCTGCATTCCATAATGTAATTTTTTAATGTGCAATTAGATAAGATTCTGATTACAATAATAATAATACATTATTTTCTCTGAACTTCCAATTCGTTGAGCCCATATGCACTGCCAAAATGAAATCCTAAACAAAAGAATGCATTTAATTGCTTTAATGGATATGGAAATTGTTAGACAATAAAAATAAAATAAGAATGAAAAAGAAATGTTTTTATTTAAATTATTCAATTTAGAGTTACAAAATATGTTTGAACAAAATTCCATAAAGAATATCTTAGAATTGAGATTAATATTTATAAACATTTTTGACAATAAGCCAACCTAAAGCTACTTCTAAAAGCTTATTTGGATGTATAAGAGCCAAAAGAGTTTATACACATAAAGAATTTTAGCTTTAATTATAATTGTTGTAAATTTTTCCTAGTATTTAAAACGATAAACTATTATAGTACAGTTTAAAAAAAACCTCTTCCAAATAATTTTTAGGCCTTTGTCTACATGTCACAATTTGCATTTGTACCTTCCAGAACAAATGTGATCTCCATCTATGGACACAACATGTACTTCTTTTACGCCACATGAAGGCAAGGACATCAACCACATTCACCATTGTAACCCCAAACACTAACAAGGTGACTGGCACAGAGTAGGAGATGAGCATGTATTTGTTAAATAAATGACAGAAGTAGCCAATCTCCTATTCATTTCATTACCAGCTCACCTAATAGTGTATGGCAATGAAGTAGCTAAAATCTCTATATTTTATCCCTGTGTGTGTCATCATGAATCATGAAGACATGAACAATTTGCTTTGCCTCAAGAGTACCGGAAACATATGGGAACTTTGGGATCAAAATGAAATGACCGATGGCCACTTCAAAGATTCATACCTCCCCAAAAATAGAAGAAATAATCAAGTGGGTCAAGGACATTCCTGGTATCCCTAGGTATCTTTTTTCAAGACTTTTCTCTAACCTTATTTGAGAGTATTACAGAAAACCCACTATGTAAAGAGGGGCCATGAAACAGTGAAGAATTTGAAATTTGGAGTTAGGGAACTTAGGTATGAATTTCAGTTTTAGCACTTTTTGAACAAGTATTTCTTCAAAATTTTGGAAATAATGGCAACTTTATTGTTATTCAATTTGAAATAATATAACAGTAAAATCCTTATAAGCACATGGTAAGTGTAAAATAAACATGGTCATTGTGATGATTATTCCTTATTACAAACTAGAGGCCTGGTTCACAAAATTTGTGCACAGGGAGGGGGGTTCTCTCATCCCAGCCTGCACCCTCTCCAATCCGGGATTGGGCCTAAACCAGCAGTCAGACATCCCTCTCACAATCTGGGACCACTGGCTCCTAACTGCTCACCTGCCTGCCTGCCTGCCTGATGGCCCCTAACTGCCACCCCTGCCAGCCTGATCACCCCTAACTGCCTTTGCCTGCTGACCTGGTCAGCCCCAACTGCCCCCCCTGCTGGCCTGGTCACTTCCAACTGCCCCCCGCCCCGCTGCCCTGGTCACCCCCAACTGCCCCCTGCCAACCTGATCACCCCCAACTGCCCGCCTCTGCCAGCCTGGTCACCCCTAACTGCCCCCCCACCAGCCTGGTTGCCATTTACTGCCCTCCCCCACCGCCACTGGCCTGGTTGCCCCACACAGCCTGCTGTTCAGTCATTTGGTCATCCCTCACTAACCCCCTTGCCGGCCTTGTTGCCCCACGCAGCCTGCTGTTTGGTCATTACTGTTACTGTGACAGTGTCCCAGACAATTTGCATATTCCTCTATTATTAGTATATAGATTAGGATAGCCTCATCCCCCCACTGCCAAAGAATCCTGTTGGTACCTATGATTTGGAAGTGAGCAAATGCTCATTAGCAATTTGGAAAATTCTGTTTTCTCCAGCCCTCCTAATTCCATGGTCTCAGTAGAGAAAATTTTATGATAAGAACATTATTTTTAAAAAATGTATTTTTATTGAGGAAGGGAGAGAGAAAGAGAGAGATCAATGATGAGAGAGAATCAATGATCAACTACTTCCTGCATGCCCCACACTGGGCATCGTGCCCGCAATTTCTTTTTATCAAATAGAGAAGTAATAGTAGCATATATACCAGAGGGAAAAGTAAGGGAATATATGTTCTTTAACTACCAAACAAGATTATCATCAGTGTCAGTGATGTCTTTGAATAATGTGAATGTGATTTTATCTCTACAATTAGTTTTTTTCTACTCCATCTTCAAACCCATTAATGGAACCCTGAGTTGCTATGACTGTATGCCTGGGTTACATTATTGTTATTCTGGACTCTGCTGGTAGACACCAATTCTGGGAGTGCCTGGTGTTTCTGGATTTGTTTTCTTAAAGCATTTGCTTTCAAAATGCCATCTCTAGTTTAAAATATAAACTTCCTGCTTGGCATGTTCCTTCTTTAAATAAATTACTTTCTCTCTGTTCCTCAATGTGCACGCCTTGTTCCAGTCAAGATGGTCAAGGAACACTTACCATCTAAGTCATGTTCATTTCCTTCTCCTTGTACACAATGCCCTGCCTTCTCAGATCCAAGCTTATCCAAATAGCATCTGGATAAATTCCAGGTCAAAATATTCACTCTCTATCAGGATCACAACAGCACATTTTTTCTTTACCACATCGACTTACATTTAAATTATCTTGTATATGGCCTTAATTGTGTGCCCTTCTTACCTCTCAAAAAATATTGAAAGATGCTTCAACACGGAAAATGTATAGTCTTTTAAATCCATCTCAAATGGCCCATAGAAGCTGAGTAGACTCAGAATAGAAGCCTAGTAAATGTTTATCAGATAGAAATAAATGACCTTGCTGTGGTCTGAAAGTTTGCACCCCCCAAAAAATTCATATGTTGAAATCCTAACCCTCAAATGTGATGGAATTAGTAAGTGGAGCCTTGGGGAGGTGCTAAATAAAGAGGTGGGACCCCCATGAACGAGATTAGTGCCCTTATAGAAAGAGGCACAAGCATCCCTAGCTGCTTCAGGTGAAACACAGTGAAAAGATGCCACCTATGAACCAGGACAAGGGTCCTCACTAAACAGCAAACCATGCTGGACCCTTGATCTTGGACTCCAGCCTCCATAACTGTGAGCAATAAATTGTACTTATTTATAAACTAACCAGTTGATAGAATTTTGTTATAGCAGCCTAAACAGAGGTAGACCTATTTGAACATTAATATCTTTTCTAAATCTAAAATCCCAGTATGACAGATCGAGTTATATTGAAGTGCCCCAATTCTCCCCCCACCCCCCCAAAAAAAAACAAAAAAAAAACATACAGACATTCTGAAAGAAAACTTTATTGGCAACAAGAGTTCTAACATTTATTTTAATCTTCAGAACATTATGATCTTAAGAGATGATTTGTAAGAAATGATAGCATTTTAAAAAATACACTTGTTAACATAAAGTGAAAAATATTCTATTTTACCACTCATTGCTCCTCTCTGATATAATAGGTGGGATCATAAAAGAGTTCAAATGCATTTTCATGAAATGGTTAAAAACTATAATATCCCAGTTGACATGAAAATTGAAAAGAGAAACACAAAGCAAGGTTTTGCAGAACCTAGCAAAGAGTTGTTTCTTTTTGAAATTCAAATTATTACTCATATTCTCTCAATCTTGAGATGAGTAATAAGGAACTATTTGGATTTGTAATTCTTACGAGAGTTACATATACTCTGAATATGAGAAGTAAGTAAGTTAAATAGTATTATATAATGGGCTAAGTAAGCTCATAACATCAATGGAAATGAACTAATTAATGTGTTTAAGGTTACTAGTCTTAAATTTTTAGAGGGAGATATTTGGTCATATGAGAGAAATCAGCTTAGCATCAAGTTTTCACTTTAACTTCAATATGAGTTTCTGTAAAGCATATTGATTTATTAAATAACACTTCTGCATTTTCTTGTCCTCAAATATGGAAAACATTTTAGTGCAGAGTGAAATGCACAGTATTAGAAGAAATCATGTAAGTTAAATTCTGATTTAAACTCTGCCAACAAATAGTGTGACTATTAGAAAATTAACTCTCTATGAATCACAGTATCCTCATCCTTAGATGAAAGGACTAGTGAAGATGCTCTTTAAGGTGTCTTACTGTTCTAATGTGTGCAAGATCACTCACATTAAAAAAATGTTATGACATTCTTCATCTGTCACTTCCAACATCAGCACACAATTTGGTCGAACCTGTTATAGCTGAGTTTTTATTTCTTACTAGAGGCCCGGTGCATGGATTCGTGCACTGGTGGGGTCCCTTGGCCTGGCCTGCACCCCCTGGCAATCTGGGACCCCTCGGGGGATGTCGGAGAGCTGGTCTTGGCCAGATCCCCACAGGCCAGGCTGAGGGACCCCACTGGTGCACGAATCTGTGCACCAGGCCTCTAGTATGCATATACTAATAAGATCTTTGGTTAATCTCTTCCCACCCTTTCCTCTGAAATTCTTCAGTCTGTCCCATGTTTCCAGGCCTGTGGTTTCCCTCCTTCATTGAGCATCTGCCCCCTGGTGGTCAGTGTGTGTCATAGCTACCAGCCTGTTGGCCAGTCACTTAGGCTTTTATATATATGGATTTCTGTGTAGAATCTATTATTTATTTTCTAGAATCAATAGTCTACAACTTACAAGACATGATTATCTATAATAATAAAAGTGTAATATGCTAATTAGACCAGACGTCCTTCTGGACAGCCTTCTGGACGAAGCCAGGGCTGCAAAGGAAGCCTGGGTCCTGGGTACCTGCCGGCAGCCGGAGGGAAGTCCGGGTCCCTGGTGCCAGAGGGAAGCCGGTGCCAGTAGCTGGCAGAAGGAAGGCCTACTCTTGCACGAATTTTGTGCATCAGGCCTCTAGTTATTAATAATGTTATTAACACTTTCTGATTACTACGGAGTCCCTAATAAGAGCCAAATCTATTTCATCAAGTTTCAAAAAGGTTCCCTGAGGGAATGGCCTAATGCTAAATGAATGAATTTATAATATGACTATGGATGGAAGTAAAAGGAGTTTGAAAAATTCTTATTTATAACAAAGTTTTTGATTTTGTTACCCTAAAAACAACAAAATTCAAAATGCATTTAGAATTCTCCCCAAAAGAAAAAAAATCTGTGTGTTTTTTTTTTCTTCATTTTGGTAGAAAAAGAGACCTGAAATTTCTTAGCAAAGTCTAAGTGTTGTTCTTTGTATTAAGTATCAAGTAGTTTGGTATCAAGAAAAACCAATTTCAGCCGAAACCGGTTTGGCTCAGTGGATAGAGCGTCGGCCTGCGGACTGCAGGGTCCCAGGTTCGATTCTGGTCAAGGGCATGTACCTGGGTTGCGGGCACATCCCCAGTAGGGGGCGTGCAGGAGGCAGCTGATCAATGTCTCTCTCTCATCGATGTTTCTAACTTTCTATCCCTCTCTCTTCCTCTCTGTAAAAAATCAATAAAATATATTTAAAAAAAAAAAAAAAGAAAAACCAATTTCATAGCATTAAAAAAATCTATGGGATTCTACACAATAAAATAAAGACATTACCTACTGCACTGACTAAAGACTAGGGATTCTTTATATTATTTCACAATATCCATATCCTATTGTAAACACCAAAGTAAATTTTACTACTAGCTAATTATTTTATTAATAATAGATTGTAATTATCAACAAAAGTAGTATGCTTACACTCTACACAGTTAAACCACAGATAAGCAAAATAAATAAGCAAATAAACAAACAAAAACTTTAAATTACTATCCATGCTCCACTCAGAAATTATCACTGTTAAAATCTTGTTCATCTTGAGGGAGGGAATAATGGCGGCGGAATAGACAGACGTGTTCCGAGCCTTGTCCCGGAGCAGAAAGAAAGAACAGCTGAGGGTCGCACAAGGAGTGTTTGTTGGCTGGTTGGGAGACAGCTGAATTCCAGAAGGAGGTGGGGGACTGCTGAACGGGGTTCCCCTGACCTGGCAGCACCAACTGCGGCTGGGTCCCCTCCCGGAGCTGCGGGGTTGGACGCGGAGTCTGCGCCATCTTGATCCGGAAAGTGGAGCTTATCTGAAGCCTGAGAATCCACAACTGCGGCACCCCAGGAACAGCTGCGAGCCCCAGAACAACGCTCCCCAACTGGCGCAAGCACACGGGTTCAGAGGAGCTCTACACTCCACCAGGGAAAGGTCAGATTTCGCCTGGGATAAGGTGAGGTCTCTGGTCCCAGCGGGAGAGAGGAACGCGCGTTTCGCGGGAGCTGGAGGACCAGGGAAGTCTGTGCCTAGAAAAATCCGTGGCTGTAGGGGCTGGCGTGATCTGTGATTGTGGAAAGGGGTCCTCAGAGCTGCTAAGAGAAGGGCACTCTAAAAAGCAACCCATTTTGATCTGAAGTGCAGGGACACCCGAAGAATTTCAGGCAGTCCAGACTTACGCGCAGCCCCTGCGTTCCCTGGGTGTCTGGGCTTACGCGGAGTCCCGGAGTACGCACAACTGGGCTTTTTCCTCTTGAAATTCTTGCTTCTGATTACTAAGCCCAATACATAGGATCACCCAGTTGGGGACACCCTGGGAGACTGCAGGGGAAGGTTGTTTTTCTGGAACCTGGGGATCGGAGCTGGGAGTGACCATCAGAGAGTCAGCTCTGAGGCAGACCACTCCCACAGGCCAGTGGCGAGTGCGGGAAAGAAGGCTCTAACACTGCCTAGAGAGGCCATAGATAGACCCGGAAGTTAATCCAGAAACACTGCCACCCAGGGGCTGAATCACAAATTGACTCTTGTGTAATCAAAAATAAAGGAATACGAAAAATTAAGACACACCGCCTGCTTAAAATCAGGACTGGCTTACAACACCGAAGAGCAGTGGATCGCAGGGAACTGCAATACTGTCTGGACTGAGAAACAGGCGTGCCAAACAGAAAAACAGAGGAAGTGAATGACCTTCACTACTTCACATTTTATTTTTACCTTTTATTTTTTTATTTTTTTATTCTTTTTTATTTTCATTTTTTGCATCTTTTAATCAAGAAACTTTTTTTTTCTTTTTTCATCACTTGATTTTACCTTTTTAATTATTACATTTTTATTTTCAATCCGTATTATTACTACTGCTATTTTATCTTTTTTTTTTTTTTTTTTTTTTTTTAAGTGTCATTTTATTTTCTCTTCATTTTATTTTGGGATTAGGGTTCTACATTCTATTTCTATCTTTCCTTTAGCATCGTTTTACTCTATCTCAACTCTACCTTTAGGCCATCACTCTCTTCCTAACCTCCCCCTTTTCAGTGTCCTGTTTATCTTACCCTTTTACTGCTTTAGATTCTCCCTATTCTTTCTGTTTACCCCTTGTTAAAATTTCACCCTACTTACATATCTAATCTCCAATCCCCTGGTCCAAGTCCACATACACCTCTCCCTTCGCTGTCTGAGCTATCCATAAACTTGTCCTTCTCTCTGTCCTTTTGTTGTTGTTTGCTTGAATGTAGATTATATCCAATTTTTATGCTTTTTTTGTGAGATTGTTTTGCTTATTCTTCTTTTGTTTATTTTTTTGTTTGTTTTGTGCTTCAGCTTTCCCTTGCCTCACTCCATATTAGTTGGTGTTGTAGTTTGTACTAATCCCCAGGCACTTGTTGCTGGCATTTGCTGGGATTAGTGATTGTTCTATTGGAGTTTTATCCCCAATATATATAGTCTGTTCCCCTATCTCTCTTAGTCACTTTCTTGTCTCTCTTACTTTTTTTTTTTTTCTTCTCTTTACTTTCCCTTTTCCCAATTTCATTTTCACACTCCTTTTTTATTTTTTTTCTTTCTTTCTTTCTTTTTTCCTCTTCTTCTTTCTCTCCTATCACCTAATTTGCCTTTTTCTGGTGGTCACCTTTATTGGAGGTTATTAATATCGTGAATACATTCCTGTTCAGTGCCTTGTGAGTTGTACCTGGTAGTGCTGTATTTTGTGCCTTTAAATCAACCCAGGAGAGAGAGAACTACATAACCAGACACCCAGAGAAGAGAGACCATGGGGAGACAAAGAGGCAGCCCGCATATGAAAGAAAAGCAGGCATCACCAGAAAAGGAAGTAAACGAAATGGAGGCAAGCAACCTTCCAGAAAAAGAATTCAGAGAAATGGTCATAAGGTGGCTGAAAAGAATGGAAGACAAATTCGACAATATGAGCAAGAACCAAGAGGAAATGAAGAAGAACCAAGAAGAAATGAAAAATGACATCGCTGCTGTAAAGAACTCAATAGAAAGCATCAAGAGTAGACTAGAAGAAGCAGAGGACCGCATCAGTGAGCTAGAAGACAAGATGGAAAAAAATACCCAAGAAAAGCAACTTCTAGAAAAAAAAATTAAAAGGCAAGAGGAGAGTCTAAGGGAACTTTGGGACAACACGAAACAAAACAACATCCGCATAATAGGGGTTCCAGAAGGAAAGGAAGCTGAGCAAGGAATAGAAAACCTCTTTGAAGAAATAATGACAGAAAATTTCCCAGATATAGGGAAGAAAAAACACACACAAATCCAAGAAGCTCACAGAGTCCCAAGCAAAATGAACCCCAAAAGACCGACGCCAAGGCACATTATAATTAAATTGGCAAACAACAACGACAAAGTAAGAATCTTAAAAGCAGCAAGAGAGAGACAGAAAGTTACATACAAAGGAACCCCCATCAGACTAGCAACTGATTTCTCAACAGAAACTCATCAGGCCAGAAGGGAATGGAATGAAATATACAAAGTCATGCAAAGGAAGGGGCTGAATCCAAGAATACTGTACCCAGCAAGGCTGTCAATCAAAATTGAAGGTGAAATCAGGATCTTCACAGACAAAAAAGGACTAAGGGAATTTATTACCACCAAACCAGCAATGCAAGAAATGCTAAAGGGTCTGCTGTAAAAAAAAAAAAAAATAGGAAGTGAAGAAGTAACACAGGGGTAAAGAATAGGAATGGCGACAAATAAGTACCTATCAATAATAACTTTAAATGTAAATGGATTAAATGCCCCAATCAAAAGACATAGGGTAACGGATTGGATAAGAAAACACGACCCATATATCTGCTGTCTACAAGAAACCCACCTCAGAAAAAAAGACGCACACAGACTGAGGGTGAAGGGATGGAAAAAGGTTTTCCAGGCAAATGGAACTGAAAAAAAAGCTGGGGTAGCAATACTTATTTCTGACAAATTAGATCTCAAACTGAAGGACATAACAAGAGATAAGGAAGGCCATTTCATAATACTAAAGGGAGCAATCCAACAAGAAGAAATAACTCTGGTAAACATATATGCACCCAATACAGGAGCACCCAAATACATAAAAAAACTCCTGGAGGATATCAAGGGAGAGATTGACAGCAATACAATCATAGTAGGAGACTTTAATACCCCACTATCACCATTGGACAAATCCTCTAAACAAAACATCAGCAAAGAAACATCAATCCTAAATGACTCACTAGACCAGATGGAATTAATTGACATCTTCAGAACATTTCACCCCAAAGCCACAGAATATACATTCTTCTCAAGTGCACATGGGTCATTTTCAAAGATAGACCATATGTTGGGACACAGGCAAAGTCTCTTCAGATTCAAGAAGATAGAAATCATATCAAGCATCTTCTCAGACCACAGTGGCATAAAACTGGAAATCAACTACAATAAAAACAACCCAAAGAAATCAAACACATGGAGACTAAACAGCATGCTTTTAAACCATGACTGGGTTACCAGAGAGATCAAAGAAGAAATAAAAAACATCATGACAACAAATGACAATGAAAACACTACAATCCAAAATCTATGGGACACAGCGAAAGCAGTCTTGAGAGGGAAGTTCATAGCTCTACAAGCCTACTGCAAAAAACAAGAAACAGGGGTAATAAATTACCTAACCCAACAACTCAAAGAGTTAGAAAAAGAGCAACAAGAAAAGCCCAGTGTAAGCAGAAGGAAGGAAATAATAAAGATCAGAGCACAGATAAACGACATAGAGACCAAAGAAACAATTCAAAAGATCAACAAGACCAAGAGCTGGTTCTTTGAAAGGATAAACAAGATTGATGAACCTCTAGCCAGGCTCACCAAGAAGCAAAGAGAGAGGACCCAAATAAACAAGATCAGAAATGAAAGAGGTGAAATAACAACAGATCCCGCCGAAATACAAAGGATTGTTAAAAAATACTACGAACAACTCTATTCCAACAAACTGGACAACCTGGAGGAAATGGACATATTCCTAGAAAAATATAACCTTCCAAAACTCAATCAGGAAGAATCTAAACAGCTCAACATGCCAGTAACTATGGAAGAAATTGAAGCAGTCATCAAAGAGCTTCCGGCAAACAAAAGCCCGGGGCCAGACGGCTTCACAGGAGAGTTCTACCAAACATTCAAGGAAGAACTAAAACCTATCCTCCTCAGACTATTCCAAAAAATTCAAGAGGAAGGAACACTTCCAAGCTCCTTCTATGAAGCCAGCATCACCCTAATACCAAAACCAGATAAAGACAACACAATGAAGGAGAATTACAGGCCAATATCCCTCATGAATGTAGATGCCAAAATGCTCAATAAAATTCTAGCAAATAGGATCCAGCAGTACATCAGAAAGATCATACACCATGACCAAGTAGGATTTATCCCAGGAATGCAAGGATGGTTCAATATCCGCAAATCAATAAATGTGATACATCACATAAACAAATTGAGAGATAAAAATCACATAGTCATATCAATTGATGCAGAAAAAGCATTTGACAAAATCCAACACCCTTTCTTGATAAAAACTCTCAACAAGGTGGGAATAGAAGGATCATACCTCAACATAATAAAAGCTATATATGATAAACCCACAGCTAACATCATACTCAATGGGCAAAAACTAAAACCATTTCCCCTAAGAACAGGAACAAGACAGGGATGCCCACTCTCACCACTCCTGTTTGACATAGTACTGGAAGTATTAGCCACTGCAATTAGACAAGAAGAACAAATAAAAGGCATCCAAATTGGAAAAGAAGAAGTAAAGCTGTCCTTATTTGCAGATGACATGATATTGTACATAAAAAACCCGAAAGACTCCATAAAAAAACTAACAGACTTAATAAATGAATTCGGCAATGTAGCAGGATACAAAATTAATGCCAAGAAATCTATGGCATTTCTATACACCAACAATGAACTTACAGAAAGAGAGACTAAAAAAGCAATCCCATTTTCCATTGCACCAAAAAAATTAAGATACTTAGGAATAAACCTAACCAAGGAGGTAAAAGACCTATATGCGGAAAACTACAGGACCCTGAAAAAAGAGATAGAGGAAGATGTAAACAGATGGAAGAACATACCATGTTCATGGATTGGTAGAATCAACATCATTAAAATGTCCATACTACCCAAAGCAATCTATAGATTCAATGCACTCCCCATTAAAATACCAACGGCGTATTTCACAGACCTAGAAAGAACTCTCCAAAAATTCATCTGGAATAAAAAAAGACCCCGAATAGCCACAGCAATCCTGAGAAAGAAGAATAAAGTAGGAGGGATCTCAATACCAGATTTTAAGCTGTATTACAAAGCCATTGTCCTCAAAACAGCCTGGTACTGGCACAAGAACAGACATATAGATCAATGGAACAGAATAGAGAATCCAGATATCGACCCAAACCAATATGCGCATTTAATATTTGACAAAGGAGGCATGAGCATACAATGGAGTCAAGACAGTCTCTTTAATAAATGGTGTTGGGAAAATTGGACAGATACATGCAAAAAAATGAAACTAGATTACCAACTTACACCATACACAAAAATAAACTCAAAATGGGTACAGGACTTAAATATAAGACGGGAAACCATAAAAATACTAGAGGAATCCACAGGCAGCAAAATCTCAGACATATGCCAAAAGAACTTTTTCAGTGATACTGCCCCTAGGGCAATGGAAGCCAAACAGAAAATAAACAAATGGGACTACATCAAAATAAAAAGCTTTTGCACAAAAAAAGAAACCATCAACAAAACAACAAGAAAGACCACTGTATGGGAGAACATATTTGCAAATGGTATCACTGATAAAGGTTTAATTTCCAACATCTACAGGCAGCTTACACAACTTAATAAAAGGAAGATAAAGGATCCAATAAAAAAATGGGCAACGGACCTAAATAGAATCTTCTCGAAAGAAGACAGAAGGAAGGCCAAGAGACACATGAAAACATGCTCAAAGTCACTAATTATCCGAGAGATGCAAATCAAAACAACAATGCGATACCATCTCACACCTGTCAGAATGGCTATCATCAACAAATCAACAAACGACAAGTGTTGGCGAGGATGCGGAGAAAAAGGAACCCTCGTGCACTGCTGGTGGGAATGCAGACTGGTGCAGCCACTGTGGAGAACAGTATGGAGTTTCCTCAAAAACCTGAAAATGGAACTCCCATTTGACCCAGTAATCCCACTCCTAGGAATATATCCTAAGAAACCAGAAACACCAATCAGAAAGGATATATGCACCCCTATGTTCATAGCAGCACAATTTACAATAGCTAAGATTTGGAAACAGCCTAGGTGCCCATCAGCAGATGACTGGATCAGAAAACTATGGTACATCTACACAATGGAATACTATGCTGCCGTAAAAAAGAAGGAATTACTACCATTTGTAGGCACTTGGATGGAATTAGAGAACATTATGCTAAGTGAAATAAGCCAGTCAATGAAAGAAAAATACCACATGATCCCACTCATTTGGGGATAATGAAAAACATTATAAACTGATGAACAAAAAGATAGTTACAGAGGCAGTAAAGCATCAAACAGACTGTCAAATTACAGTGGTAAGGTTAGGGAGAGGTGGGGGAAATAAGAGATCAACTGAAGGACTTATATGCATGTATATAAGAGTAAGCAACGGATACAAAACATTGGGGGGTGAGGGCATGTATGGGAGTGGGGTGGGGGTGGGGGGCAATGGTAAGATATGTACACATATAATACCTTAATAAAAATTTGAAAAAAAAAAAAAAAAAGATTAAAAAAAAAAAAAATCTTGTTCATCTTTCCATATTTTTCTATGCATATATAAATATATATTATCATGAGTTTATAATACATATTTATTATGTAACCTATTTGTAACTTAATTATTTCTATTTTGCCTGTCAATAAGTTTTCACTTTTTAAATTATCCAATCCATATAAAAATTTTCAGGATTGTCCCCACACTGCTTGTGACAGCTGGTTTGTCCAACTCAGGATTTAATTGTGTGACACACTGTACCTAGTTGCTGTGTCTCTATCATTTTTAATCTAGCAGACAAATTATACCTCCTTTTCTTTTTCAGGCCATGAACTTGTTGGCAAGAGATAGGTTCAAGTTATCCTTTAAAAAATGCTTTAATCTCTTCATAACTTCAATGTTATCAAGAATTATAAGTTATTTGAAAACCATGTGTTAACTAACTGCGCAGTATGCCTATTTCTCAAAGCTCCTGTTGAAGTCTTGGGAAAATTAATCATGTTGCTTTCAGGGGTTCTGTGCTAATTTTAAAAAGATTGAGTGTCCTCTTGATCTCCCTCCACTAGGAGAAGGACATGATGCATGCTGCCCTGGCACAGGATCACTGCTCCTCATGAATGAGCACGAAGGTGTTCGAAGGACAAAGTCTCAGCTATTATTTAAATGTACCTTCTTTGTGGTCCCTGTAAAGCAAGCCCCTGCCCCCAATGCATTCTTCCACCCATCAGACTGAAATCTAAATAAAGGTGTATTAATGTTGGGCTGAGTACTACCAGTTTACCTAAATTCATGTTTACTTAGTATCTAATAATGTTTTCTAAAGAGGAAGCTGGGCTCTGTTTTCTCAAGGTTTTTGCCAGCTCTCATAAATCTGGAAAAAGCAGTCAGTGTAACCCCTACTAATAACCAAAGTGGCCACACACAGAATAAACAAGGACCAAGTTTATAAAGTCGGCACTGAGAGACCCTATTGGGGTAAATTTGGATTTTTCAGTATTAATTTATGATGTGTGCAATGCACTTTGCACTCAAAGAAAGAGAACAGAAAAAGAATTTTAAAATATGCATTTAAACAGAGCCTTAATGCATTAACGTACAATTTAAATTTTAACAGCCACCTCCCAACAGTAATAAATAAGAGAAGAAAAAATATGTTGCTATGAATTATATGGACATTGGCAAAGCATTTTGGTTTGTTTGGGTGTGTAAGAATTTCTAAGCAACAATGTATCAATATCACTAAAAAAGATAATTTGGTGTTTCTCTCCCAATTTTTAAATTATTTAATTGTTTACTTAAATCTTGAGGAGTTATTTCTTTATCAATATAACAGATTTTTAATTAAAAAAATACCTAGTAAAACGTTGAGAAAATGCTTAGTTTTATCTACAGCTTCAGTATCAGCTAGAGTTAATTCTATATGAATTTTATTCTTTTTTATTTTTAAATATATTTTATTGGTTTTTTACAGAGAGGAAGGGAGAGGGATAGAGAGTTAGAAACATCAATGAGAGAGAAACATCCATCAGTTGCCTCCTGCACACCCCCCACAGGGGATGTGCCTGCAACAAAGGTACATGCCCTTGACCAGAATCAAACCTGGGACCTTTCAGTCCATAGGCCAACGCTCTATCCACTGAACCAAACCGGTTAGGGCTGAATTTGATTCTTTTAAAAGTCAAAATTTATTTCTCTAGACATGAAATTACAACCTTACTTAAAATTCCATAATAAAAACTTTCTGAGGATATCATACTTTATTGATTGAAGACACAGACTACATCCAGGAAATAAGGAATCTAGCTATCTGATGGTTGTCCTGTTTTTATTTAATCATTCTCCATGGTAATAAGGCATTTCCCCCAATTTGCATTCATCATGGATCTCAGAAAGTGGGATGTAGACAAGGGTTAAAAGAATAAAGGCTTTTGATATTTGTTTGGTTTCATAAATCTCAGAACGAGGTTTTTCATAAGAAAGGAAAGTGGCCCCAGCCTGTTTTGTTCAGTGGGTAGAGCATTGGCCTGCAGATTGAAAAGTCTTGGGTTCGATTCTGGTCAAGGGCACATGCCTGGGTTGAGGACTTGATCCCCAGTGTGGAGTGTGCAGGAGGCAGCCAATCAGTGATTCTCTCTCATCATTGATGTTTCTATCTCTCTCTCCCTCTTCCTTCCTCTCTGAACTCAATTACATATATATATATATATATATATATATATATATATATATATATATACACACACACACAAAGAAAGGAAAGTGGGATGTCATTTTTCAGTGCCTGAAAACCTGTCAATATTTTCTTTAATTTTATAGCTTCCTTTACTTTCTCACTAGAAAGATTACCCGACAAGCAACATGATGTGAATGTAATAACCTCTTCTTTTCTTTTTACTTTTTGGCTGAATGATAGTTTCTCAAAATAAATATAACCCATCTTATACATTTTTTCCTGAATATTTTTTTCTCTTGAGCTATATTTTGAATTCTCTGGTAATGCCAAATGCTAAGACAGTGTCACCTTAATTAGAAAAACATAGCATCAAAAGCAAGTCCAGCCCAGCCAGCATGACTCAGTGGTTGAGCATCGACCTATGAAGCAGGAGGTCACAGCTGAATTCCAGGTCAGGACACATACCCAGGTTGCTGGCTTGGTCCCCAATGGGGGATGTGCAGCAGGCAGCTGATCGATGATTCTCTCTCATCATTGATGTTTCTCTCTCTCTCTTTCTCCCTTCCTCTCTGAAATCAGTGAAAATCTATTTAAAATATATATTAATAAGAAGCAAGTCTACTTCAGATAATTTGCTAAACTTCTCTTTTCAATAATAACTGTCACTCAGACCTTACCCATAAGGCAAAAATTATTTCCAAAAATATCATCTTAAAAATGAATCATTCACAAGAATGATAATAAGCACCTACTGATACCTATCATGATGCTACATGCAATTAGGTATAAAACTGAGATGATATGGAGCACTCATATATAGTCAGACTATAAAGTGATTAGCAGAGTGCCTAAAATATAAGCTTTAAAATTAGTGTTAATAACTTCATTACTAAAGTTATTTCAAGATTACTTAAAAATATGACATAAAATAGAATTCATATGTAATATAATACAGTTCTAAAATATGTCCAAGTGCTCTCTAATAAAAATGTAATGTGAGACATATGTAACTTAAAATAATTTTTGTAGCTACATATGAAAGGTAAAAAGTAATATATTTTAATTAATCCAGTATATTAAAATATCATCATTCTAACATCTAATCAATAGAAAAAGTATAAATCAAACTTTTATTCATACTAACTGTCCTAAAACAGCTGTGCATTTTGCACTTTCAGCATTCCCCAATTTCACTTCTAAATTTTCATTACAAATACTTTATCTGTATTCAGATTTAATGAAATCTACAATGAAAAGGGGGATTGAATGGACCATAGCTGTTTCAAACAAACTTAAGTTTCTAATAACCGAATCTAGTATCACTTTTTATATTTACTTTAAAAGTGATTAAAGTAAATAAAATAAAAAGCAAATCAAAAGCTAGCTTTAAAACTTAGGTAAGGTGTCAAAATATGTACCCTTCATCCTTGTCCCAGAGATAGAAAACCTATTCTGATGTGAGGTAGAGAGGAAGGGATTCCCTGGGTAGATTATATATATATATATATATATATGTATATACTAGTGGCCCCGTGCATGAAATTTGTGCACATTAAAAGGGGATTAATTAGAGGAAATAATTTAATATTGTTATTTGCCCTTTCTCTATAATAGAAATGTCAGAGATGAAAGAAAATTAGTAAAATGTATATGAAATCCTTCCTCCTGTCAGAGTCTGGGGCACACCACGGAACCCAGAGTCAAGTCCCCGCCCACCCACATGCGCCTCAAAATCGCATGAGACCCAGACCCGGCCGCCTTCCCCACCTCATTGGGATAGATCCAGACCTGGCTAGTCCCACCCTTGTCAAGCCCCACCGGGCAGGGAACGTAGCTTCAGGTCCCCTGGCCCGGCGCCCAGACCAGGGTGGGGGGGCATGCCTTGAGGTCCCCCATCAAGCCCCACCAAGTGGAAGGGGGGGCGCAGCCTCAGGTCCCCCGGCCTGGCACCAGGAGGGGAGAACAGCCTCAGGTCCCCTGTCAAGCCCCATCAGCAGGGGGGTGCAGCGTCAGGTCCCCCCTGGTTGGGGGCGTGGCCTGAGGTCCCCTGTCAAGCCCTGCCAGGTGGGGGGCACGGCCTGAGGTCCCCCGGCCTGGCACTGGGGCGGGGGGAGCAGCCTGAGATCCCCTAGCCCAGCACCAGGATGGGAAGTGCACCTTGAGGTCCCCCGTCAAGCCCTACTGGTTGGGGGGCGCGGCCTGAGTCCCCCCGACCCAGCCCTGGGGGTGCACCTTGAGGTCCCCTGTCAAGCCCCACCAGGCAAGGGGGCACAGCCTCAGGTCCCCTGGCTCAGTGCTGGGGCGTGGGGTGCGGCCTGAGGTGCCCCGGCCTGGCACTGGGGTCGGGGGAGCAGCCTGAGGTCCCCTAGCCTAGCACCAGGACAGGAAGCGCACCTTGAGGTCCCCTGTCAAGCCCCATAGGGGCAGGGTAGGGTGTAGCCTCAGGTCCCTGTTGATTGCTTGTTAAGGCTTCTTATGGGAACTTGGCCTCAGCTGTGGGTGCAGCCATCTTTGTGACAGAGTGATGATTAATTAGCATATTCCCTCTTTATTAGATAGGATTTTTGCCTTAGATTTCACATGAAAGAAAAACGAACAATTTATACAATCAGAATATCTGTATCTTTAACAAGGTTGTCAAGCATTGACACACAGAATTCTTTCAAGACAACACTTTTAAGTCAGTCTGGAGCCCGGAATTAAAGTTGCATTTTTTTCTTACCTGCCCTGTGCCCTTCACCATTACTTTGAAACACTGGATTCGTGTAAAGCAGATACTAATATTTCATAGGATTATGTTGGGATTTAGCATGGATTCCTACTTTAATGTCAACCCATTGATTAACATTTCAAAGACGGAAGAAACTGTCATTACAAATCAATGGCAGCCAGTGGACTTCTCTAAGGAGAACAAGTAAGTTTTAGAGAGAAATCCTGGAGCAGCTGGAAAATATACAGAGTCCTAGCTTGGCTTTTATTGGTGTTTAGTTTGGTTTAATTTATTTGTTTATAAAGCAAAGAGGAAAAATATAATCCTTGAAAGCTCATTAGGTGTGTTTCAATGCTCTGCATTGTTGAATGTAAATGACAGAATCATGACAATCTATCTTCCAAATTTTTAACCTCTTCCTGGAATGGTTCCATTTCAGTACAGAAATTATGAGATAGAGACTTCTACTTCCTACTTTTTATCCCTTTTATTACTTCCCAGAATGGTGTAATGCTTGGCACATAAGATACATTCAATAAATTTATTATATATAGAATGAAAGAAAGAAATAGTAAATGAATGATTGGAGTCAAATATAATTGTAAAGTCTTGACACAGACATGTAAAGTCTTGACACAGACTGAACAACATATGAGAGGTGCCTTTAAAGTTTTATTATTTTGGTAGGATATAGACAAAGTACAATTCTTAAATAAAACAATAATATAAGCAGAAGATATTGATATATTTGTATTCTATTCCTGTGGTTTATTTTTCATACTAAAAGTATTTAAGAACTAAACAACAAATTAGGAAACTTCGTATTTCAAAGGCTGCCTTACTGAAAACTTGGCGATTTGAAAATACAACTCATAAGAAAGAACTCCCATAAAAGGAACAGAAAATTATCAGGAGCAGAAATTTTCTGGTAATGCCAGAAATTACTGAGCAAGATAATGGATTGTGTTTAATACCAAAAATAAGTAAAAAATATCTGGTAGGAAAAAGGATCTATATTGAGGAAAATTTATAATGTATTTGCAAAAATAACATTTTTGATGAGACAAATACAAAACTTTGAGAGATTCAAAACAAGAATACATTAAGAATAACCAGTTGGTATAGCTGGTTAATTCAATCTGTTTGTATGGAACTATTCGTATAATACTTTATAGTTTCATTACAGCCACATAAGATCACATTTCACATATCATATTTAAAACATTTTACTTAATTCTACATTTAAGAAAGTATGTCATTGTATTGGTAGAAAGAAATGAGATCTTTTTTAAAAACTAGCATGTTGGCAGTTATCACAGGTAAAAGAAATGGAGTAGTGTACAACAACCAATTTTCTCAGGTCTGCAAATATGTGTTGGTGGAGAAATACATCACAAAATTTCCAGATACTTCCGGTAACATGGCAGCAACTTTTGAAGCAAGCTACAAAAGAAAGTTGCAAATCTGTGTGGGTGCTCATAGGATTTGAAAAGTCATAGGAACAAGTCATGGAAAGAGCCTCAGGAATAGAATATCCAAACGAAGGCACTTTGGTGTAGTAATTAGGATTAAATGAGCAAACCAGGAAAATGCTATTTATTCCTCTAGGGAAGGGGCTCACAGTGCTGCAAATCACAGTTTTAACATTATTCCCTCACAGTTCTAGTCACGGGGCTAGAATTTGTATCCATTTCTCTAATTATCCCTATCTTTATCTATAAATATACCTCTATCTATAGGCCTGCTACTAGCTACCTAGACAGAAAGCAATCCAACACCAACCATGAAAACTATAATGACACAATCAATTTAGAGGCAAAATCTGGGAACACACACACGTATACACATTAGGCGCACACACTCGTTTCTGACGTTTAGGTGATGGGATTTCATGAAATGAAAAAAAAAAAAAAACTAACATTTTTTCTTCTCATACCTTATTACTTACATATTACTTTTTCTCCTAATGTTTCACTTACCTAGACATTGCAGATCAAAATATCAGTGAATCTATTGCTTTCTGCTCTTCTAATTGCATATGAAATAACCAGAGTCAGCCCTGTTCATATATCACTAGAGGCCTGGTGCACGAAATTCATGCACAGGGGTATGTGTCCCTCAGCCCAGCCTGCACCATCTCCAATCTGGGACCCCTCGAGGGATGTCCAACTGCCCATTTAAGTCCGATCCCAGTAGGATCGGGCCTAAACAGGCAGTCAAATATCCCTCTCACAATCCAGGACTGCTGGCTCCCAACTGCTCGCCTGCCTGCCTTCCTGATTGTTCCTAACCGCTTCTGCCTGCCAGCCTGATCACCCCCTAACCACTCCCCTGCCAGCCTGATTGATGTCTAACTGCTCCCCTGCCAGCCTTTTTGTCCCTAACTGCCCACCCCTGCAGGCCTGGTCCCCCCCAACTGCTCTCCCCTGCAGGCCTGGTCACCCCCAACTGCCCTTCCCTGCAGGCCCAGTCGGCCCCAACTTCCCTCCTCTGCTGGCTTGGTCACCCCTAACTGCCCTCCCCTGCAGGCTTGATCACCCCCAACTGCCCTCCCTTACAGACCTGGTCCCTCCCAACTGCCCTCCCCTGCTGGCCATCTTGTGTCCACATGGGGGCAGCCATCTTGTGTGTTGGAGTGACGGTCAATTTGTATATTACTCTTTTATTAGATAGGATAAGTGAAGTGCCCTTCCCCCAAACTGCCTTCTTCATAGGGCTAATTCCCTGCTGTGTCTCCCTGTAGAGTTTTAGGAGTCTTTCAGCTGAGAGAATCCACAAGGTGCCAGACAAACCAGCCTGCCCAACTAGTTGTGGGTTTCATTCCCTCAAACACCTGTTGGCTAATAGATGACAAATATAAAAATTAAACAAATTGTCCCTGCTACTAAAGCCAGCTAATTTGTTACCACAACCAAATGTTATGATGACTTAATCTATGTAAATGGTATGAGACATTTATTGACATAGTTGATGGTAGGAAATTAAGATTAAAAATGAGCAGGTGGGAAGAATGAATAACTCAAAATTTGAATTCAAAGTCATGAGCATGTCAGTGGCAGGATCTAGGTATCAATATTAATAACCAGCATTAGCCCTGCCTGAGCTACGTAAGAAGAGCTCTATGCTGTTCTGTTTCCTGTTTTTCTTTTTACTTAAAAATAAATAACTTACTTTAGTTTTCTGTTCTGAGCCTTTGCTTGGGGGCAGTGATAGCTCTCATTATATATTGTGCAGAAAATGTATATAATTGAGTTTAAAATAATCATACTTGATTTCTTCTAATAATCCACATAAGGTCCACTGAGCTCCTTAGCTGAAAGTAAGTATACATTTCTGTAAGATATTTGTTTTTTTTAAATAATGTTTATACAATTAACTGGGTTACAGAAATACAAAAATGAGGTAAAATGAAAAATTAGTTCAAATCCCCTGGCTCAGAGCACCCCAAGGTTTATTTGCAGTTAAGGATACCCACATGAGAAGACAGAAAGTCTCCTCTCAGTGCGATGCATCTCATGGGGACTTAAAAAGCAGCTCTTCTGAGGTGAAAAAGCATAGTTAGAAACTTTGGAAAATATTTAGTCCAACTCTTAAAATGTCATGTCAGAATTAAAAATGTTCTAACAGACACAGATAATGTTTCTGTAAAAAATATGCAAGAGCCCCAGATGGTTTGGGCTCAGTGGATAGAGCCCCAGCCTGCGGATCTAAGGGTCCCAGGTTCCATTCCTGTCAAGGGCAAGTACCTCAGCTGCAGGCTCCTCTCTGGCCCAGGCCCTGGTCCGGGTGCATGCATTAGACAACCAACTGATGTGTTTCTCTCACATCAATATTTCTCTCTGTCTCTCCCTCTTTCTCCCACTCTGTCTAAAAACCAACAGAAAAATATCCTCAGATAAGGCTTAAATAAAAAATAGCCTGGCCATCGTGGATCAGTGGACCTATGAACCAGGAGCTCACGGTTCCATTCCTGATCAGGGCATATGCCTGGGTTGTGGGCTTGATCCCCAGTGTGGGGCGTGCAGGAGGCAGCTGATCAATAATTCTCTCTCATCATTGATGTTTCTATCTCCCTCTCCCTCTCCCTTCCCCTCTGAAATCAATAAAAATACATAAATATATATATATATATATAATATATATATATGTATGTATGTATATATGGAACACTTACATCAAGCAAAGATAATGAGACCAGGTACAGCCACCACGTACACTAACATCAAATTTCTAAAGCCACAGATAATTACCCTGTGATTCCTGAGAAATATCAGCTGTAACCGAGAAAAGGAAAAAAATACTGAGATTAAAGACTAAGAAATGAGGTTTTATAGCATCATTACAGTGTTTTCCATTCACTTTCACTGTGGCAGAGGCTTTTTGACTACTCAATTTTAAGATTTAGGAGTTATGATTCACATTGGCATTCAATCAATAGCTTAAATTCAGGATTCCAAACCTGTGTGCCACTGCACCCTGGAATGCTAACTGAACTCACAGGGCCTGCTGTGGGATATTTTAATATTTCAAGGTAAATACAACAGCATTCACCATCTGTCAGACACTGAAATTCAACAATAGTTGCCAAACTATTAATCAAGGTATTTCACAGTTTCAACATTAGAAAGTACACATTCCTTTTGAGGGCATCAGAGATGTGTGCAGCTGGATTTTCGGCAGGTGATGAGATAAAAAGCCATTACCTGCTGAAAATCCAGGTGGAACAGGTGATAAAATTGGTGGCATTGAATCTGCCTCCAAGATCTGAAAAGGTGTTCAGTGCCCAACAGGCACATACACACAGAAACGGAGTCACATGCACACACTCACACACACATTTTAATTTTACTTTTTTCTTTCACTTTAGGTTATCAGGACATGAATTTGTATTAAGTTGTTTGGCTGTGACTAGTAAGCTATTTCTCTGTAACTACTTAATAAACAGAGTTCTTGGTTTTTGTTTGTTTTTCGGCCTAAATGGTGCAAAGAAAATAACACTGAGTTGCTAAGGTACTATAATCCAAAAAACTTTAGAAGCTTCCATTCTAAGTGCTTTTCTAGAAAATTTGAAAATGTATCACTTTTAAAATTTTGGTGGGGGATATGATCACCCACCAAATCATATCTGAAGGAGAATTTGTCTACACGATATATTAATTAATTTACCACTTAATCTTCAAGCGTCATTTTGATATCACCTTTAGTCTTCCATATTTTCCAGCTTTTGCTAGACTTATAGGCAGAAAATCATAGCTATTGAAGCTTTTCTTGCTGCTGTTTTCTGAGTCTGTCTAAGTTCACCAGGTGGGAGAAGGCTTGTATAACAATGTCCTTATGTAGTACAATTAAGCCCCACTGGAAAGAGTCCAAAGCTGACTTTCTTCACACTGACTTCCCCCTGTGGTGTGGTGTTATTGTGTGTTTCCTGTGAATTTCTTTCATTGCAAATGTGAGATAAACAAAATATTTCAAAACGATGTTTTTAAAGTTTTTAAAATAATGTAACCCAATTATAATATTTAAAAGCTAAATATCACCTTGAACTTTCTTCAAATGGTAAGCAATATAAATATTTAAATATCACTGTTGCCTGCAACAAAGAAATGCACATGAACACCTATAGAATTAGAGCGGTCGTCTGACATTATTGAGACAAAAAGGTATATAGAGCTACATGAAAAGGAAATTGCCACAGAAATCCTATGTAAAAATTAAATAGAGAAAATAAAGTGTTGGTATTAATAAAGTTTGTTCATTTTTCTCATTTCTTCTTTCGTTCCTGCAGAGTCTGTATTCTTTCCTTCATTCTTCACTTATGAATTTTATCATCACTGTACAATTTTCTGCTTCCCTTTGATTTATTAACTATTTATTATCACTTTGATCTCTTCCTTGTTCTGTTTCTGTTTTTTTTATACCTGCACTTACGCGTAGGAAAGTATTTGTTTATCCAAAGAGGGTGCTTTTTGATCTTACATTTTGATTATTTCAACCACCTGTTGGACAAATTTTACTGAAATGTGCAAATAAATGACTGAATTCACCTCTTACTGATTATTAGGCTCAACCAAAGCTGCATGTGGAAGGATCATTGTTAGTCATGAGCAAGTGAAAGAGAAATCAATATTTGCAACTAAATTTGATCTAATATGAACCAGTTAAACAATTTTGCAGCCAAAAGAAATCCATATTCTTACATAAAAAGAAATAGTTTATAATATGAGGACAATATAACTCATGTTGAGCTTGTTAAGACAAGTGGCAAAGATGAAATGATGTGAGGCTGAGTAAGTGTATGGAAGGTTAATAATATATTTTAGACAAAGAAAACTGAGAGGCATTGATGAGGCCTGGAAAATAGTGAAACAATATTAATAGAGCATACAATAGCTAGTAATAATCCTATCTAATAAAAGAGTGATATGCAAATTAGCCATTACTCTGCTATACCCACAAGCCACACCCACCAGCCAATCAGGAGCGAGTATGCAAATTAACCCAACTAACATGGCTGCGGCCATGGAGAGAGCAGGAGGGAGGCTTGGGTTTCCCCGGCAATGGAGGAAGCCAAGCTTTCCGCACACCCTGGCAGGCCCAGGCCTCCACTCCAGGCTACAAAGTTTTAATTATAGAAGATACATAAATCCCAAGAGAAATGGCTGCCGCCACGGAGCAAGCAGAAGGCTTGGCTCTGCTCCAGGCTACAAAGTTTCAATTGTAAAAGATAAATAAATCCCAGATACCAGGGCCTCCGCTTGGGTCGCCGGGGGGCATGGCCAGCCTGCAAACCACCACAGGCCCCTCGCCCAGGCCGCCCCACGCCCCAAGGGAATCCCCATCCCAATCCGGGACACCCTTCAGGGCAAACCAGCTGGCCCCCACCCGTGCACCAGGCCTCTTTCCTATCTAATAAAAGAGTAATATGCAGATTGAGCATCATTCCAACACACAAGATGGCTGCCCCCTTGTGGTCAAAGATCATGCCCCCATGTGGACACAAGATGGCCAGCAGGGGAGGGCAGTTGGGAGGGACCAGGCCTGCAAGGGAGGGCAGTTGGGGGTGATCAAGCCTGCAGGGGAGGGCATTTAGGGGCAAACAGGCTGGCAGGGGAGCAGTTAGGCATCAATCAGGCTGGCAGGGGAGTGGTTAGGGGGTGATCAGGCTGGCAGGCAGAAGCGGTTAGGAGCAATCAGGAAGGTAGGCAGGCGTGCAGTTGGGAGCCAGCAGTCCTGGATTGTGAGCGGGATGTCCGACTGCCTGTTTAGGCCCGATCCCACTGGGAATGAGCCTAAACGGGCAGTCGGACATCCCTCGAGGGGTCCCAGATTGGAGATGGTGCAGGCTGGGCTGAGGGACACCCACCATGTATGAATTTCATGCACCGGGCCTCTAGTTTAATAATAAAAGAACATTGCTATGATTATGCACCAGTGACATGTCTTTAAATGTATACTGATAATCTCATTATCAAAATAATTAATGTAAAGGCATATTTAGAAAAAAGTTGATCAATTGATTGTCATTCACATGGTAAATTTTGTTATTCTATAAAAATAAGACAGTAAAAAAAAAAAAATCCTAGCATAGTTGTCAGTCTTTTGCTCTGATGCCCATGGAAACCAAAGTCAATTAGCTTCAGTGACTGGAACACTTGCACTTGTTCATATTGGGTAAGTGTCAGAAAGCTATGGCTGCTAATTCTGAGAGAGGTAAGGATTTACATGGAATGTCAACCTAGTGACAGCATTAGAAAGTATAAAAGTAGAACACACCAGGCATCATAATGACTTGGCACTGTATCTGTTTCAATGGAAAATGTAAGTAAAGTTATGTAGCAGAAACATATTAATAATCATTTATAATCCAAGATCTTTTTGAAATGATCACATCTATAAAGAATATTGCATATGGTATGGCCACAGTTTAGCCAAAACTACTAGACTTGGCAAACTATCCTTCTATCACCTCAGACCAGAGACCCTTCTCATGTTCCTCTTCTTCAGTACACAGTGCCTACTGCTTGCTCCTGACTGCCCATTCTCCAAGCTGCTATCTCCCCAGTGCCTGCTGAACTGAGAAATGTTCAGATGTTACAGACATCAGATACTTTCTAAGTTCCAAACTCTCTATGCCTCATTTTCTTAGCACTGTCTAGGATATACATGAATTGCAGCTAAGATATTAATAACTCATAGTGTTAGGTCAAGGGTCTCAAGTCTGGACCATTCTTACTGAATGCTATTCCTGCTAAATGTTAAAACATAGCACAGTATTTTGAAGATGCAGCTATAAACAGGATGAGCTTGACAGGAACCCAACCAAGAAAGTGTAGTCAACTGCAAAGGAGAAATCAACATGTAATAGACCAAATAGTGTATATAAGCAATGGCTAAGCTTCCCTTGGAGGTGACAGAGCTTTGGATGTGAATCCTGCCTCCTTTACTTGCAACAACCACATCTCCTTCCTGACTATAACAACCAATGGACCAACCCCTGAGTGGAGCAACAGTAGTGGCTGATAGCATTTACTCTTTAATACACTCCTTAAATGTTTTATTCTTAAAAAGATGGAACAAAACTAACAGAAGATAAGCAATATAAGAACTAATAAAAGAGAGGGGGATGGGCAGAGAAGTATAATCTTGGTATCCCAACAAACCTAAGACAAATCCCACCATGTGTGGGGCCTGCCGGCTTCCTCTATGCCAAGGCTGACCAGACATTTACTTATTAACACTTCAGCAATGAGCATGTATGAACTACACTGGCCCAGTTTATTTGTGCTTTTTATTGCAAGTGGGGTAATGGCCGGGATGGCAATGATTTGAAATACAGTAGTACAGATTGTTTCCTTGTTTATAGAGAACTAGAAGTGCAGTATAAAGTGCACTTTGTAAATGGACCAGAGAGAACCATAAAACTGAATAAGCCCATTGACGAGACTACAACTCAAGGTGATAACTTTAGGTTAGTGCTAAATAATAGGCAGCCATAAAAAATAATTAGGTTTAAACACATAATCTAGAGAAAAGGGTAAAATCTTTCTTTAAAAAAATAACATAACTCTGAAAGGAATTTAAAGTTCAGATTTACTTTAAAAATATACTTCACATTTTAAAATATGGCATAGCTTTCCTTTCTACTTATTAGGAATTGTGTGATATTATTATCGGAACCTACCTTCCTGTTTTATTACATTGATCGTTTTCCAAAATGATATAAGTCTTTCTTAAATTGCAATTTTTTTCTAAAAATTTATTATTAAACTTTTCAAATATACATAAAACATAAGTATATAGCAAACATCCATATACTTACACCTGGATTCTACAATTAACATTTTTTTCTATATGCATTTGCTTGTCACATATCTATCCATTTGCCAATGAAATGAAGATATCAGTACACTTCACCTCCAAACATTTTAGCATGATATATTTACATTTTCTCTTAAAATGTAAGATATGTTGCTAACAGATAATAATAACTAACACAATACATTTCTTACTGTGCACTAAATCACTCAGAGGCTATTTAACTTATTCATTAGAATTTAGTTCTTATGGGGCTCTGGTCTTAGTTTTTAATCTCCCTGATGGGTCAATAAGTTATTTTCTTTTCTATGGGTACATATTAAACCCCTAATAACACTGAGTCAGACTGAAACTTAATATGTTTGCAACAAGGCAACCTGCAAGTATACACAAATCTTCAGTTAAAGTTAAATCAGTGAGTAGCCCCTGCTGTTGGTGTTCATGAAATATATTTTGTGAATGATTAATTTACATAGTTAGTGACTGTGAGACAGATTTATTATTTGAAGAAGTATAATAAAACAATCACAGCCTATTTATCTTCTAGGTGTATCATATTTACAGAAATGAAAATTTTATTTTAGGTATTTCTGTATTTCTAATGCAGGTTAGCTCTTTAAACAGAATGCAGTTCAGCAAAGAGCCTAATATTACAGCGTGATATTTGCACCTACCATAGAACAAGTAAACAGTCCTTGGCTGTTCATTAGAAAAGTGAACAACAATTTAATGCTGATCTGTTGAAAATAGGAGTGAACAATATGACTCATCACACTTACAAGTCCTTTTATTTTACCTGATACACTTTAAAATCCAAATTTAGCTGATTTTGATTTTTCTTCTGAAAAATCTGTAGCTTTTATCACCTATTTTTGACATATATTTTAGCTTCTTAGAAATGCTACATGTAAACAAAATAAAGTGTTAATATATTTATATCTCATATTATGCTATAAGGTAAGTATGTCTTAACATAATAAAGCAGCCTCTAACTTTTATTATTGTATAGAATGCTAGAGCTTGATTCTATCAACTTAAACAAGAGTATAAAGTTCTAAAATTCTATCTTGAAAAAAAAACAACTCTCTCTTTAAGACTTATAGTCTTGACAGTATTCTAAGTCAATACTGAAAAATTTTAAGATGCTTACCAACTTATAAGCATACTCTGTCCCTTATATGTTGTTTACATTTTTTGGCAAAGCTATTACCTGTATGTCATCCATACTTATTGAGTATGAAGGATACATATAAAAATATAGCTAACAAAGGTGATGAAAATGACACATCTTTATAAAACGACCAACCTTTCAACCAAAAAAATCATTAGCATAACAGATAATAACAAGAAAATAGTTACACCATATCAATACCTTATTGACTACAAGCCATTCATGGAAATTTCAAGAAACCTATAATCAAAAGTAAGGGTTCTAACACATTTTGTTTGGGATAATGATGTCATTAACACTTGGCACTACAATTCCCAAGTGGAAGTGAGTTTGCATAATAGTTTACTCTTTATGAAGATACACACAGGAAGTCATTGTGCACAGAGGCTGACTTGCTTCAGAAATAAATGGCACTTTGAAATATAGAAAGTATCATGACCCCTAATACAAATCTCCCTTTTAGGCGGATTTTTTTTTAAATCTTGGTTTTGATTATATTTATTAATTTTTATAAGAACAAAAGATTCATCCTTATTTGCATAAATGAATAAAGAACGTCCATACTAAAAGTCTGGCAGTATATAAATAATGCTAGAATCAAATAAGGTAACAATTTTTATGTTAATGTTAAAATACTGATGTAGTATAAAATAATTCAAATGAAAGATTCCATTTTCAAAATATTAACAGACAAATTGTAATTTCTCCAAGTGAGACTAAGTTCCTAAAAATATGCTTCCATATAAACAGGTTAATTTAGTATCCCTAAAACAGCTCTCCCCCATACAATTTATGTGTCTGTTCTCCACTATTTGACCCTTGCCCAAACCCTGAGCATAATATCTAAGTGCTCACTCTTATATTCTCATGTCTGAGTTTTTTTGCACTGTGCCCTAATATGATCTGCCTTTTATTTTTTATTTTTTATTTCCCACAATTTATTAGTAAATGAAAAACATCAATTTACAGCTGTACATGTATCACTATTATTTGGTAAAAACAAAACAAAACAAAATCTCTGCTGGCCAGTGTAGTTCCTTTCCCCAACAGCTTTTCACTTTAAGCACCCAGAAAACACTGATATTTGCAACATTACTCAGAAGTGTTCCTATTCCACTAAAAACAAAAGCCCAGATTCCTAGGTCTCTTACAAATTCCTTTAACTTCTTCCACCCAATTCCCAGCAACTGTTTATTCTGTTAATTACATCACTCCCTCACTGCAGTCACTGTTTCCCCCTCAGTAATTCTGGACTCTTAGTCCATTAACCCCCTTTGGCTATCCCTTCTTTTTCTACCAACACTTGACCCTAAAATTAACTTATTTTGACAATGACTGTTCTTTCACCTGAAAATACTGTAACCGGTTTCAAGCATATGAATCAATTGATGGAATAGTAACAATTACAGTTTTCTTACCCTGGACTCCAAATATTCTATTTCAACAGTCACAGAAGATTGTTCAGGAGCCTGGATTAACCATGAAAACACTTCAGATTGTAAGACTTAATCCAACACATTTTGACTGGACACTGATTTTAAAGTTGGTTCCCACATCCATAGTACCAGACTCAAATTCTCTTCCAAGCTCTAACCCTTATCTGTCTGTATTATCTAATCCCTAGACCATTGTAATATTTCCTAGCTCCTTTTATAGTCTCTCTCACTTCAATTCTCTATTCATACACAAACCATATTAATACTTTGAAGGTTTTTATAAAATTTATTTAGCAGAAAAAAATGGGGTGAGGGTTTTTTATTGTTTTATACACATTTCAAGTTTCAAGGTCCTCCTAAATCTGATCTAAAACTTTATTTGGGATTTATCTCTCACTGTTCCTATAACTGTAGTACAATGCTGTCTTATTCTCAATCATCATATATATATATTTTAAATTTATCCTTATTGTTGAAAGTATTACAGATATTTCTCTTTTTCCCCATTGACCTCCTCCACCCCCAACCCACATGCTACCTACCAGGCCTTCTTCATATTTTTTAATCCACTCTTGTTATGTATACAAACACAAGTTACAGAATGTAAGTGATTTGATGTAGCTGCATAGTTAATTGTTTTTAAAGCAGAGCCTACCATGTAGGTGCTACATTCTCTCCCTCACACTATCTTGCAGATGGTAGGATTTCAGTAACCATTGTGGGATTGGAGGAAGAAAGCAAGAAAGAGAGGAAAGAACGGCATGAAAAAAGAAAGAAGGACTAACTAGTATTTAAGCCATAATTTACATTGTAATGATTTCAGAAATGTAATACTTATCTTTCCCCAAATATATATAATCTGTCAATAAAAATTGAACTAAATGTTATTTTATTAAGTTGCAAACAATAATTTTAAAAATAATTTATAGCGCAATTCTCTGAATAGCTATAATAAAATTAATCTTTCAAACTCAACAGAATAATGCCAAACTATCCTATATAATAAAGAGCTAATATGATAATTGGACTGGATGGCAGAACAACCTTCCGGAATGACCAGTGGGTGGGGTCACGGGGCCGCGAGGCATCCAGGGCTGTGAGGGCTGAGCCCCTTGCACAAATGTCATGCATCAGGCCTCTGGTTGATATGATAAAAAAAGAAAAGGTATTGTTGGCAGCGAAAATGGCACCAGATGTAGAGTCAGACTGGATCTCAGTTCAGCAACCCTAGTACTTGAGTTCTGTCCAAGAAAGAATCAGGGTCAAGACTAAAACTATAAGAGAAAGTTTATTTAGAAAACAGGGGCAAAAGAAGGGCCCTTGGCGCTTAGGAAGAGAGAGACAAGGAAAACATGCCTGGGGGGAGGGGTGGTAAAACAAGGGCATGCTCCATATAGGGAGCCGTACTGGGTCCTTAGTCTTGAGGGCTTTGATCTGGAGCATGAGGGGAGGATCTCCATAGAATAGTCATCAGCCTTCCAGGTGTCCTCATGGTCTCCCCTGATTGGTTGGGGCCAGGACAGGGGGTCATCAGTCAATGCATCTGGTCCTGATGTCAGCCATGACATTGTTTGTCTGGTTTTGCTGCTTTTCTGGGCCTGAAGCTGAAATACAACTGAGCCTAGATGTGTTTGCTGTGGGTCAGAACCTCATTATCCTGGGGACTGAAGCTGAAATACAACTGAGCCTAGATGTGTTTGCTGTGGGTCAGAACCTCATTATCCTGGGGACTTGATGCTTAAGAGCTATTCCCTGGCGCTTTTATTTATTCCCCTTCTAAGGGATCTAACCCACATGACTAGCAACATGACCAGTGATATGAAAGATCAGAGGGTCTAAACTGCATGACCAGCTTTACTCTAGGGAATGAAAAGTCATCCTAGAGGTGAGGTCCCAGCCCAGTTTTGCCCATTGCTAGGTACCCAGGGCCTTCCATACCTGGCCCATGGTCCTTGCTTTGCTTATGCCTGTCTACCTGCCTACTACAGTATGACATTAGTAGGGAACAAGTGTCTTTCCCCATGGAGGTGTGAAAGAAGTTAATATGCACATGCGGAGTGGCAGAAATTGCTAATTAGCACCAAGTATAAAAATGTAGAACTGGGAAGATATTGGGTTAGAATAAGAGAGAAACCTATAAAACCCTAATATGCAAATAGACCAAACGGCGGAACAACCAAACAACCAAACAACCAGTCGCTATGAAATGCGCTGGCCACCAGAGGGTGAAGGCAAAACATGGCAGACATTGGCAGCAGGCAGCAGAGTGGGAACACGGTGGGCATCGGCTGTGGAGGGATAGTGGAGCAGGTGAGCAGGGGCACCAGACCAAGGCGGGGTGCCGGTCTCTGTCATCGAGGAGAGCCTCTGGTGGTTACTAAAAATTCTTTGCTCCTGTGCGCCACGGTCCCACCGGGCACTCGCACCTGCTGCTCACTCCCACTGCCGCTGCCAGAGCAGCCACTAGCACCCACTGCCGGCTTGGCGCCATCAATGGGTGTGAGCAGCGGGGTTTCTCCACTTCCCCCTGCTCCTGAGGGGCGATTGGGGCAGCAGCCTCTGCTCACACCCACTGCTGGTGCCAGCCCCAATTGCTCCACGCAGTTAGCGGGTGCGAGCAGAGCCAGCACCATCAGCATGTGGGACCAGCTGTGGCAGGAGTGGGGCTGCAGACAGGGGACCAGGAGCCGTGGTGGGAAAAGCCAGGTGGGGGCACAGAGGATGGGCTGAGATCCGCCTCTGTGCCCATTGCAGCCTCACTGCCCACAGTTCCTTTTAAGGTGCACGAATTTGTGCACTGGGCCCCTAGTAGAGAAATAAAAAACTAGATCATGAGTCAGGCAGGAAGAGTAACATAAAAATAGTAAAGAACAGAGATAGAATTATAGTTAAGAGCTAGAGAAGAAGAAACAGGGAAAGAGAGAGAGAAGCTGAGATTTTTACTCTGGAAAAAGGATTAGGCAGAAGGGAGTTGCAGAATGAGGGAGAAGCAGCCATGCTTGACTCTGCCTGTAAAGACAGGCAGCACTTCTCTAATGTACCTCGAGGAACACGGAGGCACCTAGCAGCACGGGGGACCTAAGCCCCCCCACAGACAGAACTGGTGGGACTGCACCTGGTGTTCAGACCCAGGCATCTCATTATCCCAAGGTTCAGATAAGCTGGAAGGAGTTCAGAGACATGATGGAAGAATGATTAAGATGTAGAGAAAATGATCTGTGATGAAAGATTAAAGCACTAAACAAGCACAGCTTGACTGAGCAACAAGTTAATGGGCAAAGTAGCTACCTACAAACAGGCAAAAGGACGGAATAATCTAGAGGAAAAACGTTATTATTTAACCTGGGACCAGGAGGAGAGGTCTATGGAGAATAAATATAATATGGCAGAAAAGAAAGCAACCTTAAAATTAGGAAAGGAAGTAAAAACATACAATCAATAAATCTGATTGGGTGTGATGGATCCAAGGCACTGTCCTGGGAAACAGCTAATATCAGACTGTAAGATATAAGCAACTTGACCATGTGGACGGTTACCATGATTCTAGAAGACAACTCAATCAACAGAATTAAGAAATGCTACAATCATATTAACAATTAAAGCTCCGTTTTCAAAGGATAGAAAAATTTAGCTTTACCCTCTACAATGGTCTTCATTAATTAATTATTTGAATAGTAAAGTAATTCAGCAGTTTCCAGAAGAGAATAAAACAATAACTTTTTTTAATATTGTTTCCAGTGATTTCTATGTGTTAGTTTGCAATATGGTGTTTTTAAAGATTAAAGCATAAATGAATCGCTTATGTAATAGACATGTAGGTAGATATGAAACAGTGAAATCACCATTCCTGTGGGAGTGTGAGAGCTCCTCACAGAAGGAGGCAAAGGATTCTCAGGTTAAACTTGGTCTTTAACAGCACATGCCCCTGCACGTCCACGTAGGCCATCTGTGTTTTCCCATGAATCACACTGGAATACCACTCCTATCAGAGGAAGAAATTATGAACTGCCCACACGTGTTATTTTAGCATATGATATTTGGGTTAGCAAAACTGGTATGTTATCCACCCACCTCACACACTTAAATATTCACAGGGCTACCTAGAAATTTTATTTTCTTTCATTTTTTAAAACGTGTTTTTATAGATTTTTTAGAGAGGGAGGAAGGGAGAGGGTGAGAGAGAGAGAGAAACATCAATGTGGGAGAGAAACATTGATTGATTGCCTCCCATATGCACCAAACCAGAAACCTGGGCTTGTGCCCTGACCAGGAATCAAACTGGCAACCTTTTGGTGCATGGGAGGATTCTCAACCAGCTGAGCACACTGGCCAGGGCTAGAAATGTTCCTTTACTAAATAAAACCCAGGGTGGTCCAGGCTGGGTGAGGACTAAAACAAACAAACACAACCCCGGGTGTAGATTTCAGGATTTTAAGAAAAGTCTGACACTCAATTGAAAACTGAATAAAATTCTTACACTGCTCTAGTACTATTTTCTACTATTTTCTATTGTTTTTATTTAAATTTTTATATGCTTGACCCACTTTCATCTCTGTGCTTTGAGGTCAGTGTAACAATAATCTGTACCTGTTATGGAGCTATTTCCAATTTGTAAAAAACGTGTGCTTTTTATGCCATTTGAACCACACCTAAATCCTCCACTTTACAATAACAAAGCTGGGAATCAAAGGAATTACTGAGAAGCCAAAATCAAGTTGACAAGGAGAAGAACCACCAAGAGCAAAGACCAGCATCTTCTGAGTGCAGGCCCTGTGGTCTGTCCACCGCTCTGTATTCCTTACATGATTCATATCCTCAATCACAGCACCAATAAACACTGAGAATTCCCATCCCGGTGATTACTGTGCAAAGCCACATCATGAGTTTCTTGGGAGTCATTAAAGCACAATTTTTATATAAGAGGAATGAAAGCAGCAGATGAAGTAGAGCAGGTAAAAAAAAAAAAAAAAAAAAAAAAAAAAAGAAAGAACAAGAACAAAACTTAGTTGTTTAAGTTTCCAGAACGTGTAGCCATTTGTTTTCACAGAATGACATATCATACCTAGTTAATTAAAATACAACTTGTGGATGGTTCAGGCGGATTTAAGCAATCAGAACAAGAGGCTATTCCGAGGTGAACTGGGGTGGGGAGAAAACGACATGGCAGAGGTGTGCTGGGAGAGGGAGGTGAAACCTGAGGAAGAAGAATGTGGAGAAAGAGTGGAAGCTCTGTCAAGTTTCCAGGAACCAAAAAACAAGCGTTTGCACAAAAAAGAAACTTGGCAACTTCTTCCCAAATGCACCAAGGAGCAATCTGCAAAACAGAAGTTTCCAGTAGCCTAGAGAAAATACACTTAGCAGAGGCAAGCATCACCTTGGAACTGAATGAAAGGAAAAGAACATTTAAAATGTTCAGACTCCTTGGAAGAAGTAAAGGAACTGAGTCAGCGACTGAATGTCACAGGGCAGGAGACATCCCAAGCAGGGAGCTAATGAGCTTTCGGAAGGATGGAGATGTGGCATGGAAGGCGAGGGAGAGGAAAGGGAAAAGCAGTATACTTCAAAATATAATTTACACGGCGAAGGGAAGAGGAAAATTCCTAAAAGAAATGTGCAGGAACATAAAACATATAGAGAATAAAAATAAAAATGAAAAAAAGAAGGGCAGCCTTTGAAAATCCCTCTCTAAGCTGTTGAACAAAAACAGATCCAGAGACAGAGAAGCATCTATCAGACCATCAAACCTCAGAGGGAAGGCAGGGGAGGTTGGGGGTAAGGGGAAGAGATCAACCAAGGGAGTTGTATGCATGCATATAAGCCTAACCAATGGACACAGACAACAGGGGGGTGAGGGCATGAGGGGGGGGGGGTAGGGGGGTAATGGGGGAATAAGGACACATATGTAACACCGTAATCAATAAAGAAATTTTAAAAAAAAGTGAGCGGATATCTGTGGAGCACGTGAGTGCCTGAGCTCTGGAATGGAAGTGCCTGGGTCCCATGGCATCATCACCACCTGGTGGGAGAGAACCTGCGCAAGGTGTTTAATCTCTCTGAGCCTCAGTTTCCTTACCACACAACAGAACCATTATAATTTAGTCAGAACACCCTTGCAAAGCAAAGAACACTTTGTGAGAGTGAACCATAAAATAATGCTACATTCTCCCAAAATTCATAAATATTTATAATATTTTAAAAAATAAGAAATGGAATTTTTTAAAAAACAAAGGCTATAAAAATGGCAAATCTAATAGGAAAATAAACAAGAAAAGAAAGAATCGAGTGTCCAACAGAAAGTATATAAGAAGAGTAAGAAAGATTAAAATTATCTAAGACTGCATGTTTTTTGTAAAGTAAGGAAAAAATGAGAGATGTTACTTAAAATGTATCTGATCCAAGGCAATTTACTATGAAAAAATAAAAATTCATGGAAAATGGGCAGAGAAGCCCCTTCTCTCTGAAAGACCCGATTCAGAAATCCAGCTTCAATCATTCAGAGAGGCGCCCTTCTTCTCATTCCCAGAGCTTCAACTGGCCAAGTGTTTCATTCTGATTCAAGTAAATAATTATTTCATGTCTGAATGCCTTTTCAAAAACAGCAAAGAAAAGTAATTCCTGCCTATCTTCCAAATATGAAGTGAACAAAGAAGCCTTAAACTTACGCTAGAAGTTATATTTATTTTTTAAATGGAACCATCAATAATAACAATAACCAATGTTTTTTGAGTGCTTACCATGTACTAAATTTAACATATATCATTTCAAGCTCCTTCCATCTGTTTTTTTTTTAAATCCCAATTAATTTTTGATGATATTTATGCTCAGGGAAGCTAGCATTTTAGATCATATAGCCAGTCAGTATGAGGGCATGGATTTGAAGGAAGATCTATCTGAGCAAAAGTCTGCTCTTTTAAACAATGCTTTTATATTGAAGCTTTCCTTGAATAATAACTTGAATTGAACCATTACATCATATAATGCCAGTCATCCTGGGTTTAAATTGGTTCTTTACACTAGTATTTTAAAAATCATATTTAATTTTGATTTAAAAATGTAGCATGGTATTTACCATCTTAACTATTTTTAAATGTACAACTCGATATTGTTATGTATATTCACATTGTTGTGCAACATCTGCAAAACTTTTTCATCTTAAACTGAAACTCTATGTCCATGGAACAATTCCCCTTTGCCCCCTCCCTCCAACCCCTGACACCACCATTCTACTTTCTGTTTCTATGAGTTTGATTAGATTTTTCTATAAGTGGAATAATATAGTCTTTGTCTTTTGTGACTGGATTATTTCATTTAGCATAATGACCTCAAGGTTTACACATATTGTAGCATGTGACAGGATTTCCTTCTCTTTTTTTTTTTTTTAAGACTCAATACGTTTCCATTGTACATGTACACCACATTTTGTCCATTTATCTATTGATGGACAGTTTGACTGTTCCCACTTCTTGGTTATTATGAATAATTCTGCAATGAACATGGGCATGCAAATATCTCTTTGAGATCCTGTTTTTAAGGTTTTTTCTTAATATATTTTTATTGATTTCAAGAGGAAGGAAGAGGGAGAGAGAAATAGAAACATCAATGATGAGAGAGAATCAGTGATAAGCTGCCTCTTGCATGCCCCCTTATCCCCCGGGGATCGAGCCCGTAACCCAGGCATGTGCCCTGATGGGGAATCAAACTGTGACAACCTGGTTCATAGGTCAATGCACAACCACTTGGCCACACCACCAGTCCTATTTTCAAGTCTTTTGAATATACAGTAGCCTCCCCTTATCCAGAGGGGATACATTTCATGACACCCAGTGGATGCCTGAAACTGTAGATAGTACTGAACCCTGTATATACTATGTTTTTGTTCCTATACATACATACCTTTTCACTTAAAGAAAGTACTATATGGTTTCTCTTTAGCATATCCAAAGTGTCAGCATCACAACTCTTGCACTTTGGGGACATTATTATGTAAAATAAACGTTACTTGAACACAAGCACTGCAACGCCTTGACAGATGATCTGATAACTAGCAGCTACTAAGTGACGAACGGGTGGGTAGTATACACAGTGTGGATCCAATAGGTGATTCACATCTGGGCAGGAGATATGAAGCAGGAAGCACAGAGTTCCATCATGCTTCTCTGAACAGTGCACCATTTAAAACTTAGGAAATGTTTATTTCTGGAATTTTACATTCAATATTTCAGACCACAGTTGACCTTGGGTAACTGAAACCGTGGAAAGTGAAACCACGGATAATATGGAACTACTGTGTACCCAAAAGTGGGCTTGCTGAATCATATGGTATTTATATTTTCAATTTTATTATAAAAATTCCATACTGTTTTCCTAAGAAGCTGGATCATTTCACATTCCCACCAGCAGTGCATAGGAGTTCCCATTTCTCCACATCTTCATCAATCCTTTTTATTTTGTGGCTTTGCACAGTTGCCATTTTAATAGGGTGCTATCTCACTGTAGTTTTGGTTTGTATCTCTTTAATGAATAGTGATATTAAGCATCTTTTCATATGCTTTATAACCATTTATATATCTTCTTTGAAGAAATGTGTATTGAAGTTCTTTGTTTATTGTTCATTAGTTCTTTGTTGTTTTGGGATGTAGGAGTTCTTCATATACGGGGTGTCCCAAAAAGGGTATACACACTTTAAGAGTTGATAGCTCAGTTTTGAAAATGGAATGTGTTTTAATAAACACTGACTTTATAATTATTCAAATTGTGCATTTACATTTTTTGAGACAGCCTATATTCTAAATAGTAACCCTTTTCAGATATATGATGTGCCAATATTTTCTCCCATTCTAAAGTTTGCCTTATCATTTTGTTGTTTCCTTTGATGCACAGAAGTTTTAAAGTTTGATACAGTCCCCCCCAAACTCATATATTGTACCCAAACCTCTATTATCTATCTACCTATATCTATCTATCTATCTATCTATCTATCTATCTATCTATCTACCTATCTATCACCTATCACCTTTTATCTATCTACCCAAACTCTTATGAATGTGGACAACCAAATTTCATGAAAATCAAGGAGACAGACAGAATTTTTGAACTACTGAGCTTTTTAAAAACAATTTTAAGGAGGAAAAACCCCCTTAGTCATTTTCAGTTCTCATAGTCTGAGCATCTCACCAAGCTGTTTTTGATTTTCATATATAAAGATGCATGGAGTTTTTCATGCAACACAGCCTCTAAATACAAGCCAGTTACTTCATCTGTGCTGAAGTGAAGAATCAGTGACTTAATCCGATGCAGAAGGAACACTTTCAATGTTATATATTCTTGAGAGACTGAATGTCAATGTAGCACATAAATGCTGTAACACATTTTATGTATTATTTAGCAGCTTTCTATGATAATATTGACAGTATGCAATTTAACTTTAAATATTGGCTTAGAATTTAGAACCTGTATGAGATTCCACTCCACTGTATTTTGTTTGTAGCTGGTCAATAAAAAGTGCTCCTTTACTAATGGAGCTAACAATGTACTTTAAAAAAATGTGTATACAAATAGCTATCATTTAGGCAGAATGTGATCCAAAAGAGATATAAAACATGAATTCAACAGTTTAAAAATTATTTCTTTTTTTTAAATATATTTTATTGATATTTTACAGAGAGGAAGGGAGAGGGATAGAGAGTTAGAAACATCGATGAGAGAGAGACATCGATCAGCTGCCTCCTGCACACCTCCCACTGGGGATGTGCCCGCAACCAAGGTACATGCCCTTGACCGGAATCGAACCCGGGACCCTTCAGTCCGCAGGCCGATGCTCTATCCACTGAGCCAAACCGGTTTCGGCTAAAAATTATTTCTTGATTGAGATGGAAGGAAAATGAAGTGGACTCAATGAAAATTTCATTTCAGGGATGTTGTTTAATATAGAATTAGAAACTGGGTATTATTTCAAGAGACACATAGGTATGGCATGAGGAAAGAGGTGATGTCATAGTTTCTTGTGCCTAAGATAAGTGTGATCTAAGCAGCAAAGTTAGATTACAGCTAAATTATGCCTACATAAGGCATTTAAATGAGATTCTGACATTACTTAGGGCAGAGAGAATAACTGTGGCAACCAAGCATAGTTGGTAATGAGGGGAACACATTATCAAGGGAAAATCATGCCTTACCTACAATGGTTTTATTGTGATTTTTCAACAACTTGATGCATATGTATATCAATTTTTAAAAATTACAGCATTTAAGTTTACATCAGGTCACCCCTTTAAACAAATGAAGAGCATCAACCAATTTTGATCCCTCTCATATAAAATAGGAGCAAGTGTGTGGTGTAAGAAACGAAGGACATGTGGTCTCCATATATTCCATGCTTCAGTAGTTTTTTAATCAACTGAAGAATGTGCCAAGAATATGGTTAACATGAGCAGGTTTAATAACCATAAGTATTTAATTTGGTTAGAATACGGTTGCTTTCACTTTTACTATCTCATCCACATGCACACATATACATACTCATACACACACATAGTACTTACATAATTTTTAGTTTTGTTTATATATTTTTCTATCAGACCTTGATCTTAACCAAATATAGTGTTCATGATTAAGATAAAGGTTATGTAATGCAACATCCTAAATTGGTTAGGGCTTATAATTTAATGAGAAAAGGAATATGAGTTAGGACAATATTAAATAATTCAGGCAAAAGATTATGAAGTTTTGGATCATGGTGCTGGCAGTGAGAATGGAAATAAGGGGATTTTTTTAAAAAATTGCTGAACTAACTGGAAATAGCACAGGAAAGTCATAATAATAGCAGCTAACATTTATCTAGGGATAACTAAGGTACAGACATTGTTCTAAGTTGTGAACCCATATTGACTTATTTAACCCCCACAGTAACCTATTAAATATTCTTTTTTTTTTAAATATATTTTATTGATATTTCACAGAGAGGAAGGGAGAGGGATAGAGAGCTAGAAACATCGATGAGAGAGAAACATCGATCAACTGCCTCCTGCACACCTCCCACCGGGGATGTGCCCGCAACCAAGGTACATGCCCTTGACCGGAATCGAACCCGGGACCTTTCAGTTCGCAGGCCGACGCTCTATCCACTGAGCCAAACCGGTTTCGGCTTAAATATTCTTATTACTCCATTTTATAGATGTGGAAACTAAAATGTAGTGATATAATAAGATGTCCAAAGCCAACTAGCCAATAAATGGGAACCCAAAATGACTAAGCCTAAAACACATGGTCTACATTACATTAGAGGTAACTGTTGTATAAAATTCAGATTAGTAGTTGGATAGTGATAATAGAAACAAAGAAAAGAGGTTAAGAAGCACAGTAAAGAAAATAAAATGTTTTAAATCCCTGTTTTACTTTACACATTTCAAGGCCAGGAAGATATAAAGTTAGATAAGGAAACATGAGTTAGAGGTTTTGTACTAGACGGTATAACAGACTATGGCCAAAGAAACACATCATTCCATTGTTTGAATGACAGCATATAGGTGTGGCAAATATGAGTATTAATTATCAAATTTGTCAAAAAATGGCTGAATGGTGTTGTGAAACCATCAGAAATGAATTGGCACTAAAGAAATATCCACCAGCAAGGGTGGCTAGTGAACCAGCAGGTATTTCATTAGACACAGGTGAATAGAAATCCACATGGAGACAATAGAGCTCAAGCGGATTAGGCATCATTGTGTAAGAAATTATATCAAAGCATCAGCATATGAAATGTTATAATAGGCTGGATACATGGAGACGTGAAGCCAGGAGTCTCTGGAAATATGGAGGGAAGTCAAGGGTGGAGATGTTCTGATAGAGACATAAATCATTTCAGCAAGAATGAAAAAAAAAATAATGAAAAAGCTAGAATGACAGGGGGTTGAGTTATTACACATATCACCTTTATATGATATAATTTTCTATTAATCTGATACTCTTGTCAGAGATCCATTTGTTTAAGCTCTACCTATATAGAGATAGAATCAAAAGACGAATACACATAAGAAGGAAGAGGGTATTTTTTACATCAACTCACCAGTTTAAAAAAATACATATAAAACTTCGGGAATTATTATTCCAGGAAGGATGGAATTTCCCTCTGCAGGAAAATATCCACAGTTGAAAGATGTAATGCAATAAATAAATACATGAGTAAGATAAAACTAAGAGTGCACATCTGCTTCCTGGTAGAATTATGATAAATACGTTGGGAAATGTTTCTTTTGGTTTCTTTTATAAAAGTGATCACATCAAGAATGCATGAGTGACATTGTTATCTCTTTTTGTTCACACCCAGATGATGAATGGAAAGTGGCAACATATTAGATGAGTCTATACCTTCTATAAAGAAAGAACTATAAGCAACAAACTAAAAGCACATTGTATACTTGTTAACATGAATATTTTTATGTGAATATTTATTTTGGATTGAAGTCCACACTATAATTGAATGACCTGACAGCATTTTGAACCAGAGTTGTTTAAAAAATGTGGAAAAAGGACCCATCTCTGACCATATAATTTATCCATTACTTAGCATTTTGCACCAATTTCAAGAGAGCTTCATTCCAAAAACTACGCAGAATAAAGTATACAAGGAACGATTAACAGCAAATATATCTTAACAACTTTTATCAATGGTTAAGTATGATCTCATTTTATTATTTTTTATTTATTTTCAGTAACTGAGTTACTACCAAAAGCCTCTCTTTACAAATGAATTACAGAATGCACATGAGGGCAATTGCCTTCAATCTTTCCCTGGTTTAGGTTTCTTGAATGATAAAGTCATCCTAAAATCAATAGATAACAACCTAAGTCAGATGATAAACTCAAATAAGAAAGAGAAAGCAAATCAAAGATTTCACAGCTGCCAGATTGGAAGAACCTTCCTGAATGTCCTAAACCAGTGAGAGTATCACAAAGGACTCTTCACAGACACATTCATTTTATTTAAGAATCACCCATTCATTTAACAGTTATTACTGATCATCTACCATGTAGTTATTAGTGCAGGGGTGATAGCATGGTGATCAAGATAGACATATTCCAGCCTTCATAAAGCTTATATTATAATGGAGAACACAGACTAGAAAACAGGCAATTGCAAGGGATGAGTGGGAGAGAGAGTTGATTCCTTTTGTGCTCTCATGTCATTTACTATTATTATAAAAACTATTTTACTCAAGACTGTAGGATTTCCCTCTATGGCCCCAGTGTTACCATAGTAACTAACTAGCTAATATTAAAGTAGGAAGAAAGCAAAGGGAAGGCCAGACATTATAAGCATGGCCATCTGGGCAGCTTCCCCAGGAAGCTACAGCTTCACACTTCCCACAGGGAATCCCGGGCCATTCCCTGCAGATCACTGGGAGAAAAGAGAAGATGGGTACATGCTCAGTGAAGTCCTGGTGACATAGGTGAGGTGCTTGTCTGTCAGTCTGACCTGGAAACAAAGATAGTTGGCTAGCGGGGCAGAGCCACTGCAAGTGCAGAAAATCCTGAAGGCTTAATTGGTTATGCTCCTAGTTAAAATCCCCAAGCCTGGCTGGGGTGGCTCAGTGGTTGAGCATTGACCTACGAACCAGGTTTAATTCCTGGTCAGGGCATATGCCCAGGTTGTGGGCTCAATCCCCAGTGTGCGGTGTGCAGGAGGCAGCCGATCAATGATTCTCATCATTGATGTTTCTCTCTCTCTCTCCCTCTCCCTTTCTCTCTGAAATAAATAAAAAAAAATCTCTAAAGACAAAGGAATTCTCTCCCTTGTGTTCCTCTTGCTTCACTCCTGCTTTCTTGTACTTGCCATGCTTATCCCATAGCCATGTTGGTTATCTGATACAAATAGTTAATTTGGTCTTTCAGAAATAGTCATCATTATGTCACTAGTAGTTGTCACCTTACCTGGGTCTGACTCAACAATTCCAGTAGGACACATTAGATTTATTTTCTAAAAAACCTGTCAACATCAGTGTAAACCAAATTTAATTTTCAACTATAATAAAAAATAAAAAGCATCTTTGAACAAAAAGGAACCACAGCCTGGGAGACACAAATTCAGGTAAACTGTGTTCCATGGACTCAAAGGGGAGGCCCTCTTGTATTGCAATAGCAAAAGTTCCCATGCAGATTATCAATTAGGTCAGTTTTATGTAAATGAAGTGTTCAAACCGTGCAGTTCTCATTGGACAGGGGAGGCCTCAGTCCATTGGTAGAAAGAGGAAACCAGGACTTGCCTGTAGTGTTTGACCCAGACAGCATAAACAAACAGGGCACAGTGCAGGAAGCTGAGAGTTCAGTCTGAGGCCCTTCCTGGTATTCAGAATACATAAGGAGCTCCTGTCAGAAATGGCCGCTAGGCTCTTATTATTTATAAAATGCGAGCCCTTCGTTGACCATGGTAAGTTCATCCCAGCAGACAAATTCTTTCTCCGGGATCCCATCAAATGAATCTTTCTTATCGGGGTCTACAGCAATAAGAAGTAGGATGTCTGTCCTTCCAGGAGTAAAGAGACTTCAATTATAATCTCAGCTTTGTGTTTATTCAGTTGTGTGCCTCCACACACACTACAAGTAGTGTCTTATAAACAGGGGTTATGAATTACTCAAGTGCGGGGCCATTCCTCTCCAAACAGTCAGCACCCATCTTAGAATATAGATGTTCTTTCATGTTTAAGGAAGGAAATAGAGAGGGAAGAAAGGAAGAACAGAGAGGGGTAAAGAGGAAGAGAGAGAATTCACATTACTTCATCCACAATTGTCTCTGTAAAATAAAAATAAAAAACAATAGGACCAGACATCCTCTCAGGTGTTTTTTATTTTTTAATTCTGAAATATTATGAGTCTATGAGACAAAGAAGGTAAAAATGATTTTACTAATTACTATTTCTTAATTAGAAGTATTTCCAAATAGACATCCTGAGACTAACAGCTTATCAGGCTTACACCCTGATTATTTCCAAGGCTGGAATAAAACAAAACAAAGAAACAAACAAAAACCTTACTAGTTCTGTTAAAGTTTTAACAAAATACACCATGTTGAAAAAAATTCCAAAATTCTGGATTGGAGAATGCACAAATTCAACATATAGGGTGCAAAAAATGTATACACAATTTAAATAATTATTAATTCCAATGGATTAAATTTGAAAAGAAAGAAACATCAATTGAGTTATCAGAAAAAAATATGTATACATTTTTTGGGGACACCCTGTATTTAGATTGTAAAATTGAACTTTAGGAATATTATTTTCTGAATACTAACATGTTGTCTGCTACTTTCACAATGTATTTTTTGTTCTTAACATTCTTTTGAATGAAAATAAGCTAAAGTCAAAATGAACCATAAGAAAATATTTAATATTCCTAGAATGCATGTTGTAGAGTTATAGGCTGTTTGATTATTTAGAAAATATTTCAAGTAAATCTTATTGAATACATTTCACCTTCTATGAAATAGAAATAGGGTTTTATATAAATTTTATTAATATAAGATAGGTATAAAGTATATAATTAATTTAGAATATATACATAACAAATTATGAGTAATATAAGGTATATTGATGAGTAGTCACATGCAAAAGTAACAATTATGGGAATAGACTACTCTGAAACCAAGAAAGGCATTAGTAAAGTATTTTCCCATTAAATAACTAGAACATTATTCAGTTTCACTTCCACTTGCTCAGAAGCTAAAATGACCTTTAAGTTCAATTTCTGAAAAATATCATTGATTAACATACTTGCTGCTTCTATTAGCTAGTTAAAGTCTAGAGAACTGCCAAGCAGATGAGGTGGCATGGGACAAAGATGCTCTTTGCATGTTAGATGGCTCACACCTAGAAGCAGGAGTTACTCATTTATCTCTGCGCTCTTCTTAAATGCCCTTGACAGATGAGGGCTTCACTTCCTTTAGCCAACTTGATTCCACATGTTCTGTAGTGAAAGTTTCTGCAAGGTCCCCTCAAGTCCCAAATTTAGGGAGTAAGGAATCTTGGTTCTCTTACAGCTAAAGAGCTCTTGTAGGAAAAGGTCAGCACTTGTAAATTGTCTAGAAAAAGTCAAGTCCCTGGGCAGGAGACTGCACTACAGGAGAATGTCACTGGTCGTATCTCCATGTCCTCAAGTGGTGGACAGTGAATTAGGTCATTTGTTTCTCTAGATTTTCTTGTAAAGAGGATTACAACAGAGTCTTCTGAAACCAAAGAATAGAGCATTAAATGAGAGATGTCAAGAACAATACCTGGTTAGGAGAGTTATAGGGACAAGATAGTGTCCATACAGTGGAAGTAAGCTATAGACAAGAGGATTAAAATGACAGCAGGCCCATGGTGAAGGGTTAAAAAATATCTATTCATCGGGTTAAAAAAAAATAAGTGTATGTGGAGGAGGCTGTGGAACAAATCTGTACTGCATATTTGGGGACGGGGCACTTCAGCAAGGACACATGCCATGTTGCAAATCCAGTAGTGGATAGCTAAAGAACCTTGGGGTGCCAAGAAATAAGGCTGGAAATTTAGATGTGGCTCCTAAGAATTGTATTACTTGATATTTAGCCTCTATAACTAGATGCTGCTTCTATGATAACTAGCAATGAAGGGTTCCTTTACCCTGGATTCTCCCTCACATCCTATATATCATGGTCTGTTGCAGTGTTTCCCAAATTATGTCTCTTGAAACACACTTTTATGCAAAAGAAGGAGGTGGTAATGGTCAATTCTAAAATGGCATTCTCTTCTCCAGGAATATACTTGAGGGAGGTCACCAAAGGACTGTTCTCTGCATGAAGTGAACAGAACTCAGCATATAAAAAACCAGAAGGCCATAGAGCAGTGCATAGATGGCATGAGAATCTGATCTAGGTGCAATATGCATAACCTATGTGGGGATAAAGAAATGATACATAGATACTATAACGTGCCATAAAGTATTTGAGTAATCTATATTAACCACATATTCCTCACAATAATCCTGCAAGGCTAGGACTTGCATGAACCCCCAGTAATCTGATGGGAAACATGCAGAAAGGTCAAGTAATTTGTCTGAATCACACAGCTAAGAGGTGACAGAGGCAGGAGCTAAACTGGGCTGTCTGTCTGCTCACATAGTCTTAGCCTTGCACCATGTTCCCTTCCACACGTTAAAGCCCCAGTTTCAAGTTACACAAATTGAATAAGACTCTGAGACTTTCAGTTACCGGAGTGACCTCCATACAGAGCAGTGGTTCCCAACCTTTTTTTGGCCATGCCCCACCTAAGCATCTCTAAAATCCTGATGCCCACCCCCCATACCATATAATTCTTCTTATTCAAAAAGTGAACTCCTATCAATGTGGAGGAAGCCTAAAAGGCCATTAACTTGGTCTAAACCAGCTTCCAGAGAACATGGCTTCCATGAAAGGGAAAAATAAAAGAATGAAAGGACAGTTGAAGTACTGAGGAAGAAAGTGTTTTAAAAAGTAATAGGAAGTGATATGAAAAAATAGCAAAGTTTCAAAACATAATAGAGAACTGAAATGCATAAATATGTCACTATATATGTATATACTGTATACGAGGCCCCTAGAACCATAAAAAATGCAAAAAAGTCACTGTTAATAACTCGTTCTCGAATTGTCCCCCTTAAAAATCAAACTGCCCCCCTGTGGGGGGTGCCCCACATTGGGAACCACTGATAGAGTATTTAGCAGTAGGGTCTAATCCACCAGTGTAATGTTGTGGTAAAATAAATGGGACCTGCGAGAGAAGTTGGGGTTGGAGATAATACTCTGGGCATCATCTCCACATACATACAAGCAGCGTTAGGAAAGAAGATGACATCATTAAAGGAAATGCTGTAGAGAGAAAAGACCAAGATTATGAATAAGACCTTGTGCTTAGATTTAATATCACAAAGAGATTAACTTGAGCCATGATAATGAATTCTTTTATAATTTTCTATTTCAGGATAGCAGCCATGTTTTTTCATCTGTATTTCATCAGAGACTTTTAGAGTGCCTAGCACATAGCAGCACTCTGTAAGTACCTCTTGGATTAAATAAAAGATAAAAAGGGAATTAGAGATAGAAGGGAATCTAGAGTCATATGAATGTGTGTGAAATAACCTTTATGATGAGGACTATATGTGTGAAATAAACCTGTGATGAATTACATATCCAAAGTAGTCACAAGAGGAAAAAAACAGAGGCAATGGACTCCGAATGAATTAATTTCAACTAAAGCACTAGAAAATGCATATTAATTATTATAAGAGTGTGTCATATGCTATAAGAATATGGAGAAAGATGTGGAGGTAACCATTTCAAAACCTTAAGTCTTGTGATGCTAGAAGAAAAAAAGTAACAGTTATTAGGAACTGTAAAAGATATTAAGGACAGATAAAATTTGAGTGAAAAGCACTTTTCAAAGCAAGATGTAGTGAACATGTGTGAGGCTGGCATGCAGAGTGGACATCATTTGGGGGTCAGGAAAGGTGGTGGCAGTGAAAGACAAAATTATTCCAAATGAAAGGAGAAATCAGCACAGCCGATGCCCCAGGAGGAAAGAACACAGAGATTGTTGGCCCATGTGGTTGACACTGGTTTGTCTTTTTATAATTGATTTGAGCAATTTACCTGACTTACAAAAACACTTTTCAATTCTGTGTGTATAGGAAAAAGGGGAACCTCTAAATGTCTATTTCTGATGATTAGAACTAACCAAGAGTGACAAAAATATAAAAGGGGTGATTGTTGGCTGTCATGCAGGTGATGGCTGTATGACTGATACACACCAGCAGAAAGCAGATCTAAATGCAATTGTTATTTTAAATAAATTTCAAATGAAAGTGCACAGGATATGAAATGATTACTCCCTGCAAGCATAACTTTTGCAAGATGAGTCAAAAGTATCATTTCCGGAATATGAACAGGCCTATGCGATAGTGACACAACAAAAGAAGAGTGCTAAGCAGTCAACATCCAGAGACAGGGGAGGTGGAGGGAGACTTCCGTAGGATCTTAGCCCGAGCTTTCTGTAGGGTTTATTGAGCCCACATGTGTAAGCACAGCATTCCTTCTCCATGCAAGTTATTACTGCCAAAAACTTGCCCTTTTTAAAACCTGAACAATGAACATTCTCTGCCAAACCTCTTCTCAGTGTAGTCTAAGACAACAATCCCCATGGCTCTATGAAATGTGAATCAAGCCAAACAGAGGGGAATGTTATTCTCTCATCTATATACCCAGTAGAAATGCTTTTGAACAGCTGCTTCACAGGTGATAAAAGTCTTAACTTAAAAAGTTGATAAGATAATCTTGACTTGGATTAACTTTCCATTATAAAATTACAAATGACTCATCTGCCACCATTTCATCATGCAAATACTTTGCAGACAGAATAGTCTGGCTACTTAACCTCCACCAACCTGCTCAGGAGCAATTTTTTACACACTAACTAGGTTACTATATGAAAACATAAGACAGAAGCTAATGTGGCCAAAAGAGTGAATTTTCAATGAGAAGATATGTCAAGGATAAAATTAATAAGTATACAATTGCTCTACTATTTAAAGAATTTGTCCTCTAATATGGAAAGGTAAACCTCAAAATTGGTAAAATTTGAGATGATGATCTTCATTAACAAAGACATTTTTTTTAAAATAGCCCTCTAGTTGTAATTATGATTTCATTAGCCATCAATTACCTAAAAACATATTGGTAGGAAATAAAACAAGAGAACTAGTACTTTAAAATTTATTAAGAGGAAGTAAAAAATGCAAAAGTATAAATGGTATCTATCTTTGTTATAAAATCTAAGTATATACTTTAAAAGTTTTTGGTCAGAATATTCTACTTTTTCATTCCTCTTTTTAATTAGGTTAAGTTACTGTAGGCATGATCTCTTTATATCAAAAAAAGTTGTTAAATTATTTTGTGTAACAAAAAGAAAACGCTGAACCTAAGATTCCAGTGAGAGTCCAGAGCATATTAATCTTGTTGATTAGAGTCTTTTTCAGACATTTTCTTTTTTTCAGGGAATTTGGTGGGATATCACACACACACACACACAAAAAAAAGTATTTTAGTCACACATTCTGAGATCAGGTTCCATAACTTTTCCCGAACAAGTCCTTGAAATGTTTTATGTCATGACTCATACAAACTAAAAACAAAACAAACGGTTTTTTTTTAAGCATGCCTAAATTTCTCAACAATTGCCACAGTAAAACACAAATTCAGCAGAAACTGTAATTAACTGTAGAGTATAGAATCTGGTAATTGTTAAATAATTATAAATATGAGGTAACAAAAAGTAAGACAGCATTGTATGAAAGCTTACATAAAAACAGTAAAATTACAAGACTTTTGGTCCAATTGTAAGAGCTTACTTAAAAGAGAGTAAACAACAAATTTTTTAAACAATGTTGCAACAATTTGAAACAAGGAAGAGAAGGAATAACATGTGACTTATATATACATATGTATATACACACAGAGAGAGCAAGTGTCTGTGGAGAGTGAGTGAAAGCCTTGAGAAAACATATATAATAGGTAGAAAGGGAAATGGTGGCCCTTATTTCCTACCCACCCTACATTGGCTGGCACATATATTAATCTCGGCTTCTAGAAATTTTGGGGGAGATAGAGGACAAATAGGTACACTTTTAATTTTCAATGTAGCAGTTACATGTTTATTATACATATAATATTTCATAGGAAATCATCTTTAACATACTTAACATAGTAGATTCCTTGAGGTTCAAAGATGAGAATAGTCATGGAGCCATTTTGGCAAGAATTTTGGAAACATAATCATCATCCATACCTGAAGACATCTGGCACTGATGATAAATCTTGGCAATATCAATAAAATAGCAAAGAAAGAAGTAGGAAAAAAAGTTTGCCTTCTCTTTTAATATTGAATATTGATTTATAGGACATGACTAATACATAGCTTTCTTTGCACAAGAACTTATAATAATGGTGATCTGGAAATTTTTAGTAATCCAAATAATACATTTTAAAATATGTTTTTATTGATTTTAGTGAGAGAGGTAGGGCGAGGGAGAGAGAGAGGAACATCAATGAGAAACATCAATTGGCTGCCTCCTACACGCCCCCCGACCAGGGATCCAGACCCAAACCAGGGCATGTGCCCCCACTGGGAATTGAACCAGAGACTTCTCATGCACAAGACAATGCTCAACCAACTTGGCCACACTGGCCGGGGCCAAATAATACATTTTATTTAGAAAAATAAGTAATTATGAGAATAGTTCTTTAAAAATATGAGTTTATAATTATTATATTTTGCATTAACAGTATAAAAATGGCAGACTAGTAGTACCTTGAACTAGGGGAATAAAGTAAGCATTTAATTGAATGACATTAACCTTGCTGACCAGAGAAATATTCACCTTTTATAAAATTTTTCACCATGGTTAATCAATATGTTTTGCAATCTCACTTTTAAACATATACTTTATTTTTTCAGAACAGTGTTAGAATTATAAAAACATTGAGAAAATATTACAGAGAGTTCCCCTATAACCCACACCTAGTTTCCTCTATTATTTTTATACTAGAGGCCCAGTGCACGAAATTTTGCATGGGTAGGGTCCCTAGCAGTTGCCAGCTGCCGGCTGCTGGCTGCCAGCTGCTGGCCGGGGCCTCCCTTCCTCTGGCAACCTGCCATAGCTGCCAGCCGGGGCAGGGCTGGGCAGGGGGAGGGGCTGTGGGCAGTTGGCTGGCCAGTCCCACCCCCTGGTCAAACTCCTGGTCAAACTCCCGGTTGAGTGGACAATTTGCATATTAGGCTTTTATTATATAGGATCTTATATTACTACAGACATTTGTTATCATTCATGAGCCAATATTAATACATTATTAACTATAGTACATAGTTTGTACTGATTCCTTAGTGTTTATCTAATGGTCTTTTTCCTTCCATGGGTTCCATCCAGGACACCACATTACTTTTATTTGTGTTTCTTTGGCTTCCTCTTACCTTTGGTGGTACCTCAGACTTTCCTTGGTTTTGATGATCTTGACAGGTTTGAGGAATAATGGTTAAGTGTATTGTAGACTGCCCCTCTATTGACATTTGTCTGATGCTTCTCTCTAGTTATTCTGGTTATGGGTTTTTATGAGGAAGATTGCAGAGGTAAAGTGCTGTTTTCATCCCATCATATCAAGGGCACATACTATCAGCATTCTCTACAGCTGTTGATGTTGGCCTTGGCCATCTGGCTGAGATAGTGCTTCCTGGGCTCATTCATTGTAAAGTACTCTTTCCTCCTCTTTCCTGTACTTTTTGTAAGAAGTGACCATGCTCATCTCACACATCAAAGTAGCCATTATGCTCCTCTTCCTTGAGGACAGCGTAGTTACATATTACTTTAAATTCTACTGCATGGGAGATTTGTCTCTTCTTCCCTGTTTATTAATATATTCAATCATTTATTTATCTTATCATGGTCTCATGAATATTTATTTTATACTTTGGGTCATAATCAATACTAATTTATTTTTTGTTCAAATTCTTCCAGCTTTGGCCAGGGAGTTCTTTCAGTCGGTTCCTATGACTCTCTGACATACCTTTATCAGAGTGTGGATGTGGTGATGGTGGTGGTGTGTGTGTGTTTTCTGGACATTAATTTTTTGGCACTGCAAGATGATCCAGGCTCACCTTGTATAGTTCCTACCCCAGTCCTAGAGTCAGCCATTTCTCCAAGAATCCCTAGTTTGGTATTAGAAATGAAGATCTAGGCACAAAGTGTCACATATAAAATTCATTTGTAAAATAAATACTTTATGCTTATCAGCATTTTCTAGTTTTTCAATGTTGATCATAAACTATATCTGTAATGAAAATCAATACTATAATAACAAAAGATCTATTAAAAATACACACCCCGTATCAATAAGAAAAATCACATTAATTTGAACTTCTATTGACCCAGTATTTAATATTATAAGTAAATTAAGAGTTCTGAATATGCCAAATATTTATCTTTGAAATGAAGATTTCATTTGAAGATTGAAAGTGTTCCTCCAAATATGAGTAGTATTCATTTTCACCTTAGGGAACACTTCTTTCTTTCATAGAATAATCACTTCAGATATGAAGAGAAAATATTTATCTAAAAGCACCACCAACAAATACCAACATCCCAGAATGCCTGAATTTCACCAATAAGGACTGATCTTTATAATAAAGATTAAAAAAAAAAAAAAAAAGGAGTGGTGTATACATTCATCAAAGAAAAACCAGATTATTTAGACATAATTTGAAATTATTACATCATTAGGCATGGGCCCAGCTCTCAATATAAGATGTGAAAAAAAGATTTCCATTGGCCTATTTAAGCAAATTAGGAGGGTACTTATTTTTCTGGACATTGTTTTTAAGCAGTGATAATAAATGTACCTATTATTAGATATGGGTCATACAGGCTCATTTATGGAATAAATATGGCATCATAATTCTTAAAAGCTGTTTAAGATATGTAAGATATTGGTTAAGTAGAAAACCTAGTCAAGTGAATAATTAATATAGGAAAAATAAATTGAACATTTATCTGATGGTAGATTAATAATGTAATCTTTATATACCTATACCATGTTGCTTATTTTCCAAGAAAGAAATAGTATTGTATTTCTCTTAAGATGCTCAGTAATTTAGACTTTTTTGCTTATTTGATTGATTTTGTTCTCAGTAGTAATAGTCCCAGTTAATGATGCTTAATTCTATTTAATTAGAAAAATATAGCAAATACTCCGTTTTCCTGTGATTTGCTAGTAAAACTCACTAAGAGGACACACTATTAACCAACAGTTTTAATATGTTGAAGTTATGTTAACTGCCCTATTGAAAAACCAAGGGACATAAAGTAAGTCCTAATGTCTGAAGCAGAAGACACCACATCTTTAAGGGGATGACAGATTCAAATTCAGAAAGACAAAGACAATTCTACGAACTTTGGTCACTTAATTCTCAGTTTGTTTTATACATTTCTATGGAAGGGTAGTATTTATAGATTACTGAACTTTTCAAAAAAAATGAACAAACTGTCTAAATTTACCAGTGGAAGATTAGCAAGCTGGTTAATGATATCCTGATTCATGACTTTAGAAATTATTAAATATTATTAACATAGAGATAAAGGGTCAAATATTGAGGAAGATAGACTGAAAGTCATCAAATAATTTCAAATCTAAGTATGAACAGTACACTTCATGATATATTGCAGCTTTTTATAGCACTTAACTATCAGTTTTTTAATAATTTGTATTTATACGTGTCTAATAATTTAAGTATAACTCATTATTACTTAAGTTTTGTAATAATTTAAAAGGTGTTGCATTGCTTATCAGCATGTTTCAGTTTATAAAGAATTTTGCTTTAGCTATATCCTCCCTTCTAATTATTATTTGGGTAGGTGTTATTTAGTTAAGGTTAACAAACATGGACATTGATGATACAGATTCTCATTTGTCAACTCGGTACTTGAAAAATACAAGAAATTAAAAATAAAATAACATTTTACAGAATGTTAAAAATACTCAGCATCACACCACTTTTCTCTGTGAAAGGGTAAAACTCAGATATAATAGAAAATTATCCTTCCTAAAATCTTAGAGAAAGTAAAATATAACACCAAAGATCTTTAATCTGATTTTCTATAGGCAATAGATTCAAAATCATTCCATTAACTGCTTATATTATTAGATGTCAATGTATGTTAGGTATCTAGAATATATTTAGCACTCTAATAACCTGAAAATATAAAAAGTTAAAGAAGACAAATTTCTTCCTTCAAGGTTCTTATGATCTAATGAGGGATCATAAACAACAATAAGAGTAAAAAAAAAAAAAAAAAGATTGAAAAATTAGAATATTAGCTTGACAGGCATAATGAAGATATAAAAATAAAAAGGGATTTCGGACAAGGTTTCCTGGAGTAAGGTAGTATTTTTTTAACCTAGTTTATGATGTGAAAAATAATGTGATTAACAAATTTTGCCCATGATCAATCATTATTATTACTGTTATTACTGTTTATTTTACAAATGTTAATATTTATTTTCTCTTTCAAGGAATATGTTATTGAGTGTTGAAATATTTGTTATTTCACTTGAGTAATCTATATAAATCCATGTACTTATGGAAAGAATAATAATTTTCAAAATAGAGCAATGGTTACTCTTATTTATGAAATAAATCATTCATTAATTGGCAAGAATGCTTCCCAAGGAACATGTGTCATCAAAACATTATAATTCCCATACAGAACAGTAAAATTCAGTCACATTTTTCCCACAAAATAATGAAGCTATAACAATCTGAAGATATACTAATATTCATTCAACCAGCACCAATCGGAATGTTTTCCCTTGCGACTACGGAGTTGATATTCCAACTGCTTCATAAAAATGTAGGTGACAACCTAGTAAGTTTGTACAAGCAGTACACAAACACCAGTCTGCAGAAATACCTGCCAGTTCCAGAGCCATCTTCAGGGACTCTTTAAGGTCTGTGATAACCTTTTGATAGTTACCAAATATCCATGTAATGGAATAAGAATATATTATGAAGAATAAGAAAAGGCACCAGGAAACTTCCTATCTTAATTTAACTCCAACCCAAAACAATATATTTTTTAGTATTCAGAATAATTCAGCTCAATGACTCAAGTTTAAACATGTAGTTGATTTGTTAGCCTGTCATTGTAAACACTGCATGTACTTCCTCTGCCTTTGTAATTGCTTATATTCTAGACCTTCCCTGCTACCAAAAATAATTCCCACTTCCACCCTTACCCACACATAAAAGAAATAGATTAAAATTTCAGTTTATCTTTGTACATTTTCCCATGCAAAAACATAATGCAAATTCATCAACTAAGACGTAACTATAAAGGCAATTCTGTAAGAAGGCAAAAGAAAAGCCACATAATTATTTCTCTACCTTTTACTTTTAGTTTCTGCTGTGCTGATTATAGTTCTCTGATAATTCCAAAACATTTTGCATTGCTAGACATTTTCCCTTAACCTCTCTCTCTCTCAGAAAGTCAGCAGGAAGGTAACAGAAGTCAAATCATCACTTCTCCCAAGTGAATTGGCAACAGATTCTTAACAAAGTTGAACCAGTGGTGCTGAAATATGAAGCAAGGTTTTAGATATTCAGGTCATGAAGGCAATAAGAAGACTAAGGAAAACTTCATTAATCTCAGAAATTTTTTCAACAGGGGCAAGGGTTACTATTTGACAAAATATGTATATTTTTAATTTATTCTTTGCTAACATTATTAAAGCCACTAATAATTCATATAAGCTACAATAAGATCTGGATAAATATAGATTATTAATATCAGGTACATATGATTCTCAGCCTGTAGACTTGATGTGGCCTCTACACATTCTCAACCATGGATTCCATTACTTGAATGTTCTTTCCTTACAAATTATAATACAGATATGCAGAGGCAAACTGATCTTAGAAAGGCTCTTCCTTTAAGTAGGGTTATGGGATGATGCCTGAAGGTGACCCACATCCAGGTAAAACAATTCAAGCTTCAGCTCAGCCCCTCAGCTTATATTTGGACACATCAGTTAACACCTTTATATCTCATTATTCTTATTTCTAAAATGAGAATAGCTGCTTTGTCTAGTCCCCTAACCTTCAACACCATTTTTTGAGAATTATGATTCTTTAAGATTCAAAAAGCCAAAATGGGACACCCCACATTTTTAACCCCGTGTCTCTACTTTTCATCTTTAAAAAAAAAAGACATTTTCTGTAGTATTGGTAGTAATAATAATCGTGATAATGTACAAAGCACCTGGGATGCCATGTGTTTGATAAATGTCCCTTTGCTTCTCCACTAATTTTCCATTTCATAAATTGGCAAATTCCATTTGCAATGTTGCCAGTTCAGATCAGAACCGTTTTATTGTCTCTCCGTTACCTCTTGACCCTATTCTTATCTCTTCCCACATCACCTTCCGGTATTTCCTGGCCTTTCTCTTCCAAGGACCAAGGTCTTTTCTCATCTCCCTGACCTGGACCATCACTTTGCAGTCTGTCAGCGATGGCTCCTCTGGCCAGCTTTAGCTGCTGGGATGAACCTCAAGGATTCCAAGGCTGGACACAGTTAAAGCAACTCCCTCCTGGGGCTGCTGCCTTCCAAACCCTGCCCTTCCTACTCATCCTCCTTGCTGTCTGGCCTAGGAGCCACGAGAGAAGCAAGGCATCATTGGAGTGATGACATGTGGCTCTCTCCCTTCCCCACCCTTCACATTTTTCTTTCCACGTGCAGAACCCGGAAGGCTATGACCGCTCTTGTCCTGGCGGTTGCCAAGGTTACACAATAGCAGTACCAGACCCAGGAAGTTCCCATCTCCTCTGCCTCCCCGACACCCCCCTGAAACACACACACACACACACACACACACACACACACACACACACACACACAAGAGGAGAACCCTTTTGCTAAACTGGAGACTTTAAATCCCTCCTCTCCTGCTCTCTTCTTGTGCTTGTGCAAAGAGCAGTGAGTAGCTAAGAAAAATGGGCGGGGTTTGCTGGAGAAAGAGGAGTCCTCCTAGGGACACTTGCTTTTATTTATGGGCCTAAGTGGCGGAAAGTTCACCCATTCAACTCCGATCTCTGTAACAGGAGATTCGGGGTCTCGGTGGCCTCAGCTGTTGGGGTGCAGCTCCTGTCCAGTCCCCTAGACTCCAGCCTACCGGCAAGAGCTGGGCGCCTCCTCCTCCTACCAGGTCCCCTCCGCGCGCTGGGACCCAAGCTGAGCATTCAGCGCGCGAGGTTGAACAGAAGTCAAGAATGAGGGAGAATCGGCCAGTGTTGGAAATGGCCCGGCGCTGCCAGGGCGGCCCGTTAAAGCGTCACCTCGGGGCGGGCGGGGGGGGAACACCCGGAGGAGAGGGGATATTTCGCTGGGTTCCATTCCCAGCCGGAGTCAGCTCCGGAGGGTTACCCAGGGCTGTCGCGCTCCAGCAAAGTGCGTTCCCGGCAACCCCGTTTCCCGGACAGCCAGCTCTGTGGCTGGGCTCTGACTCCAATTTCCCCCTCGGGGTCCCGAAGGGTGCAGGCTTCCTTCCGACGGAGCATCGCGATTCAGTCGCAGGGGAAAAGGCATCTTCATCCCTCCCCAAAAGCACCACAACAAAAACAATCACCGCGGTCTCCCATCCCCTCCCCCAGCCCCATGGGAAAAGGAGGGAGCGAGGCTCACATGCCCGCGGTCAAGTCCTCCCCAGACGGTCCGCACCAAGGCGTCTCCAAAAGAACCTGCCGCCGGTGGAAGCCACCGGGCACGTTCCAACGCGCTCTCGGCCCGGGATGGGGCGAGGGAGCCAGGGAGAAGGCGCGAAGTTTCTGGGCGCATCTGGAGAGGAAAACTTTGCCGGGTGCTGGCCGCCGCCGATGTAAGCTCTGGACGAGGAGGCTGTGCCACGGCGGCGGGGAGATGGGACGCGCCCCGCTGCCACGCTGTCCCCGGCGCCGCGCAGCACAGCGCACCGACTCGCCGTCCGTCCGTTCCCCGCGCACCCGCTCCCTGTCAGCTCCGAGCGCTTTTTCTGTCCCTGGACAGTTCCTCCTCTCCTGGCCACCCGCATCCTCACTTCGGACCCACAGCCACCCCCAAATAAAGTCACCCCTGTTTAACTCCGCGATCCCTGGCGAGCCCTCCCATTAGAGTAGCAGGTGACCCGAAACCGGCCTTACCTGCCGCGAACGCCTCTAGCCCTCTCTCTTCGGCCGATGTCCCTCCAGGGACAGAGGGAAGGGATGCGGCTGTGGGCGTGGGAGGCGCGACCCGGGCCGGCGCGAGCTCCTCGGAGCGGCTGCCCTGGCTGAGCCGCGGAGCCGCGGGCGGCCCTGGCGGAGCGCGGAGGCTGCGGCCGCAGAGGACCGGCCGGGAGGCAGGGGGCGCTGCTGGCCCCGAGCAACGCGCCGGCACCGGCCTAGAGCCAGGCACCAGCTGGGACTTGGGGAGGCTAGGGTGGCGAGGAAAGGCACGCTCCGAGCGGGAGGACGGCTTTTAAGTTTGTGGTGTGACCGCAGCAGCTGTCCTGGGAGAGACTCAGTCTTTCTAAAAAGGGGATGCTCAGTCGCCGGGGATTACCTCTCCCCTTCCGATCTCCTCCCCCAGCCCTCGGCCCCCCCTCTCGGCGCACGCCAGTCCTCCCCAGCAGCAGAAGTCCATCCCTGTCTGCACGCAGGCTGTCAGCAGCGCGTAGTCAATGGAGCTCTGGCCTCGCTGAGAGGTGTTTTTCAGGACCGGCCACTCTGTAAAGCAACCTGACATCCGGAGCCCGCGCTCCGGCCTGACTTATTCTATACCATAAAGTCTCTAAGGACCTCCTGAGGAAGAAATAGTTCAGCGGTTGCCCTTTAAATTCTAAGCCTCACCAAGAGTACCTGTGTTCCAGTATGTAACACCTGGCCCACTGCCACTGGCCTTGAAAGAGCAGGCGGGGGGATGAGCCACAGAGATCAACCCCCCATCCAGGGGCTGGCATCCAGGAAAGACCAAGATGAAACCAACACCAAGATGTAGGTCTTCTTCCCCTTCACCTCATACCAGGCCAACAGAGATGCGTCACCTATTCCTGTTTCAGGAGGTTTCCTTTGTAGATTTGTACAGACCTTCGTCATGAAACAGGAAAGTTGGAAGTATAGGGGGACAAGGGGTGGGCTCACAGTTTCAGGAGTCTGGAACTTACACGATTTGGAGGTGGGAGCCATTTTAAGAAAAAGGATGCAGAAATAGTTTAATCCTGCAAATTGTGCAATAACATATGACCGTGTTCCTCTTCGGGCTGCCCTCGGGGATATGGAAAGGGCCTGTGTAAGTGATGAGTCCTCAAGCCTGGGCCTTGCTAACTGCATTGTGAATCCTTCTGTGATTAGAGCTAGGTCTATTGTCACATACCTTGCACTTATTAGTCCCAACATAAAGCTGACTTGGGGTAGAGCTGGGGGGGGGGGCGGCGGGGAGGGAGAGAGACAACAACAACCATGGGATCCTGCCTTTGTCAGTTTGATTTAAGAGCACAGCTTGTATGGGCCCCAAGCTCCCTTGGCAGTGACAAGGGGTGTTCTGGTTTGGGGGTAGTGAGCAGACAATGGCAACAATGGAAGAACTGAAAAGGGGGAGGAGACTCTTCATTCAACCTCCCTTCAGTGGCAGAGAGCTTTGGGCCACAGAAACACAAGGGGTCACTTTAAGTTACAGATGGTTGGTGGCTGAGCCAGGCTTCGAAGGGACTCAAGTTGCCTAACTCTGACCAAGGTTCTTTCCTGTGTCTCATGCTGCCCCATGTCTATAACCTTGGTTTTGACTATCAACCAGCCAACTCCATAATATCCCTCGTTGCATACAGGAGAAGTGAAGTTTCTATAGACTTTCAATCTATAGCAACGTTTGTTCTGAATGCTTTACATTCAAAGTTATGCCACTCATTTTGGTGTGTTTGTTGCCTTTTCTATATTTTTATATTTTTTATAAACGCCTTTGCCCCTGGATTGAAATTTCAAGTTCATGGTGAGGACAAAGTATCTCCTTTGTCTCTCATAGCATTGCTTAGGGTTTTGCACATGGTGGGTTCATACCTTGTTGTTTTTATTTTTCAGAAAGCTCTATTTTTAAATTTTCTAATATATGTGTCAACTTATTGGCCCGAAAATCATATTTAACTAGAAGTGTGGTTAACTCTGGATTTCCCCTCTTCCCCTCCTGTCTAAATTCTAGCTTAATATACTCAAACCAAATGATATCTCCCTTTTGCTACTATTTTAACCTTTTTCACAAAGCCCCTACAAAATTAATTACTCCCTCCTGTTTTCCCAAAGCGCTTTGATTTCACTACTATTATAAGCCCTTTTTGTATTATATCATATAGTCATGCATCTGTCTGCATCTCATACAAGAGCATGGGATATTGTGTGTCTTTGTTTTCCCTGCCCCTAAAACATTGCCATGAATTTGTATTGAACTGGTTTAGCTTGAAGTACCCTGACTTCACATTTAGACTGTCTTTCCTTAGGCATCCGGAACACACCATGAGAAGAAAACATCTGGAAACTGCATTCTGTGCTTCCCATCCTTTTAATTACTCTGGGCACGCAGCAGGCAGAATGCACGGCATAGCCCAGTTGTGATGAATGGCCTCAGCTGTGGCCATGGCTTTGCAATCCTCAGGGTACTTCTTGAATACAGGGAGTGTCTTGAATACAATAGGTGTTAAGAAGTATGTGAGGATTAAATGAGTTAATGAAAACAGTGGATATGATGGTGAAAATCAGTCACTGAATTTATTTCTGCTTTTGTATTACCTATCCTGGATCCCACCAGCATTTAAGATTGTCACCAAAAGCATTTGGTAATCTCTTCTGTAGAGCTAATATCCTATCTGAGTCTTTGCAATAACATCCAGTGAGAAAAGTCTGTTTTAAAGTAAATTTTGTTAAAATGTAAAGTATGTCATACAGTTTAGTTTATCTCCAAGGTTGACTATTCAAGATTCAACAAGTGACCCTTAATTATATTGAAAGAGGTATGTATATCATCAGGACTACTTAATGCTGCTATGATGTTTGAAGGGTGGGGGGAAAAAGGCAAGAAAGAAAGGAAAGGAAAAATAAATCAAAGTACTTTCTAGGTGCTTGGAATAATTGTTGAAGAAGTAAACTTGTTTTGAGGGTCCAGGCTTCCTCTGTGACATACCACCTCTCACCCATCTCCTTTAGGACTCACAGATAGAATAGGAACAAGTTATTCTTACTGTATGGTAATAGATATGTGGTAGATAAGGTGAAATACACAATTTCTCAAAGCATCCCATTTTAATACTGAAGGAAGCCAAATAATAAAGTTTGAATTGTAGAATTTCAAAAATCAATCTAGCCCTACCCGGTTTGGCTCAGTGGATAGAGTGTCAGCCCGAGGATTGAAGGGTTTGAATCTGGTCAAGGGCATGTAACTCAGTTGCAGGCTCTATCCCTAGCCCTAGTTGGGGTACATGCGGGAAGCAACCAATTAATTTGTCTCTCTCACATTGATGTTTCTCTCTCTCGGGCTCTCCGGCTCAATTCCACTCTCTCTAAAAATCAATGGAAAAATATCCTCAGGTGAGGATTAACAAAACAAACAAGCAAACAAACAAAAAGAATCAATCTATGTTGGGAGTTAGAGGGGAAGGCAGCAGGGATAGGTAAGAGTAGAATGGGTAGAATGGGTATATTCTAGGCTTCTTTAATTCCACATATAGCTACCTCTGCCCTGCAAACAGAAGAAAGATAATTACTGGGTCCAGAATTTAACTCTAGCAAAATCTCAGAGGGTTTGGCTGTACTTTCCACAGAAGGTACTAGCCTGTAGTTCTCTTTCAACAGAATCTGCAGTCCAAATTCTCTCTGTACAGACTTCTATTCACAAAACAAATGGAAATTTGGTGTATTTAAAGGGGAAAAAATGGGTCAGTAAAAGGGATTGCAAAGTCCGATGCACACACATAAGGAAATGGAGCTAAAAACCAAAGCCATTTAGTGTTCCCATCTGTAAAATTAGTCATACCTTGGTCATATATAAAACCTCCCTGCCTTATAATAAATACCCTTTATGAATGTGTTCCCACATATTAACATATCAATAGTGACAGATAAATGTTATACTCATATGAGAAAACTGAGATATATGTTACTTTATGTCTAATTGGAACAAGTGATGGCATGAGGTAAAAGCAACTTACCTAATCTTTTATCAGGCATTTCCCCCTTAGAAACAAGGTATTTTTTCCATCTGTTTCATTTGATCATGGCAATCCTCTCATCACTGGATCATTAGGTAGTTACATATTAAGATCATTAGATCATTTTTAGTGATGAAATAACACATCTGACTTTTGTTTTTATTTCAATATTAATTACATGTATATAGAACTCTCAGAAGTAAATGTATCTCTGTTTCTTATCATCAGATAAAGACAGAAAATAGTTTATGGCTAGTTAAGTGAAATGTAAAACTGTCAGAACTTTACTTAATATCTTTGAGTTTTAAACTTTTATAACATCATAAATAATCATAAACATTCAGAACTAGGAGAAGCCTCTGCACCTTCTAGCCCTCATGTTATATGTAAGGACACCAAGGCCAAGAAGATGATCACCCAGCTCCATCTGACTCCTGCCTCAATGTACTCCATAATGCAGCACCCAACTATAGAACCTTTTCTTGGGGAAAAGAAAAAAAAAATCAGCTATTTTTCTAAACCTTTCCAAGCCAGAATCTTAAGGTTATATTTACTTAGCTGGGTTGGGGTGTGGTGAATAATTAAATTCAGCAGGAATGCACTTCAAAATAAAAATAAAAACATAACCCAACCCCTCTGGCCCAAGTCCTGAGACCTCAGAAAAGAAAACCTCCTTGTCTATGAACATTCACTTGAGGTTGGAAAGGCTTTCTGTTCCTGATATAAGAGTCCACATAGCTATTGCAGAATGGGGAGTTTAAAATTAAATAAATGGCTCTTTAAAAAAAAAAAAAAAACGTTCTTATATCAATAAACAATCCCCCCAAGGAAGTACTTTAAGGAAAAACAAACAACTTTCCTATGCATCATATAGGAAAAAAAAATATCATTTTTAAGTTTGCTTTTCTTAATACCACATACCAAAAGCACTCCACCCTGAGAGCACACTTTAGATACAGTGGATTCTTCTAAGAAAATGGGGGAGGGGGGGATTCCTGTGATACAAATGGATGCAAACCTTATTTGTATAAGGGTGATGAAACCAAGAAAAATACTATGCCCTCTTGTGGCTTATTTGTTCTAGTTCACAACTAATCAACAGTACTCTATTATTTCCTGAAACTCAAACATACCTATATTCCAAGTGGAATTCAACTATTCCTTTGTGTAGTTAACTGGAGAGAGCAGGTCCCGCAGACAGCAGGAAGGCATTCCAAGACCTCTCCTTTGTTCAAGGTCATAAGCAGCTGCTTAGCCACAGTGAAATCAGTATCCCTGAAAACAGGGGGAGATTATCCAAAATACCCCACAGATTCTTACAGATACATAAAAATACCTTCCAAAGAAATGCATTAGATAGAATTTCTTTTCTAAATAGTGAGGTTTGTTTTGGAGAGACCTAAACCATCCGTTTCCACAAATAGGAGAAAATTCATGATTTCCTTTCCTACTGTATTTGTATCTCTACTATTTCTTTAACTGTGGGTGATGCTTATTTTTCCATTAATATATATGTAATAAAGCAGTTAAGGGAATATTGGTTTTCATACTGTGCATATTTTTCTCTTCTTTCCCTCTACTTTACTCGAAATGAGGATATAATAAATATATTAGATTCTATGATTTGCAGATATAATTAACTTTATGATACCACAAAAACATGACCATGTTTTCCTGAAACAGCGAAGTGGCGATGAGATGGGTTCAGTAGACAATGACCTCTGCTGATCATGAGAAAGATGTTCAGGTAACTGTGATTTCAATAACTTAGTAACTAAGTGAATGTCAAAGCTTTAAAACAGGCAAGTTTTGCTAAATCTGTCCAAACCTATTATATTAATAATTTATTATGAATGAAATTATTATTCTTCCATATACAAAGCAGCTTAAAGTTCAGTGACCTAAGTCATATATTTTTCATTTGATTGGATCTTCTTGCGCATTAAGAGGGCCAATGTGCATTTCCTAATCTGCACTTTTACTTTAGCAAGTTGCTGCTGAAATAGACCAAATTGTCTCCTACTTATCTGAAAAATATAAATACAATTTTTCAAAGTGCCCAATTCAATACAGGGAACCGTTGTTTTTTGAAGTTACAAGCTAAAATAGAACCTGTTTGAAATGACTCTTTTAAGTCAATCTAGGTCAATGATCATTCTCCCGGTGAAGCACAGATACACTTTCATTAGAATTATCATTTGCAGAGACCATTCATAAAACCATTCAAGATTTTTAATTTTATTTACTATAAATTAAGGGAATAATAATGAATCACTATACTATAATACTATCAACAAATTACATTCTCTTTTTACTTGATGTTTCAATAAAATTATCTTTCCCTAGGTCAAGCAAAGTTTTACTTCCCAAATTTTATTTATGTGTTTGCCAAGAGAGTAACCACATTAAATGTCTATGATAATGCATATATTTTAAAAATTATCTCTAACTTTACTATATTTAAAACTTCTAATTCAAGAATGGAGACAATTTTTAAAGATTAAAAACATGACCGCTTAAAAAGAATGTATTAAGAAATTAAATTAACATTTCACTAATTAAGAATAAAGACAAGTCATCCATAATCATGAAAGTCAGTATTGTAAGTATGATATTTTTGATGGCATGCCCAATGTTGAAATGGTGATCTTCCAATATGAGCTATGAAAACATTAGGCCTGGGGTGGGGGCAGGGTGGGCTAGAAGAGGTCAATGGGGGACAAAAGCTACATATGTAATACTTTCAATGATAAAGATTTTAAAAAAAGAAAAGATTATAAATGTATGATGTTAAAACAAAGATGTACTGGTTAGTGAATAGATAACCAAATAATTAAAATAAATTAGAAGTCACAATACAGACTTAAATAACATATCATAATTCACTTATGTAATGGAAATTTTGTTTTCTGGCCCCAAACTGGAGTGGACAATGAATGCCTTCTTTTCTAAAAGTTATTTTATGTAGCATTTGAAATACAAAAAAGTAACATACATACACACTAAAGTAGAACTCACACTCAAGAATATACCACCCAACTTAAAAATTAGAACATTTTGAGTATCTTTAAAGTTATTTTTTGGTTCCTCCTTGAATCTGCCCTTTTGCTTACCACATAGAAGTAAAAAATATCTTCAACTTAGTGCTTATTTTATCTCCCTTTTATCCCACCTATGTATATAGCCCTAAACAATATATTGCATGATGTGTTGTTATTAGTTTTATATAAATAGAATCATCTTTATTAAAATGATAATTTTCTGTGATTCTCTTATTCAGCCCTAAGATTAATTTTCCTATTGTGTATGCTGTTCTTTTGTTCACTTTGGTTGCTTTTAATCATTGTTATGCATTCTCATAATGGATGGCTAGTTGAGTGGTTTCCAATAGTTGTCTATTGCAAATAATGCTGCTTGAGCATGCTTGCATATGGCACCTTATTTTCCATTACTCAACTCAACATCTTTGTATAGGGAATGAGATGAAAAGATGTTAAATGGAACAACAAAAGAGAGATGGAGAGGGTATCTGAGAGAGTAACAGGAAAGAAAGAATGATACTCAGAGATTAGATACCACTGATGCTCCCAGGCTGGAAGTCTCTCGGCCCACCAGCTGCTCACTGCTGGGCATGCCGCTCCAGTGCATATTGGTTTATCAGGATGTGCTATCTTGACCAGGATTGGGCTGCTGAAAACTGTTATCTCAGCGATGCTGGAGTTAGAAATACCTTGACCCCATTACCTATCCACCTGCCACTACCAGGAACTACCGGAGCCTGCCTCATTCTTAGAGGCAGAAGCATTTCTGTTTCTCTTGCCTACTGACCTCCTGCAAATTTCCACTCTTTTTTGTTTGTTTGTTTTTTTGTTTTTGTTAATCCTCGCCCAAGGATATTTTCCCATTGATTTTCAGGGAGAGTGGAAGAGCTAGGGAAAGACAGGGAGAAACATCAATGTAAGAGAAACACATCAATTAGTTGCCTCCTGCAGGAGCCCCAACCCAGGCTCCAGCCAGGGAGGAGCCTGCAACCAAGGAATTAAACCCAGGACTCTTTGGACTGCAGGCCTACAGTATATCCACTGAGTCAAACTGGCCAGGGTCAAATTTCCACTATTGACTAAATCTATCCAATGGCTAGATGACAAAGCAGTACAAAAAAATGTAACTTTCGGATTCCCAGGCACAGACAGAGTATAGGAAACAGATGTGGGCTTTACAGAAAGCAGGTAAATAAGCAACACAAGCTCTCATTTCTACCTGAAAGCAGAACATTTCAATTAGTTGCTTTCAGGTAAACTCAGTAAATTAGTGATTTCTCAATCATCTAAAATTCTCTACATTTTTGTCATATGTTTTAAAGATATAAAGGGCATTTTAAAAATGACTAAACAGCCTGGTCTGTGTGGCTCCATGGTTTGGTCAACCTATGAACCAGGAGGACTTGGTTTGATTCCCTGTCAGGGCTCATGCCTGGGTTGCTGGCTCAATTCCCAGTAGGGGGCACACAGGAGGCAGCTGATCAATGATTCTCTCTCATCATTGATGTTTCTCTCTCTCTCTCTCTCTCTCCCTTCCTCTCTAAAATCAATAAAAATATATTAAAAATGACTAAACCTAACATTTTATTGTAGTTCAGAGGAGAAAAGATATAACCTAAGGTTGTGCACAGAGGTTATTAAGTATGTGGATAAACTACAGTTACGGTGGCTTTTGGACAAATTCCTGCAGGATCTGCAGCATATAAGCACCTGGGGGTTTGAGTGAAGAGGCTTCAGAGTGAGGCTCTTTCTGAGAAAACCATGGGAATGAAGTGCTGATGTGGGAATGTGGGCACTGTGTTAAGGGGGATATGAAAATAGAAATGAAGATCTATGAAAGTAAAAGGTGGGAAATGAAACTGGACAAGTAGATGTGCAAGATATCGTGGCAGATTTCGGTTTCCTACCTAAGAAGCTAGGACTGACCAAGAGAGATTAAACAAAACAAAACAGATAAACCCAACCTTGAACATTATAGAGATAGAAAGATATATTATTCACTTCAATAGCACATGTTAGAAGAGAGAGAAATTAGAAGCAACAAGTCCTTCTAAGAGATTGTTGCAATATTCCTGGGTAATAAAAATCTAAACTCCAGAAATGACCCATAGAATCAGAAATATCCAGGTATCAGAAACAGCTGAAAATTAAACATCCTATGTTAATAAGATTAAACAGAGAAAGTAGTTTTAAAAATAAATCCTTCTTTTTGTATAAAAAAATTCATAATGAAGAACACTTTTTAATACCTTTGTGCTTTAAAAAATATAAAGCCATAATGTGGCATTGACAGGGAAGAGACTTAGTAAACTAGAATAGACGATTACTTAATTGGCCTTTTCCACTTTAGTCATCTGAGGGCAGTGGCTTTTCCAGCTTGCCTAAAAAGTTAGAAAGTGACTCAGCATTACTCCACAGCACTTGAATGAATAGATATTTCAAAGAGCAGCTATTGATTTAATATGGTAAAAACAGGCTGTCGACCACATAAAAATAGCCTTCCGAAGTCATTCATTGATTTGGTTACACTTAGAAGTTAATTCTCCCTAGAAACAGCACCCAGAGCTAAGCCAGTACAATACAGCCTAGACGACTCTGGAATGCATTTGTATGGAGAAGGTATATTTGGTTCTTTCAATGTGGGATGATGAGAGGACTCCTAGTAGTGGTGGGTGCGAGTACTTGCTCCCTTCCATGTTGTTGATTGTTAATGTGATCAGGGAGAAGAGGCTTCTTGCATAGCGGTGAGGCTGAGAGGTGTCTGAGTGTCCTGAATAGAAGCTTTTGGCTGTAAGATCACTGGAACCAGCGTTAGTTTTCCAGTCTCTCTCAGTATTTTCTTCCTCTAGCCTTAGGGATTGACCCTCTTGCATCCTTTTTTCCTATCAACATTTCTGGTTTCATTCTGTCCCGATCCAGGAAGAACTCCAACACCCTGTAACTTGTTTCTCTTGGTACTCTTTAGACCCTAAAATAACTTCAAAGATATTTTGAAGTTTTCTAATGAATTGTAAGATCAGTAATCAGGGAAATTCAAACAAACAAAATATGTTTCAAATTTTTTTTCTTACCCATCTCTTTCACCTTCCTTACCCCTGTTCTCCTTTTCCTTCACTTAGCTAAAATCAATAATTTAAACTATCCTTTGAAGTTATTTTCCATTTCTTTCAGATTAAAACAAAAGTGATTAAACTCAAATACAATTTTTCTCTCCCTTTGCTTCTTTCCCTGAAATCATGGCATGGTGTGCATGTGGCCTCACAGGAGCAGGGAAGTTTCAAAGTCACGAAGCACGGCATCTTTGGCTTCTTCTGTCCTTGGGAACATTTCCCTTACCCATGAGGGTGATGCTTGCTTGCCCTTTGGCTTCTTCTGCAAAGTCCATGATTGTGGCAACTCGTGGTCTCTTCATTTCACCTGGCCCAGTAGCATTTTGTGACTGTCTCAGGCTTTCCTCAGCCCTTGCTGGTTCTAGAGAACACTCTTGAGATCTGCCTTCTGTGCCCATGTGGCCACAGCTCAAACCATCTTTGCTGCAGCAAACAATGCAGAACTCTTTGCTATGGCATCTTGACCTTCCTCTCAGTCTCTCCAGGCTCTTAGTTATGTCTCTTTAGCTTTAGGGTCTAAAGATTAAAGGGAGAAACTCAAATGCTCAAAATAATATCACCAGTTTGGGAGAAAATAGCCAAAAGATCATCTAGATGGCATTTCCTCACACAAATGTGGGTGAGTCTTAAATCTGGCCTAAGTTGGGGAGGGAAAGACTGTGTACAATATGGTTGTTGTTTGTTTGTTTTTTAATATATTTTTTATTGATTTCAGAGAGGAAGGGAGAGAAAGAGACAGATAGAGATATCAATAATGAGACAGAATCATTGATTGGCCACCTTCTGCATGCCCCACACTGGGGATCAAGCCTGCAACCTGGGCCTGTGCCCTGACTGGGAATCAAACCATGGCCTCCTGGTTCATAGGTCAATGCTCAACCATTGTGCCACACCAGCCTGTACAAAATTTTGTTAAAGTTTAGCTTTAGACTCACACTTGACTCAAACATGCTATTTGCCAAATACCTACTTTTCACACTTTATTTTGTTGTGTCAGGACTTTTGTAGGATCAATGATTCTATGATTAGTAGTTTGTCATCATGTCAAATAAATTCTGTTTCTGCTTTACTTCCTTACCAAGAGCTTTTTTGATCTCATAAAAGTAACAATATTTATAGTGTGGAAATAGAGTATCCTGTCTAATAAAAGAGAAACATGCAAATTGACCGCACCTCCGCTACACCCACCAGCCATGCCCACCAGCCAATCAGGAGCAAGTATGCAAATTAACCCAGCCAAGATGGCGGTTAATTTGCATATCCAGGCATGGAGCGAAGACTGAAGACAGCCTAGAAGGAAGCCAAGCTCTGCAAAAGGGAGCGAAGCTTTGGAGAAGTAAGCAAGCGGGGCAGCAGAGAAGGGAGGGAAGCAGGAGTGGCAGGGGAGAAGGGAGGGAAGCAGGCAGGGCGGGGGAGAAGGGAGGGAAGTAGGAGGGGCAGGGGAGAAGGCAGGGAAGCAGGCCCGGCCGCAGGAAGCCCTACTGCAGGAATCTTTCTGCAATGGGCCTCTAGTTTTTTATATAATTATCATGGATAATAGAACAGACACTACAAAGGTTATGATTAATTAAGAAATCACAATCTTAAAATGTTTTTTATGCTCTTTAATTATGTGTTTCAAAAGTGGTTCAAGTGATATGTGACAGAAATACTGGTCATAAGCAGAAAGAAAATGGGGTGTTTTCATCATCCTGCTTCAGCCAAACTCCATAAAAGAGGAGAGGTTTTATAACTGCCTTGGTATTTATTTATTCAAGATGTTCCAATAAGGTAGAATAGCAGCTCTCATGTTGAAAACGAAGTTTCAACAAATGTCTTAATACAGGACTTTTCAGATAAAATATATTTAATAACATTCAATGGTTGCTTGCAGAGAAAGTAGTTTGCCAAAACTAGCTGTAGAAGGAATCCAAATGATATTCTTTCAGAGTGCAAGTGTTTCTTATGTTGCCTGCTGTGAAGACTCTACTAATCATTCTTCTCCAGGGAAGATGTTGAAAATGGTGTATATTCAATGAAAGTGGAGATCCAGGCAGAAATTCAGAAATGTTATTTATTTTTATCTTGCATGCCAATTACATTGATCTGTTGTCACACATCTATATCCAAGGATTAAGAATATTTAAAGTGATTTTGTGAAGCATCGGAGACATGCAAATATAAATAAAAATATAAGTTAGGAAAATCATGTTAACTTTGTGAAAACATTCAGTAAATATTTTCTTTAATCATTAAAAAATATTTAATTTGTTTTGCCTCAACAAAATTTTATCTCGCCAAAACCGGTTTGGCTCAGTGGAAGAGCGTCAGCCTGCGGACTGAAAGGTCCCAGGTTCGATTCCGGTCAAGGGCATGTAACTTGGTTGCGGGCACATCCCCAGTAGGAGGTGTGCAAGAGGCAGCTGATCGATGTTTCTCTCTCATCGATGTTTCTGACTATCTATCACTCTTTCTTCCTCTCTGTAAAAAAAAAAAAAATCAATAAAATATTTAAAAAACAAAATTTTATCTGTATCAGTCTTTGAGTTCTGGAGCTAACAGGGAGATAGGTATTAATCTTGGTAGACCTATCTACTATAGAAAGAAAAATAGTTTAATAAATTAGTCATAGCATCACTGTCTACAATGTCCACTGATAGAGTTAGATGAAAATATCTTCTTTCTTTGACTTAATCTCAGGAGAGAGTGAGCATCTATCTTCCAAAATTTAAATTTCATTTATTTAAATAATATGCCAAATAAATCCTAATTTACTCAGATTCAATTTTCAAACTCGCACACACTAATCTATAAAAGAAAGTTTGGTAGCTATTAATTACAAAATATCATACACATTTTATTTACATAAATTGCATTTTCCAAGTAACTGCATCAATTGTAAAACGTTGCTTATTTTTTTTTCTTTTTATTGAATCTATTAGGGTGACACTGCTTAACAAAAGTATACATGTTTGCCCTAACCAGTTTAGCTCATTGGATAGAGCATTGGCCTGTGGACTGAAGGGTCCTAGGTTCGATTCAGGTCAAGGGCATGTACCTTGGTTGCGGGCACATCCCCAGTAGGGGGTGTGCAGGAGGCAGCTGATCGATGTTTCTCTCTCATCGATGTTTCTAACTCTCTATCCCTCTCCTTTCCTCTGTGTAAAAAATCAATAAAATATATTTTAAAAAATAGAATACAGGTTTTAGGTGTATAATTCTACAACACATCATCTGTACACTGTATGGTGTGTTCACCACCCCAAGTCCATCCATCACTATTCATTCCCCTTATACCTTTCTACATCTTTCTCCACCTCTCCTCCCCCAGCAATGTAAAAACAAGTTGAGACACTTCCTGACTTAATCATTGTATTCTGATTATCATAGCAACCAACTATTATATTTGAATAAAGAGGTAATATGCAAATTGTCTGGGACGCCGTAATGTCATGACTGCTCAGGAGGAGGCTGTGTGAGCAGGTGGGCGGGAGGAGACTGCGTGTGAGGTGAGGCAAGCCCGGATGCCGCAGCAGCTTGAGCAGGCCCGGAGCGGAGATGTGGGCCTGCCAGCCGCGATGTGCTGGCAGTCCCGCCTCTGCATGTGAGCTGCAGAGGAAACACCTTTTCTGACAGCTCATTGACTAAGCTCCCTGTACACCACTGGCAGTGTTCTCAGTAACTTGGGTAATAAGAATCCAAGAAGGTGATCTAGGGTTTTTCCACCTCACTCCTGGAGGAAAAACAAAGGTCTGCTGCTGGAGGGGCTAAGAAATGTCATATCCTGCCCTAACCGGTTTGGCTCAGTGGGTAGAGCTTTGGCCTGCAGACTGAAGGTCTGGGTTCAATTCTGATCAAGGGCATGTACCTAGGTTTCAGGCTTCTCCCAGGTCAGGGCTCATGCAAGAGGCAACCAATCGAAGTGTTCCTCTCACATTGATGTTTCTCTCTGTCTTTCCCTCTCTCTTCCATGCTCTCTAAAAGTCAATGGAAACATCCTCAGGTGATGATTAAAAAAAAAAAAAAGAAAGAAAGAAATGTCATATCCTATGAAAGACACATCTTGAAAATGCCTAAAGAAAGTTGTCATTTTTTCATGGTGAAGGGACTGGGGTCCATGTTGATGAAAACACCTTGGCGGCTGCAGCAGCCAGCAGTGGCAGCAGCAGTGGGGTGATGGGGGTGATGCCTTCCCCTGATCAGCCCGGTCGCCTCCCGCAGAGGGAGGCCAGACTGCAGCTTAGGCTCGCTCCCTCCGGGGAGTGGGCCTAATCTGTCAGTAGACATCCCCTAAGGGCTCCCAGACTGTAAGAGGGGGCAGGCTGGGCTGAGGGACCGCCCCCCAGTGCACAAACTTTGTGCATCGAGCTTCTAGTTATATGATATTGGTAATGTGCAATAGTGTAACGGCATGAATAAAGAAGCTATGGACAGTGCTAAGAAATAAGTGTATGTTAATGCCTAACTCTTAAAAATTAACTATTCAAGTTTTTTTGTAAAATAATTTTAAATAGTGGTTTTTTTTTTTCTTCTTACTTTCTAGGAGTTATTCTATGATGGTGAGATTTGGATTTGTCTCAGGTTAGACCTAATTTTCATTTTGCTACTTGGGCACTTAGCATTTTCCAAAATATAAATTTAGGATATTTTTTGTACAAAATTTTAAAACATTGGAGCAATATTGGTAACTTTGAGCCTGAAGGAGCAATATTGGTAACTTTGAGAAGATGATAAGCTTCCCTTACTGTGACCTACTTCATTAGGTCTCACCCTACACCACCAGAGGGAAATGTGAGGAAAGAGTGGTGATAAAGAAAGTAAGTAAGCCAAGGCACTTATAAGCTATATCCTTCTGTGACATACATTTGTATATAGCTTTAAACAGCAAAGAAAATCCACACATCATTATAAATATCCTAGATACGTTAATTGGAAGAGGGAAATTCTGTTTCAGACTTGGAGAGATTGGTAGCTTTGAGGAAAGACAAGTGTGAGATATGTGCCTATCCCAATTGAAAGTAGTCAAGGACAATTGTTTCTTTTATACCCCACTAGCCTTGTTGAACTCCATCATACTAATTTACACCCCTTTAGTCTTATTTAACCTCAGATCAACACTACGTATGGTTAACTTTTCAATTTAATAAGTAGTAATAACAAAATATATTGATCAAAATATAATACAGAATATTCAGCACATGAAATTGCTTTAATAGAACAAACTCAAAATATATCTACTGATATGATTGATGGAAAAACTGAATCTTTGAGAAGACCACTCATTTTTGTAGTATATAAAAGTGTAGGATTTAGATATAATATATAAGTACACACAAACAAGTATAACTGGTACAATAGCGCTAAAGCTTTGTGCAAATTAAAGTCATCACAGTTTACACACACGATCTGGTCCTCTGGGTGGGTACTAGTTAGACATTGTTGAGTCAGGAGGATGCCTCCAAAAGGATGAGGGGGGGAGAACAGGGAGAGAGGGACATATCACAATGCATACCCACTGAGTAGAGGCTGTTTCTTACCAATCAATTCTCTAAACACTTTCAAGAGTAAAGTAATTATTCTTTGTTGATCATCTCCATTTCTTCCCATCTTATGCCCTTCATTCTACACTTTTTCTTTGACATTTTCTAATGTTCCATTCCTTTTTTTCTCCCAAATACATTTTCCTGTAAAACTACCAACCAGTAAAAACTCTGAACACTCAAGCTGTTTAATTCAAAATATTAAAATTTTTAATAATAAATGATCAATTAGTTTTTAAGCTCTTAGGCTCTAAACATTTTACATGCAGTGTCTACATATTTAATTCTTATCAAAATCAACTAAAATATGTTTGTTTTTAAAAACAGCAACTCAAACTACTTTTTTTGTCTGCAATTTTCAATCTTTGTCTTAGTTATTATTAAACCTGACAAACTATTCACAGTGTATTCAAATTCTTCATTCAAAAATTTGCAACAACATCAGAACTGGAATGATAACCCCTGAGGCTATGACAGAAAATTGTAGAACTTTAGGTTTAGAATTCTTTGCTCCAACCTCCTCATTTACAGATGAGTCAACTGGGAGTCAGAATGGTTTGCCCAAGGTCACACCATTAGCTAATTGGGAGGTCCTGAACTAGGATCAATTTTGTGTTTATTCTATTATATACCACTGCGTCTCTTAGCAGATGCAAATTAAGTAATATCATCACAATCCTTCCTTTCTATAACAAAACATATATTTCCATACCTGGGAAGGTAACCTAGTGATTATTTTTGCCTTTTTCCTATCAAAACATTGGTTAATCATTATGTAGTCAAAACACAAATGATTTTTTTTAAATGAGAAATTTTTTAAACGACTTCATCTATGCAAAATAGGCTTACTTTTTAATTTCATGTTTTTAGTGAATTTCTCAGATCACAATCATTTCACCCTCTAAGGTTAATTAGAAATCATCATATGTATATAAACATGTTTAGGATCATTAGGCATTCACATAATAAAGGCACAATGATGAAAGATTCCAGGTATATAGGTCTGAAATTAAGAAAATTATATCATGAACTATACTTTCTTTTACATTAGTAACCAGTTCAAAGAGTTAATCAGCACATTCAAAATAGATATAAAAATAAACATTCATTAGGATTAAAGATTGTTTTGAAAGAGACCATTTTTAGAGATGGAAACTTTTATCTGTTCAAAACAAAAGAGGGCAAAAAACCAAAAGCTACTATGGTACTTATGGCAAACATTACTCCATCTGATTTGTTTGATCTGCAAATATTGTGAGATATAAATCAATATAAGATCTGATGAGCTAGTGAGCGTATTGTTTACTATAGTCTTCAGTAGGATTAGGACAAAGGATTTTGTTATAGTTAACTCTGCTTTTATTTACTTATTTATTCTTTCATCAGATATATTGAATGCCCACTATGTGCTGCAGCTGCTCAGCATAAATGGTGAATAAAAAAAGTCTCTCAACTACAATCAGATACTCTCAAATAAATGTGACATTGGAACTGTGATAAATTTATGAGCAAGGTTCATCGTGTATGAAAGATTAAGTAGGGGGCTCCTTGATTATCTACTGCCTTCCACTCAGTGTTTCACACAACAGCAGTCACTATCGTTGTTTAACCAAGGAAATGGAATAGGCTTGAAAGCAAGTTTAAGGAATTTCTGAAAAATTGAACCACTAAGATGAGTTCCTAAAAATGAGTAAAAATGTAGAGAAATGGGACCCAATTCTAAACATGTGTTAACTCTGTTACTATTTAAAAACAGAGTGTGTTTTAGTTGCTAATCTCTGCTGAAGGCCTTTTCCAGATTGAATTCCCGATTTTCCCTCTGTCTTTTTCTTTGCTGATATCTTTTGAGAGAGAATTCATGCAGCTGACATCTTTAGATGAAGATAGAGGGCCTGAGCATTTTCTTTCATATGATACTTTGATTCTTTACATCAAAGCATTTCAACAGACCAAAACTTGTGTTTTCTGCAAAACTCCCAGCCTCAAGACAGCAGTGTGTGCCTAAAAAAACCAGTATTTTTTCCTGAAGCCAACTTCAAGGCTAATCTGTTCTTCTGAGAAATATGGTACCTGTGCGGTTTCTTCCACTTTTCAGCTTTGATATAGGCTTAGATTTAATTTTTAAAAAATCTGCTTATGAATTGTGTGTGCGTGCATGTATATGTGTACATGTGTTTTTGTAATTAGACCTTAAAATACTTTTCCTTTTAATATCAAAATTTTATACAGTTGGGATAAATTAACCTTCATTTAATGATTTATCACAGATAACTTTTTTTAATATTAAAACTTAACTTTGCACCGTGGCTGGGTGGCTCCATTGGTTGGAGCATTGTCCCATACACCAAAAGGTTGCAGGTTCTACTCCTGGTCAGGGCATATACTATACATGGGTTGCTGGTTTGATCCCCTGTTGGGGCATGTACTGGAGGCAACAGATCTCTCATATCTCTCTTTCTCCCTCCCTCTCTCTCTCTCTTCTCTCTTTCTCTCTCTCAAATCAATACACATATTCTCAAGTGAGGATATAAAAAAAGTATAAATAAAACACAAAACAAAACTTCAGCTATAGTAACAAGATTTTCTTTCAAAATCTAATTTATAAATTTATAGTCTCATTTTCAAAACATGTACTATTTATTATTTATTTTTATATTTTTTTATTTCCATTCAATTTATAGCAAATTTATAACGTGATTGTATTTCAGGCAACATATCTGTTAAATGAAACCTCATGTATGTTTCTACAGTGCATTAGACAGAATCATAGACTTGCCTAAATGTCATCCATAAGAAGGCTTATGTTGTTAAATATTAAAAGAATTCTTTTGTTTTTTGTTTTTAATTTCTTTATTGATTAAGGTATTACATATGTGTCTTTATCCCCCATTACCCCCATCTCCCCACTCATGCCCTCACCCCCCTGTTTTCTATTTTTGTGAATTTATTCTAGAAGTTATAAATTATCAGCATATAACAAAACATATTATAATGCATTTAGGGATTTTAATATTAGTGTTATTATAAGATCAGTTTTCCCAGATGTTAAGCAATGCATAGTACTGATTTTAAAAATACACAAGTGTCATATGTTGGACACACCAGTTATGGTCATTGGTTATCTTGCAACCTATTGTATCAGTAAATAGTTAACTAGTAAATATACTGTGCTTAGTTTATAAACATACACATAAAGAATTAAAAATTACTTCATTTGTATGTTTTATATAATTTCATTTGTATGTTATCAGGCTAGCTAAATGTTAATTTCAAGAAAAAATTCCTTTCCAGTAAGTTTCAGTTAAGAGTTTTTTCTATTATTGTAATCCTAAAGCACGTATTTGTTTTTTAAATACTCACCCTTTAAATTCTGTGTCTCGAGGGAACTGTTTTCTAATTATTGAGTGTATTGATGGTTCCCTGCATGTGTCACACCCTGTATTTCTTCACAGATGGATAAAGGTTGTTCTGTTTAGTGCTATGTAATCTATTAAGAAGGCAAGAGGGGACAGTATTCTAAATGCAGAAGCTGTTCTCCCTTTGTCACTTACTATAAGTGCATGATGTGTTTAACCTTTGTGACCCACAGTATTTGATTATTACTGAAAGTGTATTTAAGACATGTGTTTTTATTTTTAATTTTCATGTTGTTTGCACAACATTATGCTAAACTTAATTTCGTTTACATCAGCAACATTTCTAGATGTGGCTCCCTTTGGCTGCCTTTCAGTCTCATGGGCTATATAAAAAATACATAAATTATTAAGTTTAACATCATTGAAAACATGTGCATCTATCTAAAAATGTCATACATTCAGTGGCTACCATCTGTGGCTGTGGTAATATAAACCCATAAACGTGCACAGTCCTGTATATTGATTCAAATAAACAAAATTCAGTCGGACATATAATCTGATATTGTGGTTTGTGTAGGTACAATTTTATTTTGTGAAACATTAAATGGGAAGAGTAATAGAATATACATATTGTTTTGGTTAGTTGGTACTTTCTTCCTCTCACAAATGTAATGCATTCTTTAGAGTAAAATCACTAATTCAGTGTGTGGATTAATAGCAACAGGACTGCTTCCACATTCCAACATTGGTCATCATTAGCAAATATGCTTAAGTTGTATATATTTTACAGTAAATATTTTCAGTTTTATTAATTGTATTTAGGGTGACTTCTCTAGTATCATTTGTTAGGAAAATAAATAGAAAGGTGTTTTATTTAATTTCAGTCTTGTGAGAGTGAGAGGATTGTTCCTCTAATTAATGCTACTGATTAAACATCTATCCTCTCTAATAAAAGAGTAATATGCAAATTGACCATCACTCCAACACACAAATGGCTGCCCCCATGTGGTCAAAGATGGCTGCCCCCATGTGGACACAAGATGGCCACCACAAGATGGCCAGCAAGGGAGGGCAGTTGGGAGGGACCAGGCCTGCAAGGGAGGGAAGTTGGGGGCAACCAGGCCTGCAGGGGAAAGCAGTTGGGGGGATCAGGCCTGCAGGGGAGGGCAGTTAGGGGTGACCAGGCCTGCAGGGAAGGGCAGTTGGGGGGACCCAGGCCTGCAGGGGAAAGCAGTTGGGGGGGACCAGGCCTGCAGGGGAGGGCAGTTAGGGGTGACCAGGCCTGCAGGGGAGGGCAGTTAGGGGTGACCAGGCCTGCAGGAGAAAGCAGTTGGGGGGGACCAGGCCTGCAGGGGAGGGCAGTTAGGGGTGACCAGGCCTGCAGGGAAGGGCAGTTGGGGGAACCCAGGCCTGCAAGGGAAAGCAGTTGGGGGGGACCAGGCCTGCAGGGGAGGGCAGTTAGGGGAAAACAGGCTGGCAGGGGAGCAGTTAGGCATCAATCAGGCTGGCAGGGGAGTGGTTAGGGGGTGATCAGGTTGTCAGGCAAAAGCGGTTAAGGGCAATCAGGAAGGCAGGCAGGCGAGCAGTTGGGAGCCAACAGTCCTGGATTGTGAGAGGGATGTCCGACTGCCCATTTAGGCCCCATCCTAGATTGGGCCTAAACGGGCAGTCGGACATCCCTCAAGGGGTCCCAGATTGGAGAGAGTTCAGGCTGGGCTGAGGGACACACATCCCCATACACGAATTTCATGCACTGGGCCTCTAGTCTTTTATAATGATGGTTGAAGTGGATATATATCTACATATAAACCCCTAATCAAACATTGTAAGGACTAGTCTATGTAAATTAGTTTTCCTATTATTTATAATTCTTTTGGCCTGTATTATAGCAATAATTTTGTAATATTTTTTCCTACAGAAAGAATAGGGGGAAAATCAGTCTTTCCTCTATCAATGTAATTTAAAATGCGTGTTTTATCACTGATAGTTTAGAAAAGGTCCTATTAGCTTTATAACTTGTTATAGTCAAGGTCATATAAAAATTTAGGATTGCTATCTAATTTTCCAGAAATTCTAATATATATATATATTAGAGGCCTGATGCACAAAAATTCATGCAAGAATAGGCCTTTCTTCCCATGGCTGCCAGCACTGACTTTTCCACTGGCACCTGGGACCCGGGCTTCCCCTTTCTGGCCACCAGCAGGAACCTGGGACCTGGCTGGCTTCCCTCCGGCCCTGGCTTCATCAGGAAGGATGTCCAGAAGATGTCCGGTCTAATTAGCATATTACATTTTTATGATAGATAGGTAGATAGATAGATAGATAGATAGATAGATAGACAGACAGATAGATAAATTCTACTATATATGCAAGCTGTAATGTTTCAGGAAATTTCAGATTTTCTTTAACAGTAAGCAGTAACTATTCTCAATTGTTCTATACTCTAACTAGAGCCTTGAAAGGTGCCTGTGAAAATCACAGGCCTTGAAGCATAAGCATTTTAGTTTCATGTGACATCTACTTCTGTAAAGGACCATGTGAAATAGGAGTTATTGTTATTCACATACTAGAAATAATAACACCAAGATTTAGAAGCATAAATTGTCTGCTAATATCACCGAGTGAGTAATCTGGAGAATCTTCTATTCAGCACCAATTTGTTTGATCTGATATGTACCTTCTTGTTCTCCTCCAGTTATCTACACTTCTTTAGCTATAGTGCTGTGAGTCCTACTTACTTTAAGGCTTTCAAAACTTAGGTCAAACTAGTATTTATTTTTACTCTGTCTAGATACCACTAGGTGATAGTTGCCTGTGCCTGTTATCAAGCCAGACTAATATATTTAGTCATTCATTCATCAAATATTTATTCAGTACCTACTATATGTTTACATACTTCTAGACTCTGAGAAGATAACGATGAGTGAGAGAGATATGGTCCTTGCTTTCATAGATCTCCTAGTCTAGTGAAAATAATGTTGGGGGATTTCAGACAAATAGTTAAATGAGAAATTAAGGTACGTGTTCTGGGACACTAATTCAATAGATAAGGAAGACTGATAAGTGGGGAAAAGTCAATTCCATAAAGAAGTGTAATACTTAGCAAGTAAAATAGAGGATAGATGAATGAGAGTGTTCTAACTTCCAGGAACCAACATATGAGAACTCTTTGGTTGTGATATTTCTTTTCCCAGGAATGTCCTTTGCCACGTTCTGCCTAAGCAAACACCTTTTATTTGTCAAGAACCAGTAAAAATGTTATCTCTTATGCAGCTTGTTATGACTTTGACTAGAAATTATTTTTTTTAATAGAGGTGTTTCCTCATTCATACATGGAAATAAATTATTTATTTATTTAAATATATTTTATTGATTTTTTTTACAGAGAGGAAGGGAGAGGATAGAGAGTTAGAAACATTGATGAGTGAGAAACATCGATCAGCTGCCTCCTGCACGCCCCCTACTGGGGATGTGCCTGCAACCAAGCTACATGCCCTTGACCAGAATCAAACCTGGAACCCTTCAGTCCGCAGGCCAATGCTCTATCCACTGAGCCAAACCAGTTAAGGCAAATGGTTTAGATGAACTTTTAGCACAGTGCTTGCCATAAAGCTGTTATTAAATTACTATTATTATCATTTACTACTAGAAAAAGAAAGAAATCTAGGAGCCCTTTGGGCATGAAGAGGCTCCTACGATGGAATAACAGAATTGGTTATGTTGGCTTCTCTGATAAGGGCCTCAATGAATAGACCTCAGAGTGGACACTGATCATATTTTAATTATTTTTGTATTTCAAGTACTTAATTCATACCTACTACATATTAATAGTCCATTAATATATGATGGAGGACATTTTGGTTTGCTTAGTCATATGTGAATAATTCTATAGTTATTTTCTATCATATTCTAATTACATGTGCGTTTACTTCATAGATACAATATATCTAGTACCTTAATTAGATAGCTAGATTAAAATATCTATTTTTAAAGATGATTCCTAACAGAAGTATACAGTGTCAACACATGCACCCACACACAGGCATGCACTCACAGGGACACTATTCCAACTGTAGAAATCTTTCACTGATGTTAGTATGATAAAATTATATGCATAACATTGGTGAGATATTGATACTGATGGAAGATTTTCATAATTCTATACTTGTGCATGCAAAGTATTACACCTAGCAATATATTTAATCATCTCAAAGGAAATTTACAGAAGAAAAAGAAATAAAAATTACTGTAAAGTACATTGAATTATAAATTATCTATACAAAAGTAAAGAACACACTTGTCTCCCACAGTTGCCTCATAGGACTTTTCATTAATTTTATTCCAACTTGTCAATAAGAAATTTCAAATCAATAAGGCTTTAATATGATATCTGGTAAGTCATTAGCAAATTATCAGTAACCTCCCCCAATATATTTTGTGCTTCTTCTATAATAAGAAATCCGTACTTTTATTTTTTAAATTTGCTCTATGTTATCACATTCTTTCAGGTGTTAGTTATAGTCTTTATATTAACAATTGTTAATATACTCAAGCTCTTCTGAGCCAGATCTGGACACCATGTGTTGTAGCTATGTAGCTAAACAATTCACTCTTTTAGTGACACTTCGGTTTCTTGGGCTATATCAACAAGTCAGCCTAGAAACATTCCAATAAAAAATACATAAGGGTGGCACAGTTTCAGCGTTCATTTTTTTTCTCTCTCTCCAAGCAAAGTTCTATTCATAAATTTCCATTCAATTTATCATTGTTATTTCTGGCCACAGTCTTCCCCTAAAAAGAAACAAAAAAAATGTTTATTGGTACTTTGCCCTACCTCATTTTGATTCACACTTTATAAATGGCTCAAGTCAGTAATTTTTGGTGGCGGGGGGGGGGGGGGGGTGGGGAGTGGGGGGGAAGGATTCTGATTCAAAAAGCCCGAGATTATATCTCAGTTCTGTGCCTTGCTTACTTGTGTAACTTTGGGCAACGCATTTAACCTCTCTGAGTTTTAGCTTTCTTGTATATAAAATTAGGTAAAAGTAATACCTACCTTATCTGTGTTATCTTATTGATAGGAGGAATTAAAAAGATAATAGGTAAATATGGGCTTTGTGACATCTAAAGAAGACTGCAGATTTAAAATTACACTTTTGTCTGATAAAGAGACAGTGCTATTTGAAAGACAACTATTGAGATGGTGTTGACAGAGAATGAAAGGAGCTCTCCGCTTCTTTGATCCAACCAGAGTGATCACTTAAACCCATGGTACAATCAGTTGGTTCAGGTCAGAAGGGCCAGGACCCGATTATAGAGAGAATCATGTTGCACAAACTGTAGAACAAAGAATTCAACAGAAAACGGGATCAGAGTGGTAAAGTCACAGCAGCAAACTGCACTTTTATTTTCTAAGGGTCAGGGTCAGGTAGGAAAGCAATGGGGGAGTCCAGAGGTTCTTGGCCTCAGATTATTTCAAGCAGACCTGTGCTCTAATATCATGACCTCAGCAGAGTAACAGACAAAAGTAGCACGAATCCCAGTGAACCGTAGAGCAGGAACGGTGGGTCCATGTCTAAACTGTCCATTGTTCAGCCAGGCCATTTCACTTTGGACAGTAGATGCCCATGTGAGGGAGAAAGGAAAATAGGAGTAAAAATCAACTCAGAAAAGACTATGATTAATATGCAACCCAAAATGCAAAAGGAATAAAATGGCAATTCGGATAACAGTCTGTTGTTTGAAGTAGAAGCTGCATCATTTTACAGGTTGAGACTCCAACATACCCTCACTTTATAGCTAAGAAAACGAAGGCTTAAGACGATAGATCACATGCCAAAGTGTACATATTGACAAGGATCTGAACACAGTTTCCTCTGGTGTTCTTGATGTCTTCATTCGGTAGGTCCCAACACGTTTATTATGTTTAGTGCTCTCAAACTATAAGCAAATATAAAACAGGAAGCTATGTATGTAGTAGTTCAATTTCTCTTACTTTGGCCACTCACATGAAATGTATACACAAACATACAGACAAATAAGATGTCTCATGCAAACTGTCAAATAATGTTATAGGTAGCCTTAGGAGCAAGGAGGGAAAAATCCATCTTAAAGAAAATGTAGCAATCAATGTTATAACTAGCACAAAAACGTGAAGAAATAATAACATTGGCTGAATGTCATATACTCCTATTATAAAAGCCACATGTACAATTATAGAATTTCAACCTACATTATTTTATGCCATCAGAGCCATCACACGTAGGTTAATAGCCATCAAACAAGTCTCTTCTGAAGGCAAGACATAGAGGCAAGCATGGTAATCACTGCAGAAAACAAAAGTGCTAAAGCTTGTATATAGTGAGGTTTAGAAATCCCTAATCAAATTTAGCTGTTTGTTCTCAAGATGTGTACATTACCAGTCCAATTATCCTAATACGTATTCTCATTTATACAATACACACCCTTAAAACAAACCAAAAAAAAAAAAAAAGACATCTGAAAGTCTTTATCTCTCAAATTTATTTTGCTACCACTTTCACCCCGTGAGAAGCTAAACATTTCCTTGTGTTTATACTTTTGACAGTGAGTTGACATTTTATTTAAACAAAGCTCTTTTCTAAGTAGCTAAAGATAAAATTGGAATTTTGTATTTAAATTCTAAATTACTTTAATGGGAAAAAATTACCTAAGGTGGGTGTTTGGAGATAGGTAGAAACTAACATTTCCAATGCAATGCCTATATTAATAATAATAATAAAGGACTCACTCTCTCCTCTCTCTTCACACACATACATACACGTGTGTGTGTGTGTGTGTGTGTGTGTGTGTGTGTGTGTGTGCCTACTAATGGCTGTAGGTTACATTGACCTGTCATCATTTTCCTTCTTTATTTTCCTTTTTCACTGACTTTTTTTTTTTTTTAAGATAAATCCAGGCAATTCACTTTTCTGTGTTTATGGAGGATCTGCACTGTTATAAAGATATTGTCAGAATCAATTGGTGCTTACAAAGCTTAATTTGAGAAAAGGTCCCCTTTCCTCTCCTTGACTGACCATGGCATAAGCCAGCCTCCTCTGCCTCACAGAAAGGAAGGCCTTGCATCGCGCTGCGTTTTAGGCTGCAGTGGAGCCTGCACGGAGGACATCACCAATGAGGAATGTGACCCTGGCCTAGGGGCGAGCAGCAGCTATAAATTTGCTCTTCTGCTGCCTCTGCCATGCTGTTCAGGGAGCGTTTCCTATGCCACACTGATAAGTCAGGAAAGGGCTGGGGGAAATGTCAAGGTCTCTTAAAAATTATTTACGGGTCAACAGATTTTGGCCGAACTTCTTTTCCCTAACTTCTTGATAGCACTACACAAAGAAAGCTATGTCTTTTATTTAACAGAGGCACACTAGTGGTATTCCCTTTGATTTCCATAAAAAGTACACAAACTGGACTCTTTGTAGAATTGCTGACTATTAGGGCTTAAAGGGAACCTAGAGCTGATTTTTATCATTATTTTTACCAAAGTCCAGAGAATTTAAATAACTTTTCTAAATACCTGCAGCCAACTAGAGGTAAAGCAAACCCTGGAATGCTGTGAGGTGACTCCCAGTGTTGTGTTTCTTTATGGCACGATTCTTCTGGGATCGCTTCATGTGTTAGTGGAAATATGGGATGGGAATGTTATAGGTGAAAGTAATCATAGAGTTCATCTAGTGGAACTTCTGATTTTTCAAGTAAAAAAACCGAGGCCCAGAAAATGTGTGGAAAGTAACAATGAAGTTGCCTAAATTAACAGTGATAGGTGTGGAACTAGAATGTGCCTGTTTGAACTGCTAGCCCAGAGTTAGCTATATCATGTTCAGGGTATCATTTTGTTTGCACATGAACAAACACCCAGTCACATCTATGCTCATCCCTTCTCCTCATTTTTCTTGTACTCTGCCTTTTCAGATCATTATTTGAATATCATAGAGAATTGTATTATTTGAGTAATGATAATTTCTTAAATAATCCCCAAATTTCCATTCCTTAATACAATTAATTATCCACCCATATTATAACCAGCCTGGTATAGTTGTTTCTGGTCTGTGGGCAAATGTATTCCATGGGGACATTTAGGGAATAAGGCTTCTTCTTTCTTGTGACTCTTTCACCCTGAAGCCTGGAGTTCTATGCATCCAGCTGGTAGAGGGAAAGGAAAAGTGGGGATGACACTCACCTTTTAAATGCTTTGACCCCTAAGTAGCACACATCGATTCTGCTTGTGTTCATTAGGACAAAGTATCACATATCCCCTCGAGATGCAAAAGGGCTGGGCTGTACTCTCCAGTGAGAACTCTGCATGGCAAATGAAAGAACACAGATTTTGATTGACAGTTAGCCATTCCTACTGCAAGACTGCATAAGAACAGTGCTCCAATATTCTTGGGTTTTGACTTCGCCTGCTAATGAGTCATTCCAAGAACTCTCTCCTAGGGGATACATAACAGACTTTGGGCTCTTATTCAGGCTTTGGGCCTTCTAACATAAATGTTCTACAATAGTCCTGCTTTCTCTTGTTTTTGTTTCAGTATAATAAGAACATAAATGAAATGAAATTCATTATTTTGAATTAAAAGTAATCAATGTCTACCTATAACTAGCAATGAACATGACCTTCCCCTTGTTATACCTCACAACTGTTATATTTTACATCACATCTTAATAAATACTCAAACTCACATTTTCAACTGAAGCTTAATAAGAAATACCCTTCCAACTAATAAATGTAGAGCACGAGTTTCTATGTTTTTATAATCTGAAGGGCAAATGACCCTTATACAGGCATCTGCCTCTTTTTTGAAAACATCATATAAAGGATGGAACTGAACTGACTTTATCTCCACTTTGTGTATGCAGCATTGCACAGGGAAAACAACAAACAATTAAAATAAAACCAGTGGTAACTCTTAGTACATAATAGTGTTTTTATCTATACCCAATAAGAGCTTTTTTTATGTACATATGCACAAGTATATATACATAGAAATTTGTTTTTAATATAAAGTTATGTTCTGGTATATGCTAGGTTTTCATTCAGAAACATATGAAAGAATTGTTCCCCAATCAAAGTATACTTCAAATTGGTATTAGAACTACATGATATCTCATTTTATGGCTGTAAAATAATTACTCATCTACAGGAGTGGATGAATAATTAGTAGCAGCAGCAATATCTGCATTTGTATCTGAATCTGCATAAGTCAAACTGCTATAGGTAATGAGAAAGGAGGTTGAAAAAGGCTCTTGTACCCTCTTTAGATGGGAGGGTGAATTGTGACCACTTGCAGTGACTGAACTATATCACAGAGAGTAGCATAATAGAATGGCACCTTTATATTACTCTTGATGGGAAGATAACACTCACAAATAGACCTCATGGTTTTGTATTAGAGAGAGGCACAGCATAATGATCTGAACCCATTACATATCCTATATATTAAAAGGCTAATATGCAAATTGTCCCTTCGACCAGGAGTTCGACTGGGAGTTCAACTGGGTGATCGACCAGGGGGCGGGGCCAACCAGCCAACTGCCCACGGCCCCTCCTCTTGGCTGGCCCAGCCCAATTGGACCAAATCGGTCCCGATCTGGGTGGGCCAGCCGGACCCCACCCAGCATGAATTCGTGCACTGGGCCTCTAGTAAATATATAAAATGAGTTAGAATTTAATGGAATTCAGGATTTCTTGGTATTGAATTAAGGATCATCTATTTTTTCATGCTAATAAATATTGAGTTGAATAAAACCAATAAGACAGGTTCTGTAGTCCCCCCTTGCCTGAGGTTTCAGTTACCCTCAGTCAACTGTAGCCTGACAATATTAAATGGAAAACACACCATTCTGAGGAATGTGAAGAAATCTCATGATGTCTAGTAGACGAGGTGAATCATCCCTTTGTCCAGCATCTCCACACTGCATACTCTTCCCACCCAATAGTCACTTAGTTGCCATATTGGTTATCAGATCTACTGCCTTGGTATCCAGTGCTTGGGTTCAAGCAACCCTTATTTTACTTAATGATGCCCCCAAAGTGCAAGAGTAATGATGCTGGCAATTCGGATATGTCAGAGAAGCTGTAAAGTGCTTGTTAAGTATTGTCAGCAGGTCAATAGCAGCCTAATGCTATGTCACATAGCCTTCATCATTCACCTCACGGCACCTCCTCAGGTAGGCTTTGTATCATCTCACATCATCACAAGAAGGGTGACTATAGTATAGTAAGAGACTTGAGAGACAAAAAGAGGCCACGGTCATATAACTGTTACTACAGTTTATTGTTATAATTGTTCTATTTTATTACTGGTGTTGCTAATCTCTTACTGTGCCTAATTTATAAATTAAATTTTATCATATGCATGTATGTATAGAAAAACATAATATATGTGGGGTTCAGTATTATCTGAGGTCCGATGCATTCACTGGGGGTCTTGGAACATATCCCTTGCAGATAAGGGGAGACTGCCATAGTCCCTAAAAGCTGAGATACCTATCCTCTATGGCAATATTTTTAAACCCATTATTCATTTTGATAAACACAAAAATCTCACTTCTTTTCATCCTCACCACGAGATCCTATTCTTAGCCAAGAATATTTTGTCCAGCTTCATTCTGAGTAGTTTGTATTATGAAACAATATATTTGTTTCCTATTCCAAATACAAAATTATATATTGGCTATGCTTTTCAAACCACAGAATCTGTGGCATTTCCTTTTTGAGAATCGCTGTTTTTGATTTTTTGGTGGAATAAGAGCAAGCTGTGATTGTTATTTGTGAATCTTCCTCTTTTCTTTTCTCCTTTTCCCTCCCCTTCCTCTTCCTCTTCCTGAGCTATGGAGCCCCACAGCCTACAGGTGGGGCAGAGCACAGTAAGCAAGGTCTGAGCTCACCTGGAGGTGCAGCCTGGTGAGGGATGTTAAGAGCCGGAGCAGCATAGGAAGTCATCCCTATGGAGGGGGTGGGCTGGACTGCTGAGGGACATCAGAGCCCAAGTAGAAGCTGAGAACATCTCTCTGGAGGTTTCAGAGCCCAAGTAAGTTGGGAGGATGCCAATCTGTGGGGTAAAGGAGTGTGGAATATTAAAAACTGAATGGGTGAAGATGGTGTTTATCGAAGTGCAAGAGTTGGTGAGCATGGTTTCCATGCAGGGATGGGCAGCCATGGTAATGAGGATTGGTTAGTATAGAGGTGAATCAAATATGTTAATAAATTAGGAATACTAATAGGACCCTGGTTTCCTCCTGTCAGAAAAGAAGGTTATAATTATAGAAATTGAGGAAACTAGAATGAACTTGTGACATGATTCGAAGTAGGGTGTGAACTCAAAGATTTTTAAAACTATATAGAAATAGATTTAAATGTAATATATATCAATACCAATGTAATAATAGATATAGAAGTGAATATGAATGCAAATATGTAAATACCAATTTAATTAACATGTATGCACCTATGTTTATTTTGGAGCAGTGAACTAGCCTCCATCTTCTATGTTACTGAAAACTATAAGTCTAACAGGGACTGTTTTAGAATTCTCGTTGCCTTGATCTGAATAATTCTCATGGTTCCTTTAGTGCTAGTCCAAGCATCACCTTCTCTGGGAGTCCTCTTTGACATTCTCCAGACTGAATCAGCAGCCCATTGTCAGGCTCCTTGGGCCTGCTTCTATCAGAGCATTTATTACCCCGCTTACACCATCCATTTGCTTCTCTGACTTCACACCACAGTGTTCCTCTCTCACTGATTTTCTCACACAGTGCTAATGTAGAATGGATGCTCATTAGAGATAATGCAACACATATTTGAAGGTGTATGAAAAAAAAGAATAGAGTGCACTGCTGGAGAAAGCACCCAAGCTTTGATACTCATGAAATCTTGTTTCATATCTTTATGCTGTAACTTCCTGGTTTTGAGACTTTTGATGCAGTTACAAATTTTCCTGAGCCTGAGTTTCTTCATCTGTAAATTTGCAGTAATAACATTTCTCCAATCTTACAGTGTGTAATTTTTATTTGGGGTGGTATAAGAGTAAGAATATAATGAATAGATATGTGAAATTTATTTCAAAAATGGTAAATGTTATGTGAGTAATGATTCCTGTCCCACACACATGCTGGGATATAACTTGCTTAGGAATAGAAATACAATGAAATGTGTATGTGACTATGAAAACATATGTATTTAATAATTATTCCTTTATATATGGTTTTATTTTTATTTAATTTTTTTATATTTTGAAAATCCATCATTTCTTTGTTTTTATAAACACTTTTAATTTGAGTATGGGGATTTTCTAAAACAACAAATGTTTTCTAAGAAGAAAAAAAATAAACATATGTTGTGAATTATATTTCCTGAAACATGGATGTTTTCCACTCTTTATCTCTTCATTATGTGTATATTTATAGTTTGCACTTAAACATCCATTGAGTTGGCTATTAACAAGTCATGTGTAGCCAGATTGATAGTTTAAAAGTTTCTCTAGATAACTATCAGCAAATTTTATTTAAGTAATTATTCTATCTAGTTGACAGAAAAAAATGTGACATCAATAGTCTTAGTCTGCTTGGGCAGCATAATAAAATACACAGATTGGGTGGCTTCAACAACAGAAATTTATATTTTCACAGTTCTGGAGGCTAGAGGTCTGAGATTAAGATGTCAGAGGGGTTGATTTCTGGTGAAGGCACTCTTGGCTTGTAGACAGCTGCCTTCTCCCTATGTCTGCATGATGGCCTTTCCTCTGTGTGTGTGTATGAGGGGGTAGGGGAGATAGTGAGCGAGCTCTCTGGTGTCTCTTATAAGGACAGTAATCCTATTGGAACAGGGTCTCCCCTTATGACCTCGCTTAACTAATTACTTCCTTAGAGGCCCCATCTCCAAATATAGACTGTTTAGGTCTTCAATATATGAATTTTGGAGGGGGATACAAACATACAGTTCATAACATCAATATTAATAAGAACTAATTACTCTTCTAGTTATTTTTTTAAAACTATCACTTGGATAAATTTTCTGACAATGGATTAAATAAATCTGATTTGCAGACATCATAAATAAAATGTATCTTTATAATCAGTATTGGTCAAAAATTTTATTTCTTTTTTTAAAATATATTTTTATTGATTTGAGAGAGGGAGAGGGAGAAAGAGACAGAAACATCAATGATAAGAGGGAATCATTGACCTGCTGCCTCTTGCATACCCCTGACTGGGGATTGTTGAGTTCATAACCAGGGCATATGCCCTGACAGGGAATGGAACTGTGACCTCCTAGTTCATAGGATGATGCCACACCAGAGGTGAAACGATTTTATTTCTGAACATTTCCCCTACTACTATAATTTAATAAGTTATAATTATATATGTGTTCTAAGATTTTTATTTCAGCATTAAAGTTATAAAAAAAACTGGAAACAAATTAAAGGTCCATTTCTAAGTGAATGATTACATACATTTTAATCTATCAATTAGTAAAATAATATGTAGATGTTCACAAGAATTTGAGTGATCTCTGAGTACTGATATAGAAATATGGTTAGTCTAGATTTTTATTACAAACAATATGGATGAGGAGGGTCATGTATATATATGTAGTTTCAGTACTAAAGCTATGCAAGGAAACATGTAAATATGTACATTTTAGAAAGAGACTCTGTTGAGTTAAGTAGGAGACATTTTAGGCTATACTCTAATTTTAAATTATGTTTACTTGGATATACATTATTTTTTTTAATTTCTTTATTGATTAAGGTATCACATATTTGTCCTCATCCCCCCATTCCCATCCCAACCACCCCACGCATGCCCCCACCCCCTGTTGTCTGTGATACATTATCTTTTGAATACTTTTGCAAAAGATTTTCTAAAACTAGTAGGATCAGTAAATAGAATGGAGTGGAAGCCATGATTACCACAAAGCCTACTGTAGTCTGAGGCTTACTTAGATTTAACATACAGACTTATTGTTACACACATTTAAAAAAAATGAATTTGCCTTGACTTTGTCTGAAATTTATAACTGTGAAGTTATCATACACATCGTGAAATAAATATTGTGATAAATGAAAGTGCTGCTAAAGACACAGAGAAGCATCAGTAATCAATACATTTATGCTACCTCCAAACTTGTTTCTCACTGTAGTTTATTCTTTAAATTTTCCTAAGCATGTACTATTGGCATATTTTAAGCCTTTGGTGTTAGTATACATTTCTAAACAACAAGTTTTAAGAAAGATATTAACTATACTAAAGGTCCAGTGCATGAAATTCATGCACGAGTAGGGTCCCTAGGCCTGGCCAGTGATCAGGGCCAGTTGGGGCCTACTGGCTGCCGGCCAGGGCCTCCCTTCATTCCACGCTGCCCCCTGGTGGTCAGAACACATCATAGCAAGTGATTGAACTCCCAGTTTCCCAGTCAAATTCCCGAGGGGACACTTTGCATATTAGGCTTTTATATATATATATATATATGTATATATGTATATATATATATATATATATATATATATATATATATATATATATACATATATATATATACATATATACATATATATATATATATATTGTTTTGAAAGTTTAACTTACTATACTATACAAATACAATACAAATATAAAACTATACAAGAGGACTGTGAAGTTTTCAAATTGTACTAATTTTGATTTAAAAACAATAAGAAATTTTTTCTTTTATATTTATGGTTTCTCATTCACCAATTCATCATAAAATTGTCAAAATTATCATTTAGCTCTTCCCATTACATTTCTGTGGTTTTCTATCAATGCAATATCAATACATTTCTTTACAAGATTAAGTCTGTTTAAAATCCCATGGATTTCACATTTTATTCACTTTCTCTGCTGTAAATATTATTTACCAGCTTGAATTTATGACAGTATCCTATCTAATAAAAGAGTAATATACAAATTGACTGTCACTCCAAGACACAAGATGGCTGCCCCCATGTGGACAAAAGATGCCTGCCACAAGATGGCTGGCAGGGGAGGGAAGTTGTGGGCAGTTGGGGGTGACCAGGCTAACAGAGGAGGGCAGTTGGGGGAGACCAGGCTAACAGAGGAGGGCAGTTGGGGGAGACCAGGCCAGCAAGGGATGGCAGTTGGGGGGGACCCAGGCCTGCAGGGAAGGGCAGTTGAGGGGACCAAGTCAGCAGGGGAGGGCAGTTGGGGGGAACAGGACTGCAGGGGAGGGCAGTTAGGAGAGGCATGCCTGCAGAGGAGACCAGTTGGGAGGGACCAAGCCTGCAGGGGAAGGCAGTTATGGACAATCCAGCAGGCCGGGGAGCAGTTAGGTGTCGATCAGGCTTGCAGGGGAGTGGTTAGGGGGTGATCAGGCTGGCAGGCAGAAGCGGTTAGGGGCAATCAGGCAGAGGCAAGCGAGCGGTTGGGAGCCAGCAGTCCTAGATTGTGAGAGGGATGTCCAACTGCCCGTTTAGGCCTGATCCTGGTGGGATCGGGCCTAAACAGGCGGTCGGACATCCCTCAAGGGGTCCCAGATTGGAGAGGGTGCAGGCTGGGCTGAGGGACACCCCCCCGCCATGCATGAATTTTGTGCACCAGGCCTCTAGTATTAAACATAAAGCTTTTATTTCTGGAAGTAGCCTCAAGAGTACAGTTTCAAAAAACACATTCTATTTTTTTTTTTTTTTTAGGTTTGACAAATTAAAATGGTAACTTCATGCTGCAGGTGAAAATTGTAATAACTTAAAGGGTTTTTTTAAAACTTCAACCCAGAGACAATTCAGTAGCTATATTTTTTATAAACTATTTCACATTCTTTTTAAATGACACACTTATTGTATAGTTGGTGACCTCTCTTTCTTCACTTAAATATACATTAAAATATAAATGATAGTAAATATTCCTTCCATTTCTGTGGTTGTGGAAGAAACCCAAATAGTATATTTACAGGTTTTATGGTAGTTGTGGCATCAAAAGGATTTTGAAGTCATAGTTTGCTTTGATGACATGATTACATAAAGGAAAAGCAGTTTTCCAGTTTCAACATTGAAAGCCTGAGATACTGATTATTTTTTCTGTTCATATCCAAGAAAAATCTTTGTACCATAAGCTGAAGATTTTGTCAAATTAATAAGTACTGTTTAAAATGAATGTTAAACATGGTCTCCTTTTTGGTATAGAAATATAGATGGTAAGGGCAAATGCTTTCAAAGTACATGCCATATAGCCTTTTTTTGAGTTTGTATTGTGGAAATTTATGGTACTGGAAAGATTTATCTAGACATCAGTGGATAATATGGCAAATGAAAAAAACCTTGTGATTCCTTATAAGGAGTGTGCAGTAAACACAATGATCTTTGTGCTCTTTCAAATAAAGTAGAATCATAAAAACAATAATTGCAATATGTTTCGACATTTTATATTTTGAAAAATGATATTGAGTTAATTGACTCTTTTTATCCTTTGTATTTATATCTTTTACTGCAAAGTTCCACTGGAAAATATTTCTTTAAAATTATAAATGTTTTGTCTATGAAGAATAAGGATTAGGGCTTAAAATGTTTGAACAAAATAAAAATGTCTGCATCAGATATTTTTGAAACTATCTTTGAAACATTTTCTATTTACATGACACTTAATTTAAAACATTTGTAATATATATGAATGTGTAATATAAAGTCTACAGACAAAATCTTTGTATTCCTTTAGTAGAAAATAAATATATGAAGTCTCATAAAATAGAGTTCTGATTACCATTTTGTGAAGAAAATTTTAAAGACCCCATTACTTATAAATGCAATTTCTCTCAGATTCTTTGTACAATAAATCAAGTCATTCATTTACTTGTGATCAACATTATATTTTTCTAAGGCAAATCACATTAAAAACAAAGATTAACATTGGCAATAAATATGTAAATCAAACAATTTATAAATTAAGATATTGTTCTTGTCTTTCTTATTAATTTTCATACTAATTAACTAGGCACAGAGACATAAGCAAACATTTGTTTCTAATATTTTTATTATAATGTATTAAATTGGTCATAGGGATGATATTAGGTTATGCTTTTTATATATTTTCTATGGGACAGCAACACATATTTCACTGTGACTACTTACTTTCTTACGTGGCTTTGAGCTTTTGATATTATTGTCATGCTGATTGATATTTTGGGATTTTTATTTTTGTTTTTCTTGTCAAACATTTGCTCATGAAAAGTCAGTACATACCCTGCATAATACTAAGTTGTAGCTAAATAATTTCAACATGTTTGAATAAAAAGAAGGAAAGAATCATTCATATATTCTTCTGCACTGAATATCAGTTTTCTGAAAGATATATTTTCCATTTTTTGATCAGGTATTTGTCATCAAATAAGCAATATGGCCTGGCCAGTGTGCTCAGTGGTTGAGCTTTCACCCATGAACCAGGAGGTCACAGTTCAATTCCTGGTCAGGGCACATGCCCAGGTTGCGAGCTCAATCCCCAGTAGGGAGCATGCAGGAGGCAACTGATCAATGATTCTCATCACTGATGTTTCTAGCTCTCTCTTCTGCTCCTTTCCTCTCTCTGAAATAACAAAAAAAAAAAAGCAGTATTTTTTTTAAAAAAATGGAACAAACCAAAGATCTATCATCTATCTATCTATCTATCTATCTATCTATCTATCTATCTATCTATCAATCATCTATCATGTATTTGCTTATATATCTATGGAGAGACATGTGTGACTTGATAAAAATCTTCTGGTACACAGTGGTCTATTATTTACTTCCAGTGTAAGATCTGGAAATCTCATCAGATAACCTGAGCTGATGCCTTCCAGGCTGTAGAGTTGAATTTTTTTTCTCTTTATGCAATCTCTTGATTCTTTTCTTTCTTTGATCACCCACACGTTTTGGAAACTTGTTTTTCAAAGGGCTGTATTGATCCTTATTCTTCTGATTTTTCCTTTTAGTTCCTCTATTTTTCTTCTTATTTTTTGCTGACTGAAAAACTGACATTTTTGTGATTTCTTTCCTTTTTTTAAAAATGAAATTGGAGATGGAAGAATTATAAGAAGGGTGAAAAGTTATATGTCTACTTTCAACTCATTGCTCTAGGTCTAGGCCAGTGGTTGGCAAACTCATTATTAGTCAACAGAGCCAAATATCAATAGTACGATGATTGAAATTTCTTTTGAGAGCCAAATTTTTTAAACTTAAACTATATAGGTAGGTACATTGTTATTAACTTAATTAGTGTACTCCTAAGCTGGCCTTTGCTAAAAATGTCCTCAATCTGTTTGAGGTACACTCAAGGGGCCAAAGAGCCTCATGTGGTTCATGAGCCACGGTTTGCTGACCTCTGCTCTAGGTTAAGAGGCAAACAACAAACTTACCCTAGTCAGTTTTGGACCTATTTGTTTACCATGTTGATAATCCTAGAAGACAACTGGGTTGTCCAGTTTATTCAAAGCCTCACTTAGCACAGCTTATTGGCCACAATGTACTCTGTAAGGTTTCCATAAAGTAAAAGAAAAAAAGGAAAAAAAAGGAAGCCCTATATTTGTTCCAATGTTTTTTGACTAAAGTTTGCTTCTGAAATAAAATAAAAACTCAACTTTTCTTTGAAAACTACAGTTGTTATTTCCACTGTATTTTTCTTATACAAATATTATTCACTATAAGAGGATATGAGCAGTTATAAAATAGAGCTTTTCCATGTTTAATATAAAGAAAATATGTCACTGTATTTCAGAAATCTTGAAATTACATAAAATTTTAAACCTTCAGAAGATAAAAATTAAAAACACACACGTTATTCTATGAGATAATCCATTTGTCTTAGCAAGATTTTGCCATTTCACTCTCAGAATATGCGAAATACTTTTCAAATATATTTAAATGCTGTATTATTAAATAAGTGTCTTGATTCATTGCTAGTTTTTATAATGCTCTCCACATAACAATATTTTGTTTCAATAAAATTCATATAAAATATTTTTCATACTAAACAAGAATATTCATTGGGAGTAGGATCTCCCACATGGGATCATATTCACAAAATGATAATTATTTTTAACACAATTATTTTTAATATAAGCTTTATTGCTAAACTTTAGTCTTTTTTTTTAATATATTTTATTGATTTTTTACAGAGAGGAAGGGAGAGGGATAGAGAGTTAGAAACATCGATGAGAGAGAAACATCGATCAGCTGCCTCCTGCACACCCCCTACTGGGGACGTGCCCGCAACCAAGGTACATGCCCTTGACCGGAATCGAACCTGGGACCTTTCAGTCCACAGGCCGACGCTCTATCCACTGAGCCAAACCGGTTTCGGCTTTATTGCTAAACTTTAAATATACCTATTCTGTTTGGCAATGTGTTTAAATTTAATATGAGCATGAAAATTCATTAAAGAAAATTTGATTGTCTTTAATGAAAAAATCAAAATAAAGTGAGTAGAATTTTATAGTCCTATTTTATTCTGCCAGCATTTAAAATGGAACACTGGATATGATTAAATATACTCTTCCAATAAAAAATTTTACATACTCAACATATTTAGAATTTTCCCCTCTACTGAATTGATATGTCTGATCCAGCTTATTTCTAAATCCCTATTCCTGTTGATCATTTTTTCCCAACTACCTACTTTGCCAGCTTACTACTTACTTTCTACCCCAGACTTTGGGATCTGGTTTTAAATGTAAGCAAGCTCCAGTGTACATCTTCTTTAAAAAATAATGGTCTTGTTACTGCTTTAAATAAGGCCTAATTATCTTGAATGGAAAAACTCAGACATCTTCTGTTTCTATAGTTCATTTATTGACATTAAATCAGTATACCTCGCTCTTTCCACCACCACTTCCAGATCATTGCACAGCAAAACGACTTTGACTACCCATCTGTATCTCTGCATCTTAATCAATGTCCTCCTTTTCACATTCCTCACTCCCTTCATTCTCTGGAATCTGATTTGTGCCACTATGTGGCTCCTCTGTGTCTCATTTAGCCTCCCTTTCACTAAGATTTCTAGAACTCTTACAGAATCACATGCCTCTATTACAATCACCTTTTACAACAATGGAATTTATTGAACCTTAAGAATTTCTTATTTTCTTCACACTTTACCAAAATCAAAACCTTGAGCATCTCTGTGCTGTTAATTTTGGGCTGCCCTGGCTGCTCTTGGGGTACATTGCATATGAAAGGAATCAATCCTCCAAAAGTCTTCAATGTTGATAATTGAAGAATTATCAACAGTGTTTCAGATCATTTTTATCTTCCACAATTATACCCTACCCTTGTTAAAGCAGTCCACATACCTCATTTTATGCACTGTAGAAATTGAAGTCACCCAATGATTTAATAGCTCTCTTCTTCACCGCAATACCAATTTTTTTAAGCTTTTCCTATTAAGATTAAAAGCTTATTAATGTGCTGAGGCCCCCCTTGCTCATTTAATTTGAATTTAACTCATTAGTGATTACACTTATTTCATGATCTTCAAATCTCTTCTCTTCCTTGGCTGTTTGCTCACCACATTTCATGTATGCTTAATTGGCCCCTACATCAAAATGCTTTCCCTCAAAACTTCTACTTCCTCATGTAGTCAATAACCTCTCCTTCCTCTCAATGTCAAAGGGCACAAAGGAGTAATCTCTATTGCCTCTTGAATTTTCTTCTTCCCACTTAGCTTTCCTTTCATCTCCTGTTGCCTGTTGCAACAAACTCAACAAGAACACCAGCTTCCCTCTAATAGTGTGCTTTGGTCCCAGCCCTCAAACACATTGAGCTCAGTTCCTGTGATATTTTACACCTTCTCTTCTTTTAGGAGTATTCCTTCTTTGATATATTGATTGTTGTTCTTATAAATCTTTTCTAGTTCTTTCACTATGCCTTTTTTCATTAGTTTCTTCATAGGTGTCTTTCCTTTCTCTGCCCTAAACATAGACACTTTCAAGCTTCTATCCTTTGCTTTATCTTCTTTTCCCCCCACCCCATTTACTATGTTAAAGTATATACCCCATTGTCTGCATCTAACACCTTTGTGTAGTTTTGTTCCAAATGCATTCCCAGGCCAACAACTCTTCTAAATTCTAGAAACCTATTTCCAAACAGCTGAGAATAAATCTCTGCAATTCTCAATAAATCATTAATTTCTCTGAAGTTGCTACTCCATTTTTTTTTTTAAATAGTGTAAGGTAACATTCTCAGTTGAGATAGCTAAATTATCATTGAATTATTTTAA